>NC_074688.1:43171042-43276042 GCF_029448725.1 Salvelinus fontinalis
GAAAAGTTATTTGTTGGTCAGTGTCTTGGGACTGGATGCAGAATTGTATGGTCCCTGACACACAGTGTAAAACAGTAAAGGAAGAGGGGACATATTGATGCTGGAGGGTAGAAGTAAGGCCTCTATTCAATGTGGACCAAAGACTTAGAAAATAACTGGTGCAAAATCTAAAGGAGAAAGCTCAGACAAAAAAAAAAGATATATACTTTCCGGTTACTTACCTGCAGCAAAGTTATAGCTCTGTCGAGCTTACATTGGTTTCCTCAGTTGAAATTGAGGTATTTACTGAGATTAAAACTTAAAATAACTGTTTATTTACCCTTTTATAACACAGATAGTGGTGTAGGCATGACACACACACACACACACACAGACACACACAGACGACACACACGGACACACACACACCAGGGGAGATGGGAGTGCAGTGGGGGCTTACAGTAAGTGTGGATTCTTCCCAAACAATAGCTGATCAAAATACCCCATTGTCTCTCAGCCCACTCTGCTCTGCTCTCCAAGCAGAGACTCAAATTCCTTTATTCATGGGTTGGCAGCTGTGTCCTTTCTCCCTGTCCTCCATGTAAATAGATATTTCCTCTCTCCCTCTATCCTTTGGTTTTCTTTCTATGACATTGTTTAGTGCTTGCCAAGCTCTGTCACTAAGTCTTTCTGAACATCAACTGTCTATTCATTCTCTACTGGATCCAAAGTCCTGTGCATCTGAGTATGCAGAAACACGTTCTGGGCAACGTGTTCCTTACTACAACATTCCTAATAACGGAAGAATGTGCAGGTGTTAGTGAAGAAAGACAGTTAACTGATCCCTGCTGTAGGGTGTTAGAGTTTCTGTCTTCTTCAGGTGGGGCTGTGTGTGTCCTGCTGTGAGGAA
Source organism: Salvelinus fontinalis (assembly GCF_029448725.1). Lineage (NCBI taxonomy): Eukaryota > Metazoa > Chordata > Actinopteri > Salmoniformes > Salmonidae > Salvelinus > Salvelinus fontinalis. The sequence goes on from NC_074688.1 coordinate 43,171,932, forward strand.
CTGGATGGTTGTCTCTCCCTGTCTCTCTCTCTCTTTCTCTCTCTCTTTCTCTCTCTTTCTCTCTCTCTTTCTCTCTCTCTCTCTGTCTCTCTCTCTCGTTCTCTCTCTCTGTCTCTCTCTCTCTCTCTCTCTCTCTCTCTCTCTCTCTCTCTCTCTCTCTGTCTCTGTCTCTCTCCCTGCCTCTCTCTCTCTCTCTCTCTCTCTCTCTTCCTGCCTCTCTCTCTTTCTCTCTCTCTCTCTCTGTGTCTCTCTCTGTCTCTCTCTCTCTTTCTCTCTCTCTCTCTCTTTCTTTCTCTCTCTTTTCTAAAATGTGTGTCCTCAGTTTGTTTCGTGGATTACTTCCTACACCAGGGCAGAACTGTTGGAATATGATTCGCTGGGTACTCACCGTCCATCCGATGGGTTAGCCTTTCAGTGGGCCAGCCTTTCAGTGGGCCAGCCTTTCAGTGGGCCAGCCTTTCAGGTGGCCAGCCTTTCAGTGGGCCAGCCTTTCAGTGGGCCAGCCTTTCAGTGGGCCAGCCTTTCAGTGGGCCAGCCTTTCAGTAGGCTAACACAATATATTGTTATATTAGCTTACTAGATTAGCTAGCACACAGCAGCATTGATTCTAGTCAAACGGTAGCATAGCACAGTTCGACAGATATATGAAAAAGCATCCCAAATTGGGTCCTTATCTTTGTTGATCTTCCATCAGAATGTTCTCCAAGGGGTCCTTTGTTCACAAAGGTCTTTATTTCGATCCAGAACGAACGATTTCCCTCTTGAATTAGCAAGCACACTGGCAGTGCGACGCTAACCTCTCCATCTTGACAAAATTCTTGCGTCGCATCACGTCTAAAGTCCAGAATAAATTTCAATAATATAATTAAACTATATTGAAAAAACATACTTTAGGATGATATTGTGACATGTATCAAATCAAATTGAAGCCGGAGATCATATTCACCTTTAACGAGCGTTTTCCAGGAGCCGAGTCCAGGTTCTACTTCGCGCCCAGAAAAAAAAATAAAGTGCGCAAGTCTCACTCCAAGAGGTTGTGTTCAACCACAGGACGAGATATTCAAGTCCTTTCTGCTCTCACTTCCGCATGACACCCAGAGGAAGGCGTATGACGTGTTTCTACAGTCCTAAGTGACATGCCCTTTTATAGACAAGGTCTTGAAGAGAGACATCGATTTTGGAAATCTCAATTCCGGATAGGAAATGGGCTGTAAAAATAGTTCTGTTCCACTTAGAGAAATAATTCAAACGTTTTTAGAAACTAGAGACTGTTTTCTATCCAATAGTAGTAATAATATGCATATTGTAAGAGCAAAAATTGATTAAGAGGCCGTTTGAAAATGGGCACATATTTTCCAGTTTTTCAATACGCCCCCTGCAGCCATAAGAAGTTAATTCTGTGGACTGGAATATGTTCCGCATTGCCTCTGGGTTTCATAACAAAATGCATAGATGTTGTGATACCTATCGTGACTTTCAAAACTTACCCGAAACAGTAGATTTATGGCGGCCTTGTAGGGAAACTGAAGGAGAGAGCTGCTGCTTATAAACACGGCAAGGTGACCGGGACAATAGTATGGTTAAACAGTACAATTACGATCTAGATAGATCGTTCAAGATGGCGAAACACAAGTACAGGGACCAAGTGGAGGAGCAATTCAGCGGGGTCGGACACGAGGCGTATGTGGCAGGGGCTCCTAGCGACCAAGGATTACAAAAAGAAAGCCAGCCACATCACGAACATCAATGCCGCCCTACCGGATGAGCTAAAACCTTTTTCTCACACTTCAAGCACAACGACGACTCTGAGCTGCCGAGGAGAGCCCCAGAGGACAAGGGCTATGTACTTACGGTTTCCACAGAGAACGTACTGTATGTAAGTCATTCAAATGTGTTAAACCTTGCAAAACTGCCGCCCAGACAGCATCCCTAGCTGAGCCCTCATCCTCATCAACAGAGGCGGTCAAATGAGTCAAGTTCCTCAGCGTGCATATCTTCCAGAAGCTGAAATGGTCAAACCACACGGACACCGTGGTGAGGAAGGCACATCAGCGACACTGTCAGGAAGCTGAAAAAATTGGGCTTGTCCCAGAGGGCCCTCACAGTGTTCTACAGGAGCACCATTGAGAGCATACATTTACCCTGCCCCCACCACAATGGACATTTATCATTGCCAGAGTTGTTAATATGTATATATTATTATTTATATCTTTATTATTATTATCTATTTTTATTATATTGTATTGTTTTATTTGACTTTGTCTTGCATTGTTGGAGCTCGGAGCTGAAGAATTTCACTGTACAATGTAAGTACATCTCCAACCCTATACATGTGACTATCAAACTCTCCAATTTAATCTCTCTCTCTCCCTCCGTCTCTCTCTCTCACTCCATCTCTCTCTCTCCCTCCGTCTCTCTCTCTCCCTCCCCTCTCTCTTACTCTCTCTTACACTCCATCTCTCTCTCTCCCTCCGTCTCTCTCTCTCTCTCTCACTCCATCTCTCTCTCTCACTCTGTCTCTCTCTCTCCCCCCCTCTCTTTCTCTCTCTTACACTCCATCTCTGTGTGTGTGTTTGTGGAGCTATTATGAGAAGGTCCACCTGTCCTGTATGAATTCACAGAGAGATAAACTCTGCATACAAACTGAGCAACACACACACACACACACACACACAGACACACACACTCTCTATCCCCTAGGGGTGTGAGTGCAGTGAGAGAGAGAGCCTCTCCTTAAAGGGGAACTCCAATCAAAAAATGTATTTTGGTATTTTTTTCATTAGTCCGCTGTTGATACAGTCACAAAATGTTTTGCATGTCAGCGGTCAAGTTTTCAAGATATTGGATTTCAAAAAGCAAACTGTCACCGGCCACATCATCATGACTGCTGACATGCGGAGACAATGAGGTACTGTATCAACAGTGGACTAATTCAAAAAATACCACAACATAGTTTTTGAGTGGAATTCCCATTTAACCAAACATTTAACACTCTCCTACTCTGAATATGGGCCCTGGAGTCCACTTTCCCTGCTCTTCTTCCTCCGGGCAAAAACCTTACGGAATCTAAAATTCCTTTATCAGAACAAGAATAGACTGATGAGTTTCAGAAGAAAGTCTTTGTGTCTGGCCTTTTTGAGCCCAGTAATGCTGATGTGCAACATCTCCTTCCAGCTCACACCCTCAAACACCTAGATCCCCTGAACGCAGCTCACTCTCCAGATCACACTCTGAAACACCTAGATCCCCTGAACGCAGATCACTCTCCAGATCACACCCTCAAACACCTAGATCCCCTGAACCCAGCTCACTCTCCAGGTCACACTCTGAAACACCTAGATCCCCTGAAAGCTGCTCACTCTCCAGCTCACACTCTGAAACACCTAGATCCCCTGAACCCAGCTCACTCTCCAGATCACACTCTCAACCGCCTAGATCCCCTGAACGCAGCTCACTCTCCAGGTCACACTCTGAAACACCTAGATCCCCTGAACCCAGCTCACTCTCCAGATCACACTCTCAACCGCCTAGATCCCCTGAACGCAGCTCACTCTCCAGCTCACACCCTCAAACACCTAGATCCCATGAACGCAGCTCACTCTCCAGGTCACACTCTCAAACACCTAGATCCCCTGAACACTGCTCACTCTCCAGCTCACACCCTCAAACACCTAGATCCCATGAACGCAGCTCACTCTCCAGCTCACACTCTCAAACACCTAGATCCCCTGAACCCAGCTCACTCTCCAGCTCACACCCTCAAACACGTCGATCCCCTGAACGCAGCTCACTCTCCAGGTCACACTCTCAAACACCTAGATCCCCTGAACCCAGCTCACCCTCCAGCTCACACCCTCAAACACCTAGATCCCCTGAACGCAGCTCACTCTCCAGATAACACCCTCAAACACCTAGATCCCCTGAACCCAGCTCACTCTCCAGCTCACACTCTCAAACATCTAGATCCCCTGAACCCAGCTCACTCTTCAGATCCCAATCACCTGAATTCTAATCACCTGTTCACACACCTGTATGTCATTATCACACACTATTTAGTTCAGTTCTTTGCACCCCATCACTGTGAGGTATTTTTTGTTTTGTGACACGTCGGTCAGAGCGTTGTGGTTCCCGTGAGTTACTCCTCTTGTTTTTGACGCCTATTCCCTGCTTGTACTTTAGCCTATTGGATTTCCTGTTATCAACAAATTTCCTGATCTCCCGGACTACGTTACTAGCCTTTTCCCTGCCTGTACTGCTGCCTTTTTAGACCCCCTGTGTATGACCACCTGCCTGCCCCTGGACCCAGCTACCTGCCTCCTCCTATGTATGACCTTCTGCCTGCCCCTGGACCCAGCTACCTGCCTCCTCCTGTGTATGACCTTCTGCCTGCCCCTGGACCCAGCTACCTGCCTCCTCCTGTGTATGACCTTCTGCCTGCCCCTGGACCCAGCTACCTGCCTCCTCCTGTGTATGACCTTTGACTGCCCCTGGACCCAGCTACCTGCCTCCTCCTGTGTATGACCTTCTGCCTGCCCCTGGACCCAGCTACCTGCCTCCTCCTGTGTATGACCTTCTGCCTGCCCCTGGACCCAGCTACCTGCCTCCTCCTGTGTATGGCCTTCTGCCTGCTCCTGGACCCAGCTACCTGCCTCCTCCTGTGTATGACCTTCTGCCTGCCCCTGGACCCAGCTACCTGCCTCCTCCTGTGGTCCTCTGCATTAAACACCTGCTGTGCCCTAAGCTTGAAACCAGCTCTCTGTCTCCTCTCGTGTTCATTACATGCTGCTCTAGATACTCAACTAGTCTAAAGAAGGCCATTTTTTTTTTTATCAGAACAATAGTTTTCAGCTGTCCTAACATTGCAAAAGGGTTTTCTAATGATCAATTAGCCTTTTAAAATGACAAACTTGGATTAGCTAACAACGTACCATTGGAACACAGGAGTGCAGGTAATGGGCCTCTGTACGCTTATGTAGATAATCCAGAAAGCAGCCATTTCCAGCTACAATAGTCATTTACAACATTAACAATGTCTACACAGTATTTCTGATCTATTTTAAATGGACAAAAACATTTGCTTTTCTTTTTTTTAAAACAAGGACATTTCTAGGTGACCCCCAAACTTCTGAACGGTAATGTATACTCTTATTCCATCCCTTTACATTGTGTGTATTAGGTAGTTGTTGTGGAACTGTTAGATTACTTGTTAGATATTGCAGCCCTGTTGGAACTAGAAGCACAAGCATTTCACTACACTCACAATAACACCTGCTAACCATGTATATGTGACCAATAAAATTTGATTTGATACTCATTCACAAACTAGGTGTCTCTGCTCACAGGGTGCAATAAGCTGATAATGATCTTGAACACATTGTTACTTTGGCCCAATGCCTAGAAACTATGTGTTCCCTTCTTTCTGTTCTATCAGTCCCCTCCCTGAGAGCAAAGTCACACAACATCCTGAAACGGTTATCAGGACGCAACACGCTATGTGTAGCACCTAGAGTGCCTTGCAAAAGTATTCACCCCCCTTGGCATTTTTCCTATTTTGTTGCATTTCAACCTGTCATTTAAATGGATTTGTATTTCATGTAATAGACATACACACCCAGTCTCTGCCTGGCCGGTTCCCCTATCTCCACTGGGATTCTCTACCTCTAACCCTATTACAGGGGCTGAGTCACTGGCTTACTGGTGCTCTTTCATGCCGTCCCTAGGAGGGGTGTGTCACTTGAGTGGGTTGAGTTACTGACGTGATCTTCCTGTCTGGGTTGGCGCCCCCCCTTGGTTTGTGCTGTGGTGGAGATCTTTGTGGGCTATACTCGGCCTTGTCTCAGGATGGTAAGTTGGTGGTTGAAGATATCCCTCTAGTGGTGTGGGGGCTGTGCTTTGGCAAAGTGGGTGGGGTTATATCCTTCCTGTTTGGCCCTGTCCAGGGGTATCATCGGATGGGGCCACAGTGTCTCCTGACCCCTCCTGTCTCAGCCTCCAGTATTTATGCTGCAGTAGTTTATGTGTCGGGGGGCTAGGGTCAGTTGGTTATATCTGGAGTACTTCTCCTGTCTTATCCTGTGTCCTGTGTGAATTTAAGTATGCTCTCTCTAATTCTCTCCTTCTCTCTTTCTTTCTCTCTCTCGGAGGACCTGAGCCCTAGGACCATGCGTCAGGACTACCGGGCATGATGACTCCTTGCTGTCCCCAGTCCACCTGGCCTTGCTGCTGTTCCAGTTTCAACTGTTCTGCCTGCGGCTATGGAACCCTGACCTGTCCACCGGACGTGCTACCTGTCCCAGACCTGCTGTTTTCAACTCTCTAGAGACCGCAGGAGCGGTAGAGATACTCTTAATGATCGGCTATGAAAAGCCAACTGACATTTACTCCTGATTATTATTTGACCATGCTGGTCATTTATGAATGTTTGAACATCTTGGCCATGTTCTGTTATAATCTCCACCCGGCACAGCCAGAAGAGGACTGGCCACCCCTCATAGCCTGGTTCCTCTCTAGGTTTCTTCCTAGGTTTTGGCCTTTCTAGGGAGTTTTTCCTAGCCGCCGTGCTTCTACACCTGCATTGCTTGCTGTTTGGGGTTTTAGGCTGGGTTTCTGTACAGCACTTCGAGATATTAGCTGATGTACGAAGGGCTATATAAAATAAACTTGATTTGATTTGTGTGGGATCATGTGACACTAGCGTTTCACATGCCTCATGGCACTGCCCTACGTGCTGATAGAAAGGACCTGATTGAAAGCCTCAAAGCTTGTGATAGTGTTCAACCTTTGTATAGGAAAGAAGACCCAGTGATGTCACTTGAAATAGCAGCAATCATTGTTGAAAATGTTCCCAGAATAGTGCAAACTGGCTCTAACGAGCAAACAACCTAATCATGGAGTACTATAGAGTACAAGATAAATAGATCTTAACTTCTAAAGGGGGGTCTACGAATCTAACATATGGAATTGTTTTAAAGTTGTCATACCATGGATTATTTAGCTATTTGATTTAGAATTGTAGGACCCCTTTAGGTATAAAAAAAAACGAAATAAAATAAAGATGGCGGCAAACTGTTGATGCTGAAAACTCCTTTCTTCTGAGGAAAATAACCAATCCAACAAGAAAACAGGATTATCAATTAAAAAATAAATGTAAAAAAGGTTTCCACAGCTGCTTGCCGTTCTGAGCCAACCTGGATAGTAAGGAGATCCTGAGGGAAATCGACGAGTAACAACAGCTTTATGCTGTGGAGGAATAGCATACTCCATCGTGAATAAATGCCCCTACCTCACAAAATAACTCTAACCCACCTAAAAAAAGAAATACTGATTAATCTACCGACACGGACGATTTGCTTACCGTTGAAGTAGAGGCTAGTGGTCTTGCAGGAATCCATGCAACATTTGAAAAGTTATGTGAGGAGGTAGCAGGGTTGAGGGGGAGTTTAGCCAGAGTGAAATTCTCTCACTCCAAGAGAGAAAAAAAGCACTCACCTCCAAGGTAAAACCCTTGATTCCAACATTGTCTAATCAGGGAAAACCGAGGGAGTCGGGAGACGCTATCAGACATAGAAAGCCAAAGCATGCGCCTTGAAACTTCCTCTAGAGGCTGTAAACACGGTGGATTACCACAGACTTGGAGCTTGGCGCGACAAGACCAAGGGTCCCGACCTGTCCTCGCAAAATTTGAACACTACTATCAAAAGGAGCTGATCAAAAGCAGGGGAAGGGAGCTTAAAGGGACAACATTTGGTCTCAATGACCAATTTCCCCGGCAGATAAACAAACGTTGCAAGAGACTGTATCCTGTACAGAGGCAACAGAGGGAGAGGGCTAAGCGTGCCTTTCTCATTGTGGACAAACTCTTTATAGACAACTTTTCTGAGACAGCTCCATAATACCATGGCTGTACTAAATTCTACTGGGACGTCAGGATACGAAAACAAAAGAAGGGGACTAAAATATCTGAACACTATGAAGTTGGTACTCGCACACAAGCACTTAAATACACGCTCACTTACACACACCGATCCACACACACTCATTTGATCTCTCTCTCTCTCGCTTCTCTCCCTCTATCTCTCTCTTCCCTCCTTCTCTCCTCTCTCTCTCTATTGTTGAGAATTTTACTATAATCTATGTTTTCTGTTTGTCTATCTTTTGTATGTCTGTCTACATACGTATCTATGTTTAGAACAGGCAATGGGAAGATATCAGGACAGGGAAGTTGGGGTATAATAACATCTTATACAGGACACATTTGTACTGTAGTGAAGCCGTCTCTATAGTAATGCAAGGTCTCTTTCATAATCACGTGAAACGTCAATTACTATGGGAATGCTGTGGAAATGCTGTGTTTTTCTATGAAAATTATATTAAATGTAACTGTGATGCAACTATGCTGTTGATACGATATGGATTACAAATATCATCCTGAGTATTAAGGCTATACTCACTTCATGTTATACACATAGGACACTCATCCACTCAAATTGTCTGGGTTATTATTTATTTGGACATCACACATTATAGTCTTACTCTTATCCAGACATCATACACACGCTCACTAAATCACATACAATTTCACACACATCAACCTACTCAGATCTACTTTCTTTGCTATTAGACTGTTTCTTCCCAAAGGTAAATGGTGTAGCTGTTGCTGTTAAATCAATGTTTTGATGGTAATTAAAGATTTATTTCTGTTTATTAGGTCAATGATTCTGATTTGGATGATGTCCTCAATGTGATAATTTAATATATTCTGTAAATATAAATAATGTGGCTCTCAGCGTTGCATCAATGCAACTGTAACAAAACCAGAGAACTGTAATAAGCTGACTGTCAGTAGCTCTGGACAAAAGCGTCTGCTAAATCAGGGCTTCCCAACTGTTTTCCCCCAAGGGCCCTCTTAATTTTGCATTTTAAGTTGTCACCCCCCCCCCCCCCCCCCTTTGAATTATTGTTTATTGAGATAGTCTATATTAAATACACCGCCAAAAGCTTAAATACACCCCTCGAATCAAGGAAAGCCTCGAGACCACCCAGGAAACTGTAGAGCCCCACTATAAATGACCAGAATGTAAATATAGTCTGATAAATAATCATGTTCATCATTCTACCTTTTTGTGTTGTATTTATATTACACTGCTTCTTCTTCATTAAACTATAATTAAATCTTGTGTCTGGGAATTTTACTCCCTTTCTGTTGTTTGATATAACTGAATAAATATGATGAAGCCTGAGCAACTATGTATTGTGTGTTTTTGAATATACTCCACATATTATATCTAATTGAAACAGCTTTAAGCTTTTTTCTTTTCAATTCACAAGGGAATAGCTGACCCATATAAGGAAGCAAGGGAATAACTGACCCATATAAGGAAGCAAGTGAATAACTGACCCATAGAAGGAAGCAAGTGAATAACTGACCCATAGAAGGAAGCAAGGGAATAACTGACCCATAGAAGGAAGCAAGGGAATAACTGACCCATATAAGGAAGCAAGGGAATAACTGACCCATAGAAGGAAGCAAGTGAATAACTGACCCATAGAAGGAAGCAAGGGAATAACTGACCCATAGAAGGAAGCAAGTGAATAACTGACCCATAGAAGGAAGCGAGTGAATAACTGACCCATAGAAGGAAGCAAGTGAATAACTGACCCATAGAAGGAAGCAAGGTAATAACTAACCCATAGAAGGAAGCAAGGGAATAACTGACCCATAGAAGGAAGCGAGTGAATAAATGACCCATAGAAGGAAGCAAGTGAATAACTGACCCATATAAGGAAGCGAGTGAATAACTGACCCATAGAAGGAAGCAAGTGAATAACTGACCCATAGAAGGAAGCAAGGTAATAACTAACCCATAGAAGGAAGCAAGGGAATAACTGACCCATAGAAGGAAGCAAGTGAATAACTGACCCACATAAGGAAGCAAGGGAATAACTGACCCATATAAGGAAACAAGGGAATAACTGACCCATATAAGGAAACAAGGGAATAACTGACCCATAGAAGGATGCAAGGGAATAACTGACCCATAGAAGGAAGCAAGGGAATAACTGACCCATATAAGTTAGTATAAAAGATGACCAAAACATGACCAGGAGATGAGGACCAGAGAGAGACTGCTGGGAGAAAACATGACCAGGAGATGAGGACCAGAGAGGGACTGCTGGGAGAAAACATGACCAGGAGATGAGGACCAGAGAGGGACTGCTGGGAGAAAACATGACTAGGAGATGAGGACCAGAGAGGGACTGCTGGGAGAAAACATGACCAGGAGATGAGGACCAGAGAGGGACTGCTGGGAGAAAACATGGCTGTGGTGGAGGACCAGAGAGGGACTGCTGGGAGAAAACATGACCAGGAGGACCAGCGAGTTTCTGCAGGAGGACAGCATTGCTGGGGTGGGTTAGAGAGGCAGGGGTCTTACACTGGGTTGAGTCCTGAGGCAGAGAGGGTAAAAGTATGAAGTATTGTTTTATTGGAGAAATGTATACAGGATGTTAGAAGGCCTGGGAGATACACGAAAGGCCAAAGGAGGTCACATATGCAAAGATATGGCATGTCAACTTGTGACAGGGGACAGTATGTGTCTGTTAGTGAGGGGAGAGTAAAGAGTCCCTCTGGGCTAGTGGGATGTCAGTGGAGGTCACTTCTACATGGGGGAAATGCAGGTCCACTCCAGAGATTGAGTGACACATGACTTTAATGGAAAGGAAAGCAGATTAGTCTGCTCTGACTACTTTACTGATTCAGACAGACAGACAGACAGACAGACAGACAGACAGACAGACAGACAGACAGACAGACAGACAGACAGACAGACAGGGATGGGGAGAGAGAGGAATGGGGAGAGAGAAAGAGAGAGAAAGAGGGAGAGAGAGAGGAATGGGGAGAGAGAAAGAGAGAGAGAGAGATGGGGAGAGAGAAAGAGAGAGAAAGAGGGAGAGAGAGAGGAATGGGGAGAGAGAAATCGAGAGAGAGAGAGAGGGATGGGGAGACGGGTGGCGACGGTAACATGTGAAAAGCATTTCAGCACCTTGGAGAGGGAAGGAGTAGTTTGTCAAACAAAAATATCTGATTTTGCACGAGGACAGAGAGATAAAGTGAGCGTAGGGGTTGACCCCTTGACCTTAAACAAAGCTACACTTACATAACAGGGACAAGGCCTCCAGCGCCATCCTAACTTCAGGTTTATGGTGTTCAGACACAGAACCAATCTCTGTTTAGGCCTCCGGCACCGTCCAAACCTCAGGTTTATGGTGTTCAGACACAGAACCAATCTCTGTTTAGGCCTCCGGCACCGTCCTAACTTCAGGTTTATGGTGTTCAGACACAGATCCAATCTCTGTTTAGGGCTCCGGCACCGTCCTAACTTCAGGGTAATGGTGTTCAGACACAGAACCAATCTCTGTTTAGGGCTCCGGCACCGTCCAAACTTCAGGTTTATGGTGTTCAGACATAGAACCAATCTCTGTTTAGGGCTCCGGCACCGTCCTAACTTCAGGTTTATGGTGTTCAGACACAGAACCAATCTCTGTTTAGGCCTCCGGCACCGTCCAAACTTCAGGTTTATGGTGTTCAGACACAGAACCAATCTCTGTTTAGGGCTCCGGCACCGTCCTAACTTCAGGTTTATGGTGTTCAGACATAGAACCAATCTCTGTTTAGGGCTCCGGCACCGTCCTAACTTCAGGTTTAGGATGAACCAATCTCTGTTTATTGTTCATCAGAGGCTCGCTCCCATTGGAGAAAAGCACACAATAAATACAATATTTAGATGGATGCAGAAAACTCACTGAAGGGCATGTTGGGAGAATGTTGGGAGAATGTTGGGAGAATGTTGGGAGAATGTTGGGAGAATGTTGGGAGAATGTGCTCATTGTTGAAACACACACACAAGTCCACACACAAACACATACGCATAAACACACATGTTGTTGACACACACTTGGATGTGTGTCTGTCCAATTCAATCAGTGATAAAAATAAGTTAATCAGTGACCTCAGCCATATACTGTCACATGAGTATTTGTCAGTGACTTGATGTCACTGAGGATCATTGCTGAGCCAGTCATCATTGTCATATCCTGCCTTCAGTTAGTGTGTGTTAATGTGTGTGCCTTGAGCGGTGGGGCCATCGCTGTGTGTGTGTGTGTGTGTGTGTGTGTGTGTGTGTGTGTGTGTGTGTGTGTGTGTGTGTGTGTGTGTGTGTGTGTGTGTGTGTGTGTGTGTGTGTGTGTGTGTGTGTGTGTGTGTGTGTGTGTCAGATGTAGAGTTGAAATGTATTACATTTTGAGTTTGCATTGCAATACTGCATCTTATTAACATCACAGAAGATGGAAATATAATAAAACGATTTGACATAGAAACACTGGATTTTAGTCTTTAAAAAAAATATAGAATCTTGATTAATATTAATAACATTCCACCCATGAGGCCACTAGGTAATTTGACTGCAGGAAAGGGGTATAAGCTTACAAACAGTGCTGCCCAATTGTTGTATTGCTTTTTTATAACAATTGCAAATGTTAAACCTTTACTGTAATTTATTTTAAAATGCATTAAATCAACATCAACAAATAATATTTGCATATGTTGCAGCTTAGACTGTATTTACCATCTGAGGTGTTTGTGTTGTGCCAGTTATCGGTTGAGACAGAACACTCTGTTGAATGCAGTGTGGTTTTCAGTCATATTGAATTAATAGAACAGACCTACTGTATCCCTTTAGACCACTGTCATTTAGCTGGTACACCATTGACATTTAAGTTGAATTGAAATGTTAACTTCTAATAACTACCACAAAGATAACAGCCGGTCCACCCACCGTTGAATGTCAACTTAAATGGTCATGTCTATTCTATTATCTGTATTTCTAGAATTTCAATAGGTTTCCTACGGAGGTTTGACAGCATAATATAAAACAACAGATGTTCCCAGTCAAGTCAACATTCTGATGTGTGGTCCTCCAACCATCTTTGTGGTACCATTTGAAAGTTGAAATGTTAATTTAAATCCCATTTTAGTACATTTATCATCCACAAAACATGACATCCACCCGGTATTCAAGAGCATGTTGTGTCTCAACCGATGGTGGGCACAACACAAACCCCTTAGATGATGTAAAATAGGGTCTAAGCTACAGCATATGCAAACATGAAACAAATCAGAGAATGTGTTCAGTTAATTAAGGTTTAAGGTTAAAAAAAAATGTCATACAGTGCCTTCAGAAAGTACCCCTTGAGTTATTGCACATGTTGTTGTGTTATAGCCTGAATTCAAAACATATTACATGTATTATTTCTGACCCATCTACACACAATTCCTAATAAAGATTAAGTGAAAACCTTTTTAGAAATGTTAGCAAATGTATTGAACATTAGATACAGAAATATCTAGTTTACACAAGCTCTGTCAAATTGGTTGTTGATTATTGCTAGACAACCATTATCAGGTCTTGCCATAGATTTTTAAGTAGATTTAAGATAAAACTGTAACTCGGCCAATCAGGAACATTCACTGTCTTCTTGGTAAGCAACTCCAGTGTATATTTGGCCTTGTGTTTTAGGTTATTGTCCTGCTGAAAGGTGAATTCATCTCCCAGTGTCTGGTGGAAAGCAGAGCAGGTTTTCCTCTAGTATTTTTCCTGTGCTTAGCTCCGTTTTTATTTTTTATCTTGAAAAACTGCCCGTGCTTAACGATTACAAGCATACCCATAACATGATGCAGACACCACTATGTTTGAAAATGTGAGGAGTGGTACTTAGTAATGTGTTGTATTGGATTTGCGCCAAGCATAACACTTTGTATTCAGGACAAAAAGTAATTTGCTTTACCAGATTTTTTGCATTATTACTTTAATGTCTTATTGCAAACAGGATGAATGTTTTGGAGTATTTTTTTTCTGAACAGGCTTCCTTCTTTTCACTCTGTCGATTAGGTTAGTATTGTGTAGCAACTACAATGTTGTTGATCCATCCTCAGTTTTCTCCTATCACAGCCATTAAACGCTGTAATTGTTATAACGTAACCATTGGCCTCATGGTGAAATCTCTGAGCTTTGTGGTTGTATCTGTGTTTGAAATTCACTGCACAACTGAGGGACCTTACAGATAAATGTATGTGTGGGGTACAGAGATGAGGTAGTCATAAAACAATCATGTTAAACACACACAGAGTGAGTCCATGCAACTTTATTATGTGACATGTTAAACACATTTTGACTCCTGAACTATTTCAGAACAAAGGGGTTGAATAGTTATTGACTCAAGACATTTCAATTTTCCATTTTTAATGAATTCAATTAATGAATGATTTAAAAACAAAATTCCACTTTGACATTATGGGAGCTGAATCCTTTCCGAATGCACTGTATAGTATAGGCCCATCAAACTCTACTCTAAACCTCCAAGCCAGTTCCTCTAATCAGGGACTGATTTAGACCTGATTTAGACCTGGGACACCAGGTTCCCCTCTAATCAGGGACTGATTTATACCTGGGACACCAGGTTCCCCTCTAATCAGGGACTGATTTAGACCTGGGACACCAGGTTCCCCTCTAATCAGGGACTGATTTAGACCTGGGACACCAGGTTCCCCTCTAATCAGGGACTGATTTAGACCTGGGACACCAGGTTCCCCTCTAATCAGGGACTGATTTAGACCTGGGACACCAGGTTCCCCTCTAATCAGGGACTGATTTAGACCTGGGACACCAGGTACCCCTCTAATCAGGGACTGATTTAGACCTTGGACACCACGTTCCTCTCTAATCAGGGACTGATTTAGACCTGGGACACCAGGTTCCCCTCTAATCAGGGACTGATTTATACCTGGGACACCAGGGGTGTGCAATTAATTATCAGGTAGAACAGAAAACCAGCAGGCTTTGGACATCGTAGGGTAAAAGTTGAGTACCGCTGCTCTAAGGGGTTGAATGACTGACACCCCCATAGGTCAATCTGATCATGTCCGCACACCACTGGAGGCATGCACAGCCAGGGGCCGGGAGGGAGAGACGGGCCAGAACAGGACTCCTAAATGACTCACATTAATTCACATGTCACCAGCTCTAATCCTGCAAAAATGACACTCTGTGTGTGTGTCAACAATGTGTGTGTCTGTGTGTGTGTCAACAATGTGTGTGTCTGTGTGTGTGTCAACAATGTGTGTGTGTGTGTGTGTGTGTCAACAATATGTGTGTGTGTGTGTCAACAATGTGTGTGCATATCAACAGTGTGTGTGTGCTGCACCTACCCCACTATCTGTGTTATAAAAGGTTAAATAAACAGTTACTTTAAGTTTTAATCTCAGTAAATACCTCAATTTCAACTGAGGAAACCAATGTAAGCTCGGCAGAGCTATAACTTTGCTGCAGGTAAGTAACCGGAATGTATTTTTTTATATTTTTTTGTCTGAGCTTTCTCCTTTAGATTTTGCACCAGTTATTTTCTAAGTCTTTGGTCCACATTGAATAGAGGCCTTACTTCTACCCTCCAGCATCAATACGTCCCCTCTTCCTTTACTGTTTTACACTGTGTGTCAGGGACCATACAATTCTGCATCCAGTCCCAAGACACTGACCAACAAATAACTTTTCAAATACAATTTGTTTTCCTGTAATCTATTTAGCTTCACCTTGTATGAACTTCTACCATCTATGAGTTTTAACAGAGAGGACATGAGTTGACAGTAGGGGTGCCTGGGTAAATCACTGGGGAAGCCAGAAAAAGCCATATTACAACCTATGTGTTGTGCTAATAGTGTTGTTTGCTCTATAATCTGTTAATTCATATGTCTTGACAACGTGATATAAGGGCCTAAAGGCCCAAGACAATAAGAAAACAGTGGCAGAATAAATTCAACCACATCTTTGTTTTATCACAACCCCTGAGAGCAACCTCTGTCTGGTGAAGTCCTCAAAGCATACTGCATGTAACAGACATTTACATGACCTGTAGCATGGTCAAGCAAGTTCATGTTTCCCACATTTTCAGACCACTAAACAACTCTTGATTTAGAACCACAGGAAGTTACTTCAAGTCACAAAGAAAACAGGAGCTGCCTCCACTATTCCAGCACCATTTCAACTTCAACAATTCAACATCATCAAATCACCTCGGCTTTGTCTAATACAGTGACAACTAAAAGATACCAAAAACAATTTAGTCCAATCAACATAAACTAAATATGATGTGGCTGTCCATTCTTCTGATTTGTGTGTGTGTGTGTGTGTGTGTGTGTGTGTGTGTGTGTGTGTGTGTGTGTGTGTGTGTGTGTGTGTGTGTGTGTGTGTGTGTGTGTGTGTGTGTGTGTGTGTGTGTGTGTGTGTGTGCGTACGTGCAAGTAGAAAAAACATGTTTACTCACCCTACCTGTAGAGAAACGCCAAAGCCATCCTCCTCTACTTCGTGTTGACGTAACAGTCACTCTGTCATATGGTACACATTTGTAATTTTTGTTGTCCTAGTTTACCTGGCTAAAATGCTTTGCTTTACCTAGCAAAGACTTATAGATGACCTGGAGCCAGTGGGTTTGGCGATGAATACATAGCAAGGGCCAGCCAACGAGAGCAAATAGGTCACAGTGGTGGGTAGTATATGAGCCTTTGGTGACAAAACGGAAGGCACTGTGATAGACTATATCCAATTTGCTGAATATTTTGTTGGAGGTTAATTTGTAAATGACATCACCAAAGTCAAGGATCGGTAGGATAGTCAATTTTACGAGGGTATGTTTGGCAGCATGAGTGAAGGAGGCTTTGTTGAGAAAAAGGAAGCCGATTCTAGATTTCATTTTGGATTGAAGATGCTTTTGATAGTATCACTGATCTTGAATAAGCTTACGTATCGGCCTCACGGCCTTCGTCGGAGCTTTCCTTTATCTTTCATCTTGTTCAACTGTTACCATGCACCTGCAAAAAAAGATTGCTCAGATGTGCGAGTGCCTTTTGAAATTTGGATTGAAGATGCTTAAAGTGAGTCTGGAAGGAGAGTTTACAGCCTAACCAGACACCTAGGTATTTGTAGTTGTCCACATATTCTAAGTCAGAGAGTCCAGAATAGTGATGCTGGGACGGGCAGCTGTGGGCAGTGATCGGTTGAAAACCATGCATTTTGTTTTACTTGCATTTAAGAGCAGTTGGAGGCCACGGAAGGAGTGTTGTATCGCATTGAAGATCGTTTGGAGGTTTGTTAACACAGTGTCCAATGAAGGGCCAGATGTATACATAATGATGTTGTCTGCGTAGAGGTGGATCAGAGAATCACCAGCAAAAAGAGCGACATCATTGATATATACAGAGAAAATAATCGGCCAGAGAATTTAACCCTGTGGCACCCCCCATAGAGACTGCCAGAGGTCCGGACAACAGGCCCTCCGATTTGACACACTGAACTCTATCTGAGAAGTAGTTGGTGAACCAGACGAGGCAGTCATTTGAGAAGCTAAGGCTATTGAGTCTGCCGATAAGAATGCAGTGATTGAAAGGGTCGAAAGCCTTGGCCAGGTTGATGAAGACGCCTGCACAGTACTGTCTTTTATCGATGGCGGTTATGATATCGTTTAGGACCTTGAGCGTGGCTGAGGTGCACCAATGACCAGCTCGGAAAACAGATTGCATAGCATAGAAGGTATGGTGGGATTCGAAAATGTCAGTGATCTGTTTGTTTACTTGGCTTTTGAAAACTTTAGAAAGGCAGGGCAGGATAGATATACAATCGAAATCGGAAGTTTACATACAC
Source organism: Salvelinus fontinalis (assembly GCF_029448725.1). Taxonomy (NCBI): domain Eukaryota; kingdom Metazoa; phylum Chordata; class Actinopteri; order Salmoniformes; family Salmonidae; genus Salvelinus; species Salvelinus fontinalis. Next base: position 43,189,679 of record NC_074688.1, read on the forward strand.
CTTAGCCAAATATATGTCAACTCAGTTTTTCACAATTCCTGACATTTAATCCTAGTTAAAATTCCCTGTCTTAGGTCAATTAGGATCACCACTTTGATTTAATAATGTGAAATGTCAGAATAATAGTAGGGAGAATGATTTATTTCAGCTTTTATTTTATTCATCACATTCCCAGGGGGTCAGAAGTTTACATACCCTCAATTAGTATTTGGTAGCATTGTCTTTAAATTGTTTAACTTGGGTCAAACGTTTCGGGCGTTGCTTCAATATATCCACAAAATGTACCTGCATCATGATGCCATCTATTTTGTGAAATGCACTAGTACCGCCTGCAGCAAAGCACCCCCACAACATGATATTGCCACCCCCGTGCTTCACGGTTGGGATGGTGTTCTTCGGCATGCAAGACTCCCCCTTTCACCTCAAAACATAACGATGGTCATTATGGCCAAACCGTTCTATTTTTGTTTCATCAGACCAGAGGACAATTCTCCAAAGAGTACGATCTTTGTACCCATGTGCAGTTGCAAACCGTAGTCTAGCTTTTTATGGCGGTTTTGGAGCAGTGGCTTCTTCCTTGCTGAGCAGCCTTTCAGGTTATGTCGATATAGGACTCGTTTTACTGCGTATATGGATACTTTTGTCCCCGTTTCCTCCAGCATCTTCACAAGGTCCTTTGCTGTTGTTCTGGGATTGATTTGTACATTTTGCACCAAAGCATCTCTGGGAGAAAGAACACCTCTCCTTCCTGAGTGGTATGACGGCTGCGTGGTCCCATGGTGTTTATACTTGCGTACTATTTTTTGTACAGATGAACATGGTACCTTCAGACATTTGGAAATTGCTCCCAAGGATGAACCAGACTTGTGGAGGTCCACCATTTTTTTCTTAGGTCTTGGCTGATTTATTTAGATTTTCCCATGATGTCAAGCAAAGAGGTACTGAGTTTGAAGGTAGGCCTTGAAATACATCCACAGGTACACCTCAAATTGACTCAAATGATGTCAATTAGCCTATCAGAAGCTTCTAAAGCCATGACATCATTTTCTGGAATTTTCCAAGCTGTTTAAAGGCACAGTCAAATTAGTGTTTGTAAACTTGTGACCCACTGGAATTGTGATACAGTGAATTATAAGTGAAAGAATCTGTCTGTAAACAATTGTTGGAAAAATTACTTGTGTCATGCACAAAGTAGATGTTCTAACTAACTTGCCAAAACTATAGTTTGTTAACAAGACATTTGTGGAGTGGTTGAAAAACGAGTTTTAATGACTCCGACCTAAGTTTATGTAAACTTCCGACATCAACTGTAGGTTTATAACAGTTTAGGTCTAGAGTGTCTTCCCCTTTGAAGAGGGGGATGACCGCGGCAGCTTTCCAATCTTTAGGCATGCCAGACAATATGAAAGAACGTTTGAACAGGCTAGTAATAGGGGTTGCAACAATTTCAGCGGTTAATTTTTAGAAAGAGCGGATCTAGACTGTCTAGCCCAGCTGATTTGAAGGGATGCAGATTTTGCAGCTCTTTCAGAACATCAGCTAGCAGCATACCACCCTGCATACCACTGCTGGCTTGCTTCTGAAGCTAAGCAGGGTTGGTCTTGGTCAGTCCCTGGATGGGAGACCAGATGCTGCTGGAAGTGGTGTTGGAGGGCCAGTAGGAGGCACTCTTTCCTCTGGTCTAAAAAATATCCCAATGCCCCAGGGCAGTGATTGGGGACACTGCCCTGTGTAGGGTGCTGTCTTTCGGATGGGACGTTAAACGGGTGTCCTGACTCTGAGGTCATTAAAGATCCCATGGCACTTATCGTAAGAGTAGGGGTGTTAACCCCGGTGTCCTGGCTAAATTCCCAATCTGGCCCTCAAACCATCATGGTCACCTAATAATCCCCAGTTTACAATTGGCTCATTCATCCCCCTCCTCTCCCCTGTAACTATTCCCCAGGTTGTTGCTGCAAATGAGAACGTGTTCTCAGTCAACTTACCTGGTAAAATAATGGTAAAATAAAAAAAAATCTGGATTTGGGTGAAGGAGAAGCGGGGAGAGGGGGCTTGGGCAATTTGCTGCGGGGGGTGCAGAGCTGTTGGTCGGGGTAGGGGTAGCCAGGTGGAAAGCATGGCCAGCCATAGAAAAATTAAACCAGTGAAGCAGAGAGAGGGAATCTAAGGACCTGAGAGAGAGAGAGAGAGAGAGAGAGAGAGAAATATGAAACTAAACTAAACTGTGTTATTCCAGAACAGGATGGAGGTGCCTCTGAAGCATAATAATGTGCATTGTGAGGAATGGTCTGTCCATGTCAGTCTACAGGTAAACAACACACTGTAACACTATTCTGTAACACTATTCTGTCCATGTCAGTCTACAGATATACAACACACTGAAATACCGTTCTGTAACACTATTCTGTCCATGTCAGTCTACAGATAAACAACACACTGAAATACCGTTCTGTAACACTATTCTGTCCATGTCAGTCTACAGATAAACAACACACTGAAATACCGTTCTGTAACACTATTCTGTCCATGTCAGTCTACAGGTAAACAACACACTGTAATACTGTTCTGTAACACTATTCTGTAACACTGTTCTGTAACACTATTCTGTAACACTATTCTGTAACACTGTTCTGTCCATGTCAGTCTACAGGTAAACAACACACTGTAATACTGTTCTGTAACACTATTCTGTAACACTGTTCTGTAACACTATTCTGTAACACTATTCTGTAACACTATTCTGTCCATGTCACTCTACAGCTATACAACACACTGAAATACCGTTCTGTAACACTGTTCTGTAACACTGTTCTGTAACACTGTTCTGTCCATGTCAGTCTACAGGTAAACAACACACTGAAATACCGTTCTGTAACACTATTCTGTAACACTATTCTGTAACACTATTCTGTAACACTGTTCTGTAACACTATTCTGTAACACTGTTCTGTCCATGTCAGTCTACAGGTAAACAACACACTGTAACACCTTTCTGTCCATGTCACTCTACAGCTATACAACACACTGAAATACCGTTCTGTAACACTGTTCTGTAACACTAATCTGTCCATGTCAGTCTACAGGTAAACAACACACTGTAACACTGTTCTGTAACACTGTTCTGTCCATGTCACTCTACAGGTAAACAACACACTGAAATACCGTTCTGTAACACTGTTCTGTAACACTGTTCTGTAACACTGTTCTGTAACACTGTTCTGTAACACTGTTCTGTCCATGTCACTCTACAGGTAAACAACACACTGAAATACCGTTCTGTAACACTGTTCTGTAACACTGTTCTGTAACACTGTTCTGTAACACTGTTCTGTCCATGTCACTCTGCAGGTAAACAACACACTGAAATACCGTTCTGTAACACTGTTCTGTAACACTGTCCTGTAACACTGTTCTGTAACACTGTTCTGTCCATGTCAATCTACAGGTAAACAACACACTGTAACACTGTTCTGTAACACTGTTCTGTCCATGTCAGTCTACAGTGTCATGACTGGCCTGTTCGGGTCAGGTTACCGTGGATCGCAGTCCTACAATACACATCTCTCACACCCACCTGAGGGGGAGAGTTCGAGAGGTATGGAGGTGGGGGCTTTTATGACACCTCACGACCATTTTAAATCTTAAGGCAGCAGACAAAATCCCTTTGTCCTCTCAGTGTGGAGGAATGGAATGTATGATGGGCCTATGGAGAACCTACCTCAGAACAGTAACATGCAGTAAATAGACTTTGGGAAAATACATTTCATCAGCCAAAATGGTAGTAATGACCACAGATGGAACATGAAAAAGAATGTCGTTTTTGTTACGTTATTAAAAGTTAAATGATGACGTTATAACGAAAACTTTGTAACTTGAAGAGTTTTCACATTACTCCCCGAGGTCAGGCTGACCGAGACACCCAGACGCTCCATAAATGACACGAGGAGCGGTCCATCGACCCACCAGACTCGGTCAGCCTGACCCCGAGAGTAATGGGCAGGGGGAGAGAGTGAACCAGGATGTGGGTCGGTTTCTGCGGTCGTATTGCCAGGACCGGCCAGGTGAATGCGCAAGGTACGTCCCATGGGCGGAGTTGGCTCAGACCTCATTCCGCCACTCCTCCACGAACATGTCGCCTTTCCAGTGCGTGTTGGGCTACCAGCCGGTCCTGGCACCGTAGCATCAGAGCCAGACCGAAGCTCCTGCGGTACAGCGCTCAAAGGAGACTTGGAGAGCCGTCCAGGAATCTCTCAAACAAGCTGGTGGGCGGAAGAAGAGGAGCGCTGACCGCCACAGCAGTGAGGCCCCCGTGTTCGCACCGGGGGATCCGGTCTGGCTCTCGACCCGAAACCTGCCCCTCCGCCTGCCCTGCCGGAAGCTAGGGGTGTGTGGGGGGGTAATGTCACGACTTCCACCGAAGGTGGCTCCTCTTCCTGTTCAGGCGGCGCTCGGCGGTCGTCGTCACTGGTCTACTAGCTGCCACCGATTCCCTTTTCCTTTCTGTTGGTTTTGTCTTTATTGGTTTCACCTGTTTCTCGTTTGGGTTTTTGTTCATGGCTATTTAAGCCGTTTATGCCCGCCTGCTTTTGTGCGGGCTTCTTTTCTGTTATGAGTGTAGATGGTTATTTTGTTGGACTGTTTTTGTGTCCTGTTTTGGGTAGGTCAGTATTTGTCGCCTCTTGTTGTTTGGCGTGTGTCACGATCGTCTATGGGTGAGAGAGAGGACCAAGGCGCAGCGTGTGCAAAATACATTCTCTTTTATTTAGAGAAAGGAAAAACACGAAAAGAACACTGAATACAAACTAAACAAAACAACAAACGACCGTGAAGTGACGTAAGTGCAATGACAAGCAACAAACGTTCAACATAGACAATTACCCACAAAACCCCAATGCCTATGACTGCCTTAAATATGGCTCTCAATCAGAGACAATGAACCATAGCTGCCTCTAATTGAGAACCAATCTAGGCAGCCATAGACATACAAACACCTAGACAAGGCACTGACCCCTTTACCATACAAAACCCCTAGACAATACAAAAATGCATACCTTCCTCATGTCACACCCTGACCTACCTAAAAAACATAAAGAAAACAAAGAATACTAAGGCCAGGGCGTGACAGTGCCCCCCCCCCCCCCCCCCCCCCCCCAAAGATGCGGACTCCGGCCGCAAAACCTGACACAGAAAGGGGAGGGTCCGGGGTGGGCCCCATCATGGCGGCGGCTCGGGTGCGGGACGTGGCCCCCACTCCACCATTGTCAATACCCGCTTTGGTAGCCTCCTCCAAATGGCCACCCTCCAAATTAACCCCACCGGACTAAGGGGCAGCACCGGACTAAGAGGAAACACCGGACTGAGGGGCAACACCGGAATGAGGAGCAGCTCCGGAATGAGGGGCAGCTCCGGACTGAGGGGCAGCTCCGGACTGAGGGGCAGCACCGGACTGGATGGCGGATCCTGGCTGGCTGGCTCTGGCGGATCCTGGCTGGCTGGCTCTGGCGGATCCTGGCTGGCTGGCTCTGGCGGATCCTGGCTGGCTGGCGGATCCTGGCTGGATGACGGATCCTGGCTGGATGACGGCTCTGGCGGATCCTGGCTGGATGACGGCTCTGGCGGATCCTGGCTGGATGACGGCTCTGGCTGGTCATGGCTGGCTGACGGCTCTGGCTGGTCATGGCTGGATGACGGCTCTGGCTGGTCATGGCTGGATGACGGCTCTGGCTGGTCATGGCTGGATGACGGCTCTGGCTGGTCATGGCTGGCGGACGGCTCTGGCTGACAGACGGCTCTGGCTGATTCTGGCTGGCGGACGGCTCTGGCTGATCCTCTCTTGCGGACGGCTCTGGCTGATCCTGTCTGGCGGACGGCTCTGGCTGATCCTGTCTGGCGGACGGCTCTGGCTGATCCTGTCTGGCGGAAGGCTCTGGCTGCTCCTGTCTGAAGGTAGGCTCTAGTGGCTCCTGTCTGGCGGTAGGCTCTAGCGGCTCCTGTCTGGCGGACGGCTCTGAAGGCTCATGGCAGACGGGCGGCTTTGCAGGCTCAGTACAGATGGGCGGCTATGAAGGCTCAGTACAGACGGGCAGTTCATGCGGCGCTTGGCAGACGGACAGTTCAGGCGCCGCTGGGCAGACGGCAGACTCTGGCCGGCTGAGACGCACTGTAGGCCTGGTGCGTGGTACCGGAACTGGAGGTACCGGGCTAAGGACACGCACCATCAGGCTAGTGCGGGGAACAACACCAGGGCACACTGGACTCTCAAGGCGTACTATAGGCTGGTGCGTGGTACCGGCACTGGTGGTACCGGGCTGAGGGCACGCACATCAGGGCGAGTACGGGGAGAAGGAACAGTGCGTACAGGGCTCTGGAGACGCACAGGAGGCTTGATGCGTGGTGCCGGAACTGGAGGCACTGGGCTGGAGACACGCACCACAGGGAGAGTGCGTGGAGGAGGAACAGGGCTCTGGAGACGCAGAGGCTTCCAGTGCGTGGTGTAGGCACTGGTGGTACTGGCCTGGAGCGGGGAGGTGGTGCCGGAAATACCGGACCGTGCAGGCGTACTGGCTCCCTTGAGCACTGAGCCTGCCCAACCTTACCTGGTTGTATACTCCCCGTCGCCTTACCAGTGCGGGGAGGTGGAATAACCCGCACCGGGCTATGAACACGTACAGGAGACACCATGCGCTCTACTGCGTAACACTGTGTCTGCCCGTACTCTCTCTCTCCACGGTAAGTACAGGGAGTATGCACAGGTGTCCTACCTGACTTCACCACACTCCCTTTTTGCCCCCCCCCCCCCCCCCCCCCTCCCCCCAATACATTTTTGGGCTTGACTCACAGGCTTCCTACCGCGTCGTCGTGCTGCCTCCATTCGCCGGTATCCCTCCGCACATTGCTCCATCGAATCCCAGGCGGGCTCCGGTACTCTCCTTGGGTCGATCGCCCATCTGTCGATCTCCTCCCAGGTATTATAGCCCAGATCCCTCTGCTGCTTCCTTGCTAGCTCCTCAAAACGCCGCCTCTCTGCTTTCGCTGCCTCCAGCTCAGCTTTGGGGCGGTTATATTCTCCTGGTACTTCGCGGTCCAGAATTTCCTCCCAATTCCTATAGTCCTGTGTTCGCTGTTGCTGCCTTACACGCCGCTTGGTCCGATTCTGGTGGGTAATTCTGTCACGATCGTCTATGGGTGAGAGAGAGGACCAAGGCGCAGCGTGTGCAAAATACATTCTCTTTTATTTAGAGAAAGGAAAAACACGAAACGAACACTGAATACAAACTAAACAAAACAACAAACGACCGTGAAGCTAAATGACGTAAGTGCAATGACAAGCAACAAACGTTCAACATAGACAATTACCCACAAAACCCCAATGCCTATGACTGCCTTAAATATGGCTCTCAATCAGAGACAATGAACCACAGCTGCCTCTAGTTGAGAACCAATCTAGGCATCCATAGACATACAAACACCTAGACAAGACACTGACCCCTTTACCATACAAAACCCCTAGACAATACAAAAACACATACCTTCCCCATGTCACACCCTGACCTACCTAAAAAACATAAAGAAAACAAAGAATACTAAGGCCAGGGCGTGACAGCGTGACCTTGTTCTGTCCGGAATAAATTACGGAAACCCAAAATCCTCTGCTCTCTGCGCCTGACTCCGCACCCACCACTCCTAGCTCCATGACATGAAGTCAGAAGTTTACATAAACTTAGGTTGGAATCATTAAAACTCGTTTTTCAACCACTCCACAAATGTCTTGTTAACAAACTATAGTTTTGGCAAGTCAGTTAGAACATCTACTTTGTGCATGACACAAGTAATTTTTCCAACAATTGTTTACAGACAGATTCTTTCACTTATAATTCACTGTATCACAATTCCAGTGGGTCACAAGTTTACAAACACTAATTTGACCATGCATTTAAACAGCTTGGAAAATTCCAGAAAATGATGTCATGGCTTTATAAGCTTCTGATAGGCTAATTGACATCATTTTAGTCAATTGGAGGTGTACCTGTGGATGTATTTCAAGGCCTACCTTCAAACTCAGTGCCTCTTTGCTTGACATCATGGGAAAATCAAAAGAAATCAGCCAATACCTAATAAAAAATTGGTGGACCTCCACAAGTCTGGTTCATCCTTGGGAGCAATTTCCAAATGCCTGAAGGTACCACGTTTATCTGTACAAACAATAGTACGCAAGAATAAACACCATGGGACCACGCAGCTGTCAAACCGCTCAGGAAGGAGATGCGTTCTGTCTCCTAGAGACGAACGTACTTTGGTGCAAAAAGTGAAAATCAATCCCAGAACAACAGCAAAGGATATTGTGAAGATGCTGGAGGAAACAGTAACAAAAGTATCTATATCCACTTAAATACGAGTCCTATATCGACATAACCTGAAAGGCCCCTCAGCAAGGAAGAAGCCACTGCTCTAAACCACCATTTAAAAGCCAGACGATGGTTTGCAACTGCACATGGGGACAAAGATCGTACTTTTTGGAGAAATGTCCTCTGGTCTGATGGAACAACAATAGAACGGTTTGGCCATCATGACCATCGTTATGTTTGGAGGAAAAAGGGGGAGGCTTGCAAGCCGAAGAACACCATCCCAACCGTGACGCACGGGGGTGTCAGCATCATGTTGTGGGGGTGCTTTGCTGCAGGAGGTACTGGTGCACTTCACAAAATAGATGGCATCATGAGGGTGGAAAATTATGTGGATATATTGAAGCAACATCTCAAGACATCAGTCAGGAAGTTAAAGCTTGGTCGCAAATGTGTTTTTCAAATGGACAATGACCCCAAGCATACTTCCAAAGTTGTGGCAAAATGGCCACAAGTCAAGGGATTGGAGTGGCCATCACAAATCCTGACCTCAATCCTATGGAAAATGTTGTGGGCGGAACTGAAAAAACGTGTGAGAGCAAGGAGGCCTACAAACCTAACTCAGTTACACTAGCTCTGTCAGGAGGAATGGGCCAAAATTCACCCAACTTATTGTGGGAAGCTTGTGGAAGGCTACCCAAAATGTTTGCCCCAAGTTAAACAATTTAAAGGCAATGCTACCAAACACTAATTGAGTGTATGTAAACGTCTGACCCACTGGGAATGTGATTAAATAAATAAAAGCTGAAATAAATCATTCTCTCTACTATTATTCTGACGTTTCACATTCTTAAAATAAAGTGGTGATCCTAACTGACCTAAAACAGGGAATTTCTACTTGGATTAAATGTCAGGATTTGTGAAAAACTGAGTTTTAATGTATTTGGCTGAGGTGTATGTTGTCTTCCGACTTCAACTGTATGTTAATATCCATCATCCACCCTAATCTAGCATTCATGATTTTAATGAGGTGTAAGTTCACTCTGGTAAAATATGTCAAATGAACATCTATTTTCTTACTGTCTGTTTCTGATAGGTTCCCATCATATATCCTGAGCATTGTCTTTTTCTGATTGGTCATGATCATATATTATGATAATTGCCTGTTTCTGATGGAGGGGTGGTACAATCTCACCCACTCTCTTCAGTAATGGAACAGTACAGATACTGAACTAAACACTCTCTTCAGTAATGGAACAGTACAGATACTGAATCAAACACTCTCTTCAGTAATGGAACATTACAGATACTGAACCAAACACTCTCTTCAGTAATGGAACAGTACAGATACTGAACCAAACACTCTCTTCAGTAATGGAACAGTACAGATACTGAACCAAACACTCTCTTCAGTAATGGAACAGTACAGATACTGAACCAAACACTCTCTTCAGTAATGGAACATTACAGATACTGAACCAAACACTCTCTTCAGTAATGGAACAGTACAGATACTGAACCAAACACTCTCTTCAGTAATGGAACAGTACAGATACTGAACCAAACTAAACATTTCCGTCTGAAACAGAAATTATTCATATTGTTTCCCCTATAGGTTTCTTCTTATTGTTTTATTTTGATTAGAATGAGATTCCTTCTGAAAAGCACCTATTGGTAAAGAAGTATTCCCTTGCCCTGACTCCAGGCTATGTCTCCCAATAGTGTCTTCCATTAAACATGAGTTTACCTGAGGCTGAGATGGTAATCTCTACTCTTCTCAACACTGGTTCATGACTTGTACTTAGTCTGAGGAGAGACAAGACGACCCTGACAAAACTTTCACTCACAACTCCTCCCCTCTCCTTTCCTTTCCTTTCCTCTCGCCTCTTCTCCCCTATACTGTTCTCCACTTCTCTCCTCTTCTTCCCTCCCCTCTCCTTTCCTTTCCTCACTCGTCTTCCCCCTCTCCTCTCTTCTCCTTTCCTCTCCTATTCTCTCCTCTTCTCCCCTCCTCTCCCCCTCTCCTCTCCTCTCCTCTCCTCTTCTCCTCTCCTCTCCTCTCCTCTACTCCCCTCTCCTTTCCTATTCTTTCCTCTCTCCCATTCTCTTCTCTCATCTTCTTCCGTATCCTCTTCTCCTCTCCTTTCCTCTCCTACTTTTCTCCTTCTCCTCTTCTCCCATCTCCTTTCTTTTATTCTCTTCTGTTCTCTTCTCCCATCTTTCCTTTAATCTCTTCTCTTCTCTCCTCTTCTCCTCTCTCTTCTATTCTCCTATCCTTTCCTCCCCTCTCCCCCTGTCTCCTCTCCTCTCCATTTCAGCTTCAGTAGCCTAGTGTGAGTGTGTGTGCTTGTGTGTGTTTGTACTCTTGGCAATATCAAGTTGATCAGAGTGTGTTAATTAAAATGCATGGGGGACTGAGTGACATTTGGAAAGCCAGCCAAACGGTCCTTGGCTATCTTAACTTTAAGTCTGAATACAGTCTAATATCTAACTATTGACAGGGTGTAACTACTCTGAATACAGTCTAATATCTAACTATTGACTGAGTGTAACTCTGAATACAGTCTAATATCTAACTATTGACTGAGTGTAACTACTCTGAATACAGTCTAATATCTAACTATTGACTGAGTGTAACTCTGAATACAGTCTAATATCTAACTATTGACTGAGTGTAACTACTCTGAATACAGTCTAATATCTAACTATTGACTGGGTGTAACTCTGAATACAGTCTAATATCTAACTATTGACTGAGTGTAACTCTGAATACAGTCTAATATCTAACTATTGACTGGGTGTAACTACTCTGAATACAGTCTAATATCTAACTATTGACTGGGTGTAACTCTGAATACAGTCTAATATATAACTATTGACTGGGTGTAACTACTCTGAATACAGTCTAATATCTAACTATTAACTGGGTGTAACTCTGAATACAGTACATCTCATTAGAACTCCCTGACATCGCTTGGGAAATAATGTATTGAGACCAGTGATTATTATAGTTTGTATACTCAGTGTTCGGTATTGTAATTATTATAGTGGTTTGTGTACTCAGTGTTCAGTATTGTAATTATTATAGTGGTTTGTGTACTCAGTGTTCAGTATTGTAATTATTATAGTGGTTTGTATACTCAGTGTTCAGTATTGTGATTATTATCATGGTTTGTATACTCAGTGTTCAGTATTGTAATTATTATAGTGGTTTGTATACTCAGTGTTCGGTATTGTAATTATTATAGTGTTGTGTACTCAGTGTTCAGTATTGTAATTATTATAGTGGTTTGTGTACTCAGTGTTCAGTATTGTAATTATTATCATGGTTTGTGTACTCAGTGTTCGGTATTGTAATTATTATAGTGGTTTGTGTACTCAGTGTTCAGTATTGTAATTATTATAGTGGTTTGTGTACTCAGTGGTCAGTATTGTAATTATTATAGTGGTTTGTGTACTCAGTGTTCAGTATTGTAATCATTATCATGGTTTGTATACTCAGTGTTCAGTATTGTAATTATTATAGTGGTTTGTATACTCCGTGTTCAGTATTGTAATCATTATCATGGCTTGTGTACTCAGTGTTCAGTATTGTAATCATTATCATGGTTTGTGTACTCAGTGTTCAGTATTATAATTATTATAGTGTTTTGTATACTCATTGTTCAGTATTGTAATCATTATCATGGTGTGTTTACTCAGTGTTCAGTATTATAATTATTATAGTGGTTTGTGTACTCAGGTTTCGGAATTGTAATCATTATAATGTTTGTGTACTCAGTGTTCAGTATTGTAATTATTATAGTTTTTGTGTACTCAGTGTTCAGTATTGTAATTATTATAGTGGTTTGTGTACTCAGTGTTCAGTATTGTAATTATTATAGTGGTTTGTGTACTCAGTGTTCAGTATTGTAATTATTATAGTGGTTTGTGTACTCAGTGTTCAGTATTGTAATTATTATAGTGGTTTGTGTACTCGGTGTTCAGTATTGTAATTATTATAGTGGTTTGTGTACTCAGTGTTCAGTATTGTAATTATTATAGTGGCTTGTGTACTCAGTGTTCAGTAGTGTGGGTTGCTGTCTCTGTCTTCTACTTTCTCGCTGAGTGTTTGAGTGGGTGTCTTTTTGAGTCCATTTGTGTGTGTGTGTGTGTGTGTGTGTGTGTGTGTGTGTGTGTGTGTGTGTGTGTGTGTGTGTGTGTGTGTGTGTGTGTGTGTGTGTGTGTGTGTGTGTGTGTGTGTGTGTGTGTGTGTGTGTGTGTGTGTGTGTGAAAGAGAGAGAGAGAGAGAGAGAGAGAGAGAGAGAGAGAGAGAGAGAGAGAGAGAGTTTGTGTCTGTGTGTGAACTTGGCAGTACTGGTGTTTATCTCTGTGTATCCCATCTGCTCTCTCTTGCCCTCTGCTCAATTCCATGTCTCTCCGCTCTGTTCATTTCAGACAGATCATTCTAAAAGCCTTAATTACTTCTGTCTGTGTGTGTTTAATGACAACTCTTGCCAAACAACATGCTAATGAGACGACCTTTCACCTATGGCATTTACCTCCTGGTATTGACCGGCTACACATACATACACACACACACACACACACACAACCAAAGGAAAGAGGAACATCAGGCAGCTCTCTGACACTAATGACTTTACAGGCTGTGATAAGAGGACTTTGTGTACACTCTTTATGTGTCTGTATGAGTGTTTGGGTATATACTAGGCTTGGACGGTATACCTTATATATCGTATACCGGAGTATTTGGAAATAGCCACGGAATGGTTTTTCAATACCATCAATACAATGGAGCTGATCGTGGACTATAGGAAAAGGAGGGCCTAACAGGCCCCCATTAACATCGACAGGGCTGAAGTGTAGCTTGTCGAGAGTTTTCAAGTTCTTTGGTGTCCACATTACCAACGAACTATCATGGTCCAAAGACACCAAGACGGTTGTGAAGAGGGCACGATAACACCTTTTCCCCCTCAGGAGATTTGGCATGGGTCCTCAGATCCTCAAAAAGCTATACAGTTGCACCATCGAGAGCCACTCGCTGTTAGTCAAATGACCTCAACTAACCTGTACCCCCGCACATTGACTCGGTACCGGTACCCCTTGTATATAGCCTCGTTATTGTAATGACATTTTCATGTGTTACATTTTTATTTTTATTTTATTTACTTTAGTTTATAGAGTAAATATTTTCTTAACTTTATTTCTTGAACTGCATTGTTGGCTAAGGGCTTGTAAGGAAGCATTTCACGGTAAGGTCTACACCTGTTGTATTCGGCGCATGTGACACATAACATTTTGATTTGATTTAACAATCTTTTGTTTTATAAGTTTGTCAATACATTTGTATATTGTAACTACTTTTTAAGTAACTACCTGCAGTCAACTTGTGCAATATGTTAGGAGATAAAGCAGATCTCGTTCTTTTCACCTGTCACATTATTTTACATTATGAAGTTAACCGTTGTTCCTCAGAACAGTTAAGCCAGTCATGAGTTGGTTGTACAGCACAACAAGAGAAAGCGGGAGCAGGTGAGTCCAGCTGTGTACAGACAAGGGTCGCGTTTTATATTAAACCTTTTTCACAGAAAAAACATTAGAGCAACATATTCAGCAGAAAATAGTTTCACTGTCATCATATGACAACGGAAGTGCAACACTATTTAGGTAGGCTAACAGAGCTTACAATGAAAAAGCAAGGTATTTCTTGCAAAAACGATGCATGGCCATCATATTTCTAATGTTTATCATAGAAAGAAAGGATCCAGCTACATGTCCTAATCTTTAGCTCAAAGTTCATCTTAAACTTTTGCCATGTTTGATAAGTCACAGCCCTTTGGATGAGTTATATGTACAGCTGCCACTGCTATCTTTTGATTTCCTTGCGTTTTTTCTCCTCTTGTTCTTGGCCGGTCTGCTCCTCCCCCATCTTCTCTGAGCAGAACAGGCAGACCCGTTGCCCTAGCAATTCCAGACCCCACACAGACACAGCGTGTACACATACTGCTCCAGAGTCAGTACTGTTCTTCGTTCAGACAAGAAAAACTTTGTTAATTTGCTCAATGTCTCTTGTTCACATTCGCTTGTAAATGTCCAAACGCACCAAAAATGAAATTTGGTAGCTCCTACCTATATATGCTTAACTTTGTGAGCTGGATTACCTCTTTAGCAATTTGTTTATGTTCGTTTGCGCTCGTTAGCATATTTAGCTAGCAGCCTCCATTTCCCTATTACCTGTGCTAATTTTGATAGCATTCTGGTAATAGAAGATCAATGGGCTTTTTTGAATTTTTTTGCCGACCCCTTGACTACTCAGCCAGTAATACAGCAAATCCCAGAATGAGAGAAGGGCGGAATGATGATATGAAATCTGGATACCGCCCAACGCCAGTATATAGTGTATATGCCAGTGGGTGAGTGTACACTTGTGTGTCTGTCTGCCTATTAGTGTTTGTTATAGGGGGTGTCTGCCACGTCTTCACAACCTATTACACAAAGAACATTTCTTCATTTGACCAGCTCTTCAGCCCTAAACAGAGGACAAAGAACACAGAAGTATCAGGATAAAGGTAAGACTCAGATGAGCAACAGGGGCAGAGGTACAGGACGGCAGGCAGGCTCAGGGTCAGGTCAGGCCTGAGCCTTTTTGAACACCTCCTGAAGGTCCTGGTAATCCACGGGAATGGCGGAGAGGTCCGGGGCACCTTCGACGGCCCCAGTAAGACGTCCCGGGAAAGGTTGCGCTAACTTCAGACACTGGACGTGGCAGAACAAACTCCAGCCCTTGATGGCACCAGTAGACCAGTTGATGAGTGGATTCTGTCGCTGGAGCCAGGAGAATCCCAATACCATGGGAATCTGAGGAGACTTGATGAGCAGGAATTTAATGGTCTCGCTGTGATTCCCTGACACCCGTAGGTTGATAGGAGTGGTAATATGAGTGACCCGACCTATAGAGCGCACATCCAGCGCTCTAACATTCATGGGAGTGGAGAGGGGGGTGTGTTCAGCTCGGAAGCCAAGGTAGCGTCCAAAAAACTCCAATCGGCCCCAGAGTCAGTGAGGACCTGGAGAGATTTAGACTGGCTTCCCCAAAGCAGAATGGCATGAACAGGGGTGCGAGCAAAGAAAGCGGGAAATTTCTCCATATGACCCACCAGAGTACTCGCTCCTAGACAAGAGGACACAAAATGATCAAGAGTCCCGCAATACAGAAAACTCTTTGTGTTGATCCTGTATTGCCGTTCCGCTGGCAATTGCCCAGTTCCACCTAGTTGCGTGGGCTCCAGAAGCGGTGACTCAGCCGTCTCCGGCGACTGAGGGAAATGTCGGGAGGCCTCAGGTTCTCTCGGCAACGGGATCGTCGGGGACTTCCAGGATGACTCGGAGGCAAGGACGTGCGAGCGAAGTCGAAATTTCCTCTCCCTCTATCGTTCCTGTAGTTGCCCATCGATTCAGATGGTCAAAGTGATGAGGGAATTGAGATCCGTAGGTAACTCCCAAGCAGCAAGCTAGTCCTTGACCTCCTCCGAGATGCCGTGCAGGAACATATCAAACAGTGCTTCCTGGTTCCAAGCACTCTCCACTGCCGACATGCGGAAATCCACCGTATAGTCAGCCACACTGCAGGAGTCCTGCCAGAGCTGGATTAGCTTCCGGGCAGCTTCTCTCCCGGAGAACGGGGTGTAAAAAACCTTCTTCACCTCTCCCACGAACCCCTCCAGACTAACACATATGGCCGGCTGTTGTTCCCATACAGTAGTTGCCCAGGTGAGAGCCCTCCCAGACATCAGCGTGATAAGATAGGCTATCTTGGAGTGATCCGAGGGGAAGGAGGAGGGATGAAGCACAAAAATGACTTCTCTTAAAACCTCTCTGGGATATGTGGGATGGTAGCGTCCCACCTGGCCAACATCCAGTGAAAATGCAGAGCGCCAAATTCAAATAAATTACTATAAAAATGTAACTTTCATGAAATCACACATTCAATATACCAAATTAAAGTTACACTTGTTGTGAATCCAGCCAACGTGTCAGATTTCAAATAGGCTTTACGGCGAAAGCAAACAATGCTATTATCTGAGGACAACACCCCAGCAAACTAACACAGACCATCATATTTCAACCCTTCAGGCGCGACACAAAACCCAGAAATAAAGATATAATTCATGCCTTACCTTTGACGAGCTTCTTCTGTTGGCACTCCAATATGTCCCATAAACATCACAAATGGTCCTTTTGTTCGATTCATTCCATCGATATATATCCAAAATGTCCATTTATTTGTCGCGTTTGATCCAGAAAAACACCGGTTCCAACTTGCACAACGTGACTACAAAATATCTCAAAAGTTACCTGTAAGCTTTGACCAAACTTTTCAAACTACTTTTGTAATACAACTTTAGGTATTTTTTAAAGTAAATAATCAATAAAATTGAAGACAGGATGATCTGCGTTCAATACCGGAGGAAAACAATGTGTAGCATGCTTTCTGGTCACACGCCTCTAACTAACAGTACACTTCATTGGAGCCTCATTCTGAACATGGCTACTTCTTCATTTCTCAAAGGAAAAACCTCAACCAATTTCTGTTGACATCCAGTGGAAGCGATAGGAACTGCAGGAAGGTCCCTTAGAAATCTGGATTCCCAATGAAAACTCATTAAAAGAGAGTGACCTCAAAAATAAAAAATCTGAATGATTTGTCCTCGGGGTTTGCCTGCCAAATAAGTTCTGTTATAGTCACAGACATGATTCAAACAGTTTTAGAAACTTCAGAGTGGTTTCTATCCTATATTAATAATGATATGCATATATTAGCATCTGGGACTGAGTAAGAGGTAGTTTACTCTGGGCACGCTTTTCATCCAAACGTGAAAATGCTGCCCCCTATCCTAGAGAAGTTAAAAGACAAACTAACGTGAACTCAAACAACCCATTCAACCACGCTACTCCCTCAGCCTTCTCTATGCCCTCAGGCCTGAGGGAACACACGTCATGTGTTGTGAAATGTGTTATGAAATGTAATGTCAGGTAATATTTTAAGTGGTATACACAGTTGAAGTCGGAAGTTCACATAGACATTAGCCAAATACATTTAAACTCAGTTGTTCACAATCCCTGACATTTAATCCAAGTAAAAAATCCCTGTCTTAGGTCAGTTAGGATCACCACTATATTTTAAGAATGTGAAATGTTAGAATAATAGTAGAGAGAACGATTCATTTCAGCTTTTATTTCTTTCATCACATTCCCAGTGGATAAGAAGTTTACATACACTCAATTAGTATTTGGTAGCATTGCCTTTAAATTGTTTAACTTGGGTCAAACATTTTGGGTAGCTTTCCACAAGCTTCCCACAATAAGTTGGGTGAATTTTGGCCCATTCCTCCTGACAGAGCTGGTGTAACTGACTCAAATTTGTAGGCCTCCTTGCTCGCACACGCTTTTTCAGTTCAGCCCACAACATTTTCCATAGGATTGAGGTCAGGGCTTTGTGATGACCATTCCCAAACCTTGACTTTGTCGTCTTTAAGCCATTTTGCCATGACTTTGTAAGTATGCTTGGGGTCATTGTCCATTTGGAAGACCCATTTGCGACCAAGCTTTAACTTCCTGACTGATGTCTTGAGATGTTGCTTCAACATATACACATAATTTTCCAGCCTCATGAAGCCAATTATTTTGTGAAGTGCACCAGTCCCTCCTGCAGCAAAGCACCCCCACAACATGATGCTGCGACCCCAGTGCTTCACGGTTGGGATGGTGTTCTTCGGCTTGCAAGCCTTCCCCTTTTTCCTCCAAACATAACAATGGTCATTATGGCCAAACGGTTCTATTTTTGTTTCATCAGACCAGAGGACATTTCTCCAAAAAGTACGATCTTTGTCCCCATGTGCAGTTGCAAACCGTAGTCTGGCTTTTTATGGCGGTTTTGGAGCAGTGGCTTCTTCCTTGCTGAGCGGCCTTTCAGGTTATGACGATGTAGGACTCGTTTTACTGTGGATATAGATACTTTTGTACCTGTTTCCTCCAGCATCTTCACAAGGTCCTTTGCTGTTGTTCTGGGATTGATTTACACTTTTCGCACCAAAGTACGTTCATCTAGGAGACAGAACGCGTCTCCTTCCTGAGCGATATGACTACTGCATGGTCCCATGGTGTTTATACTTGCGTACTATTGTTTGCACAGATGAATGTGGTACCTTCAGGCATTTGGAAATTGCTCCCAAGGATGAACCAAACTTGTGGAGGTGTACAATTTATTTTCTGAGGTCTTGGCTGATTTCTTTTGATTTTCCCATGATGTCAAGCAAAGAGGCACTGAGTTTAAAGGTAGGCCTTGAAATACATCCACAAGCACTCCTCCAATTGACTCAAATTATGTCAATTAGCCTATCAGAAGCTTCTAAAGCCATGATATCATTTTCTGGAATGTTCCAAGCTTTTTAAAGGCACGTTCAACTTAGTGTATGTAAACTTCTGACCCACTGGAATTGTGATACAGTGAATTATAAGTGAAATATATAAGTGAAAAATCATGCAAAAAGTAGATGTCCTAACCGACTTGCCAAAACTATAGTTTGTTAACAAGACATTTTTGGAATGGTTGAAAAAATTACTCCAAACTAAGTGTATGTAAACTTCCGACTTCAACTGTATTTTAATTTTGCTGGAACCCAGGAAGATTAGCTGCTGCCTTGACAGGAACTAATGGGGTCCATAATAAGTATAAATACACCCTTCACCACCTCTACCACCTCTACCCCCTCTACACCCTCAGCTCCCTCTTCTCCCTCAGCTCCCTCTACCTCCTCAGCTTCATTCAGCTCCCTCTACCCCCTCTGCCTTGATCCCCTCATCATCTTATCATTCTCTCTCATCATTTCAAAGTCCTCTATATCTCCCGTTCCTCACCCTCTACCCCCTCTACACCCTCTACCCAATCAGTCCCTTCTACCCCCTCAGCACACTCAGCACCCTTAGCCCCCTCTAAACCCTCAGCTTCCTCTACCCCCTCAGCTCCCTCTACCTCGTCTGCCCCCTCAGCTCCTCTACAACCTCTAACCCCTCAGCATCCCTCTACCACCTCTACCCCCTCAGCACCCTCAGCCCCCTCCCCACCCTCGGCCTCATACGCCCCCTCAGCCTCATACGCCCCCTCAGCACCCTCAGCACCCTCAGCCCCCTCAGTACCCTCAGCCCTCTCTACCCCCTCAGACCCCTCAGCCTCATCTGCCCCTTCAGCACCGTCAGCACCCTCAGTCCGCTCAGAAACCTCAGGTCCCTCTACTACCTCAGGTCCCTCTACCCCCTCAGGTCCCTCTACCACCTCAGCTCCCTATACCCCCTCTGCTCCCTCAGCTCCCTCTACACCCTCAGCTCCCTCTACCCCATCAGCTCCCTCTACCCCATCAGTTCCCTCTACCCCCTCTGCTCCCTCAGCTCCCTCTACCCCCTCAGCTCCCTCTACCCCCTCAGCTCCCTCTACCTCCTCAGCTCCCTCTACCCCCTCAGCTCCCTCAGCTCCCTATACCTCCTCAGCTCCCTCAGCTCCCTCTACCCCCTCAGCTCCCTCTACCTCCTCAGCCCTTTCCACCACCTCAGTTCCCTCAGCTCCCTCTACCACCTCAGCTCCCTCTACCACCTCAGCTCCATCAGATCCCTCTACCCCGTCAGCTCCTCTCAGCTCCCTTGGGTCCCTCTACCCCCTCAGCTCCCTCAGGTCCCTCAGCTCCCTATACCACCTCAGCTCCCTATACCACCTCAGCTCCCTCTACCACCTCAGCTCCCTCTACCACCTCAGCTCCCTCAGCTCCCTCTACCCCCTCAGCTCCCTCTACCACCTCAGCTCCCTCTACCACCTCAGCTCCCTCAGCTCCCTCTACCCCCTCAGCTCCCTCTACCACCTCAGCTCACTCAACTCCCTCTACCCCCTCAGCTCCCTCTACCCCCTCAGCTCCCTCTACCCCTCAGCTCCCTCTACCTCCTCTGCTCCCTCTACCTCCTCAGTTCCCTCAGCTCCCTCTACCACCTCAGCTCCCTCTACCACCTCAGCTCCATCAGATCCCTCTACCCCGTCATCTCCTCTCAGCTCCCTTGGGTCCCTCGGGTCCCTCTACCCCCTCAGTTCCCTCAGGTCCCTCAGGTCCCTCAGCTCCCTATACCACCTCAACTCCCTCTACCACCTCAGCTCCCTCTACCACCTCAGCTCCCTCAGCTCCCTCTACCCCCTCAGCTCCCTCTACCACCTCAGCTCACTCAACTCCCTCTACCCCCTCAGCTCCCTCTACCACCTCAGCTCCCTCAGCTCCCTCTACCCCCTCAGCTCCCTCTACCCCCTCAGCTCCCTCTAACCCCTCAGCTCCCTCTATCCCCTCAGCTCCCTCTACCACCTCAGCTCCCTCAACTCCCTCTACCCCCTCAGCTCCCTCTACCCCCTCAGCTCCCTCTACCCCTCAGCTCCCTCTACCTCCTCTGCTCCCTCTACCTCCTCTGCTCCCTCAGCTCCCTCTACCCCCTCAGCTCCCTCTACCTCCTCAGCTCACTCTACCCCCTCATCATCTTATCATCCAATCTCATCATTTCAAGATTCTCTATCTCCCGTTCCTCTCTGCAGAAATAATATTTTTCACCCTCCTCCAGCTCCTTTGTGCTAATATTGTTTCATCCTCCCCTCCACCTCACTCCTCTCTTGAAGTGGCACTTTACATACATGCTGAAGCAGTCAATTCTTGACACATGCACCACACACACACACACACACACACACACACACACACACACACACACACACACACACACACACACACACTAACACACTAACACACGTGGACACACAGACACCCTCAAACACACAATGTCATTTTCCTGACTGGCAGCTCTCCTTCATTTACTCAGCCTGTATATCCAGCTCTGCCGCTGAGTTTATTTTTGTTTTCCTGTCTTGACGTACCTCTTTTTGTTCCAAGATTAAACAACAAACTGATCTGAGAGAGAGGAGAGAGAGAGGAATGCAGTGTGAGAAAAGAGAGAGAGAAAGAGAGAGTGAGAGAGAGACAAAGAGAGAGATCACTAAATCACTAAAACAATACAGAAATACACTACAGAAGAAGAAGGAACAGCACGTCAGCAATCAGCTCAATGTAACTGAAGAATCCATAGAATCTAACTACTTCTGGGAAATTTGAAACACACTAAACAAACAACACGAAGAGTTATCTATCCAAAACAGAGAGGTGTGGATAAGTCACTTCTCCAATCTTTTTGACTCTATAGCAAATAACAAACAGCAAAAACATATACATGATCAATTACAAATCTTAGAATCAGCTATTAAATACTACTAGAACCCACTGTATTCTCCAACTACTTTGAATGAACTACAGGACAAAATACAAACCCACCAACCCGATAAATCCTGTGGTGTTGATGGAATCCTACATGAAATTATAAAATATACAGACCAGAAATTCAAATTAGCTATACTTAAACTCTTTAACATCATCCTCAGCTCTGTGTCATGACGTTGCCCTATTTGGGTATAGCAAGCCCCATCCCCCTCTCCCTGTCTCCCCCTTGCCTCCTTCAACTAGGCTGCTGTTGTCAGAAAGAGGTCGTAAATTCCTGAGGAGAAGACCCTGCCACATGGCCACACAGTATAAGAGGCAGAGTAAGCTTTCATAGAAAACAAAGGAATTTATTCCACCTCACAGAACTTGGGGTAGAAACAAATTCATGTTCCGGAGAAAGTATAAAAGATTGGTGAAGAATCCAGCTACGAACTGGTCCGTTTGTTTACAACTTGGGGAAGCTCATGGGAGACGGTGTGGCCACATTATCATAACGCTGTTTATATAATAGCCTCAGATATGACGTTTACATCTAATTGTTGTATAAGATGAATGAGTGAGTATGATACTGTTTACACAATTTTACAATGTGATTTTGGACTGTTTAATGAAGGAAACTCCAATTCCCTTTTGAGTTTAACTAAATCAGAGGACCGCCCCTGAGCCCAGTTAGGGTCAGGCATCCTGGGACAGCCCCTTTTCTGCAATTCCGAATAAAACCCAACTTTGAGAAATTATCACCGGACCATGTTTTTCTCCATTAGGAGGGGACGAAGGTTGCAGACCATTGCTGAATCTTTTAACCATACCACGTTGTTAAACTCTTAGACTATCGATACCGACAGAATAAGAACAAGTCTTTGATATTCATTACGAGTCTGCAGCTTGGAATTCGGTATCATTGAACGCGAAGAACGACAACCGCCGAAACATCCATTCTACAACAACACGAATGAATGTCACTCTGAACTATCCCCTCTAACCAAGACAGAGAGAGAGAGAGAGAGAGAGAGAGAGAGAGAGAGAGAGAGAGAGAGAGAGAGAGAGAGAGAGAGAGAGAGAGAGAGAGAGAGAGAGAGAGAGAGAGAGAGAGAGAGAGGACAAACTCTCCAACAGAAACTAACTTTTCAACAGTGATCAAGATGACACACTGAGCGTAAATATATATATTGATTGCAATTGTTCCCGAATGAGTGAGCGTTCATGTGCAAAGGATTAGCAGTTCAATTGTTATAATTATCACTCTGTAGTGACTTCTCAGTCGACCCCCACTCCCCTTTATCTAACAAGCCTCCATGCCGGTTTAGCCCACTAGGGCACATCCCCCTATCATTTCTTGTAACCATATTTACTTTGTTTGTTTGTTTATGCATTTCTGTGAATTACTTAGTTAGTAATTGTAGTATCCTTAAAGGCTTCTTATAATTTCGATTCATGAGACTTACGTACGGTTTAGTATTTAATTTTAACTTAGATTTACATTATCTTAAGCACCTGGCTTAAACTACCTGAAGCTTTCTTAATCATAGTTAAATAGGCAGACATAGGAAATAGCTACGGATAGCGGGAAGCAAACCCCCGTCTTGAGTCAATACTGCCATCTATTGGTAAACATAAATATACCAGGTTACTACAGTAATAAATAAATTATTTAAGACAATTGATGTCTCATAGTGAAGACTGGGTGCGTGCAGATAACCAACAATTTACGATGTTTGGAATGAGACTAACATGAGGTAAAGTAAATAATTAATTAATTAAGAAGACGAATTGATCAGATATGAAAATATCTGAAAGGTTATATTAGGAAATTGTAACTTTGTAATTGGAATATTTTCCTTGGTGCCCCGACTTCCTAGTTAATTACAGTTACATGATTATTCAGTTTAATCGCGTAATACTAATTACAGGAATCTTTGATAAAAACTAAGTCTTCAATTTAATGATAGTAAAGACACGACATCTGGCATCTTCCCCAATATTTGGTGCCAAGGACTGACCGTAATCCACAAAAGTGTAGACAGATTTGACCCCAATAACTACTGTGGGAAAATCCTATGCATTATCATTAACAGCAGACTTGCACATTTCCTCAGTGAAAACAATGTACTGAGCATAGTTCAATAAGACAGAACACGTATTCACCCTGCAAACCCTAATTAACAAAACAAACAATACAAAACAAAGGCAAAGTCTTCTCATGCTTTGTGGACTTCAAAAAAGCTTTTGACTCAATTTGGCATGAGGGTCTGCGATATAAATTGATGGAAAATGGGGTTGGGGGAAAAACATACAACATTATAAAATCGATGTACGCAAACAACAAGTTAAAATTGGTAAAAAACACACACATTTCTTTCCACAGGACATTAGTGTGAGACATGGATGCAGCTTAAGCCCCACCCTCTTCAACATATACTGTATATCAACGAATTGGCGAGGGTACTAGAACAGTCTGCAACAGCCGGCCTCACCCTACTAGAATCTGATGTGAAATGTCTACTGATTGCTGATGATCTGGTGCTTCTGATGTCATTGAATGGCACCGGAGGAGATGGTTGCCTTTTTACCGGCTCCCAACCAATTGTGCTATTGAGTGTGTTTTTTTAAGTTATTTGTAACTTACTTTGTATATAATGTTTCTGCCATCATCTCTTATGACCGAAAAGAGCTTCTGGATATCAGGACAGTGATTCCTCACCTCATACCAGACAAAGATTTTTTTCTTCAACAAGTCGGTTGCGAAGGATTTACTTCAGACACCGGACAAGGCCAAATACCCATCTTTCGCATGAAGAAGAGACAAAGATATCAGGGACGTAGGCCGGGGTGCCTTGTAAGGATCCGACAGCGAAGTGCGTAATCCGCCTCTACCCTCAGTCCTATTAGACAACATGCAATCATTGGATAACAAATTGTATGAGGATGATCAAGACTATCGTACCAACCGGACAGGATAAAAACTGTGCTATCTTATGTTTCACTGTGTCGTGGCTGAACGATGACATGGATAACATACAGCTGGCTGGGTTCTCCATGCATCGTCAAGATAGAACAGCTGCCTCTGGTAAGACAAGGGGTGGCGGTCTGTGTCTATTTGTGAACAGCTGGTGCACAAAATCTCCTTTTAAGGAAGTCTCTAGGTTTTGCTCACCTGAGGTATTGCTCACATGAGTATCTCATGATAAGCTGTGGACCACACTATCTAACAAGACTTTTCATCTATATTTTTCATAGTTGTCTATTTACCACAACAAACTGATGGTGGCACTAAGACCGCGCTCAACTAGCTATATAAGGCCATAAGCAAACAAGAAAATGCTCATCCAAAGGCGGCACTCCTAGTGGAGTTATTGCAGGGAAACTTCAATCCGTTTTGACTCATTTCTACCAGCATGTGCATCCAGATGGAAAAAAACTCTAGACCATCTTTACTCCACACACAGAGACGCGTATAAAGCTCTCCCACCCCCTCCATTTGGCAAATCTGACCACAACTCCTCCTGATTCCTGCTTACAAGCAAAAACTAAAGCAGGAAGTACCAGCGACTCGCTCAATATGGAAGTGGTTGATGACGCAGATGCTAAGCTACATGACTGTTTTGATAGCACAGACCAGAATATGTTCTGTGATTCTTCCGATTGCATTGAGGAGTACATCACTGGGGCCAAGCTTCAGGACCTCTATTCCAGCCGGTGTCAGAGGAAGGCCCTAAAAATTGCCAAAGACTCCAGCCACCCTAGTCATGGACTGTTCTCTCTGCTGTCGCATGGCAAGCGGAACCAGAGTGCCAAGTCTAGGTCCAAAAGGCTTCTTAACAGCTTCTGTCACCAATCATAAGACTTCTGAACAGCTAATCAAATGGATACCTGGACTATTTGCAATTACGCTGCTTCTACTCACTTTTTATTTTATATGAATCATCACTTTACCTCTACCTATATGTACACATTACCTTAATTACCTCGACTAACCTGTGCCCCTGCACATTGACTCTGTACCGGTACCCGCTGTATATAGCCTCACTACTGTAATTTTATTGTTGCTCTTTAATTATTTGTTATTTTCTATTTTTTTATTTTTACCCTACAGAGCCACAGGACTTCAACACAATTAGGCACAACCTAATCATGAGAAAACAAACATTGGACATTGACACATTGGAAAGAATTAACAAAAAAACTTAACAAACTAGAATGCTATTTGGCCATAAACAGAGACTACACAGTGGCAGAATGCCTTAAGGAAAGCTTTAACTATGTACAGACTCAGTGAGCATAGCCTTGCTATTGAGAAAGGTCACCGTAGGCAGACCTGGCACTCAAGAGAAGACAGGCTATGTGCACACTGCCCACAAGATGAGGTGGAAACTGAGCTGCACTTCCTAACCTCCTGCCAAATATATTGCCACACACTGATCTGTTTCACCTGTCATTTTGATTGTCTCCACCCCCCTCCAGGTGTCGCCCATCTTCCCCATTATCCCCTGTGTATTTATACCTGTGTTCTCTGTTTGTCTGTTGCCAGTTTGTCTTGTTTGTCAAGTCAACCAGCGTTTTTGTGTCTCAGCTCCTGGTTTTGACCATTGCCTGTCCTGACTCTAAGCCTGCCTGCTGACCTGTACATGTACCTTTGCCCCACCTCTGGATTATTGACCTATGCCTACTCTGAGCCTGCCTGCCGTTCGGCACCAATGCCCTGGTTTATTGACCCCTGCCTGCCTTGACCTGCCTATTGCCTGCCCCTGTTGGATAATTAAACCATTGTTAATTCGACGTTGTCTGCATTTGGGTCGTACCTTCATACCTGATACTATGACCATATTGGAGACATATTTCCCTCAGATTACACAGAACCACAAAGAATTCAAAAACAAATCCAATTTTGATAAACTCCCATATCTATTGGGTGAAATACCACAGTATGCCATCACAGCAGCAACTAGTGAAAAACAAACACAATTGTAAATGCAACCTATATTATCTATTTCACTTGCTTTGGCAATATAAACATATGTTACCCATGCCAATGAAGTCCCTTAAATTGAAAATGAATTGAGAGAGACAAAGAGACGGAGTGAGAGAGTGTCACGATCGTCGTATGGTGGAAGAGAGGACCAAGGCGCAGCGCGATAACAATACATCTTCTTTTTAACCTGTCTAGGCTGAGGGTGCCGCTAGCGGCACTCCCCCCCCACCCCCACTGAAAAGGCAGAGCCGCGAAATTCAAAAAAAAAAATTTTTTTAAATATTTAACTTTCACACATTAAAGTCCAATACAGCTAATGAAAGACACAGATCTTGTGAATCCAGCCAACATGTCCGATTTTTAAAATGTTTTACAGGGAAGACACAATATGTAAAGATGTACATCTATTACTTAAAAACACATTAGCATAATCCACCATCTTTTATTTGTCCACCAACACCAGTAGCTATCACCAATTCGGCTAAAGTAAGATATTTATAGCCCCTAACCAAGAAAAAAACTAATCAGTTGACAGTCTGATAACATATTTATGGTATGGGATAGGTTTTGTTAGAAAAATGTGCATATTTCAGGTAGATGGCATAGGTTACAATTGCACCCACCGCCACAAATGGACTAGAATAACTACATAGAGCAACGTGTTTACCTACTTACTAATCATCAAACATTTCGTAAAAATACACAGCATACACTAATCGAAAGACACAGATCCTGTGAATACAGACAATATTTCAGATTTTCTAAGTGTCTTACAGCGAAAACACAATAAATCGTTATATTAGCATAGCACAGGTGCAAACATTACCCCAGCATTAATTCTAGCCAAAGTGAGCGATAACGTCAACATCGCCAAAATATATTATTTTTTTCACTAACCTTCTCAGAATTCTTCAGATGACACCCCTGTAACATCACATTACAACATGCATATACAGTTTGTTCGAAAATGTGCATATTTAGCCACCAAAATCATGGTTAGACAATGGGGAAAGTAGCCCAGCTGGTGAGAAAATGTCCGTGCGCCATATTAGACAGTGATCTACTCTTATACATAACTACTCATAAACGTGACAAAAAAATATAGGGTGGACATCGATTGATAGACAATTTAATTCTTAATACAATCGCGGAATTACATTTTTTAAATTATCCTTACTTTTCAATACAGTTTGCGCCAAGCGAAGCTACGTCAAAAAACATGGCGTCCTAAGCCACTAACATTTTTCGACAGAAACACGATTTATCATAATAAAAATGTCCTACTTTGAGCTGTTCTTCCATCAGTATCTTGGGCAAAGGATCCTTTCTTGGGTCTAATCGTCTTTTGGTGGAAAGCTGTCCTCTTGCCATGTGGAAATGCCAACTGCGTTCAGCATGAACTGGAAGCGTGCCCGGCGATTCACAGCGTTTCAGAAATAAATGTCCCAAAATCGCACTAAACGGATATAAATTGCTATAAAACGCTTTAAATTAACTACCTTATGATGTTTTTAACTCCTATAACGAGTCTTAACATGACCGGAGAAAGATTACTCCCAACACTAATGCTTGGAACAGGTGCGGGTCGGTGTCCTCCACGCGCATAACGCAGCTCCAAAAGACTTACTAGCTACAGGGTTTTTTAATTTATAGTGCCTGTGAACGCGCAATCGACCCCATTCAAATCGTCATCACGTAAAGGCATCCAGGGGAAGACGTAAGCAGTGTCCGTATACTCATAGCAATAACAGTGGCCTTTTAACTGACTCCAGATCAGGGGCCAAAATTTCTGAAATCTGACTCCATGTCAGGGAAATTGCTGTAGAATGGGTTCTGTTTCACTTAGAGACAAAATTTCAACTCCTATAGAAACTATAGACTGTTTTCTATCCAATAATAATAATAATATGCATATTGTACGATCAATAGTTTTGTAGGAAGCCGTTTCAAAAATTACAAGATTACCATAAATAGAGACAACAGCGCCCCCAGCCTCAACAGGTTATAACGAAGACGAAGAACACTTTACAAACAAAACAACAAACCCGATGACCGTGAAGCTATATAAACAATAAGTACAGGCAACATAGACATAGACAATCACCCACAAACTACCTAATGAATATGGCTGCCTAAATATGGTTCCCAATCAGAGACAACGATAGAAAGCTGTCTCTAATTGAGAACCAATCTAGGCAACCATAGACATACATACACCTAGACCAGCCCTGCCACATAAACATACAAAACCCCTAGACAATACAAACACATACATACCCCATTTCACACCCTGACCTAACTAAAATAATAAAGAAAACAAAGATAACTAAGGCCAGGGCGTGACAGAGAGAGAGATGTGGAAGGTTTTCACGTTTTTTTTTTTGTGTGTGTGTGTGTGTGTGTGTGTGTGTGTGTGTGTGTGTGTGTGTGTGTGTGTGTGTGTGTGTGTGTGTGTGTGTGTGTGTGTGTGTGTGTGTGTGTGTGTGTGTGTGTGTGTGTGTGTGTGTGTGTGTGTGTGTCGACGTGGTATTATGATGTCTCTGAGAAGCTGTTGTTGTTAACCTACTTTAGCCGAATGGTTTCGGCATACTTCCCTAAACACTCTACTGCATCTAAATTCCTGGAAGGGAAAAAGCTCGCTCTCCGTCTCTCCATCTGTTCTTCTCGCTATCTCCCTCTCTCTGCCTCTATCTGTTTCCGAGTTCCCTCTCACTCTCTCTGTTATTCTCTCTCTCATCTCTCTCCCCCTCTCCCTAAGCAGCCTATTCAGATGCTGTCACCCCTACTATCCTGCTATGTTGTCATGTTGCCTCTCTAAACCTTCAGATGCTGTCACCACTACTATCCTGCTATGTTGTCATGCTGCCTCTCTTAACCTTCAGATGCTGTCACCAATACTATCCTGCTATGTTGTCATGCTGCCTCTCTAAACCTTCAGATGCTGTCACCACTACTATCCTGCTATGTTATCATGTTGCCTCTCTAAACCTTCAGATGCTGTCACCACTACTATCCTGCTATGTTGTCATGTTGCCTCTCTAAACCTTCAGATGCTGTCACCACTAGTATCCTGCTAAGTTGCCTCTCTAAACCTTCAGATGCTGTCACCACTACTATCCTGCTATGTTGTCATGTTGCCTCTCTAAACCTTCAGATGCTGTCGCCACTAATTTCCTGCTATGATGTCATGTTGACTGTCTAATCCTTCAGATGCTGTCACCACTACTATCCTGCTATGTTGTCATGTTGCCTCTCTAAACCTTCAGATGCTGTCACCACTACTATCCTGCTAGGATGTCATGTTGACTGTCTAATCCTTCAGATGCTGTCACCACTACTATCCTGCTATGATGTCATGTTGCCTCTCTAAACCTTCCGATGCTGTCACCACTACTATCCTGCTATGTTGTCATGTTGCCTCTCTAAACCTTCAGATGCTGTCACCACTACTATCCTGCTATGTTGTCATGTTGCCTCTCTAAACCTTCAGATGCTGTCACCACTACTATCCTGCTATGTTGTCATGTTGCCTCTCTAAACCTTCAGATTCTGTTACCACTACTAAACTGCTATGATGTCATGTTGCCTCTCTAAACCTTCAGATGCTGTCACCACTAGTATCCTGCTATGTTGTCATGTTGACTCTCTAAACCTTCAGATGCTGTCACCACTACTATACTGCTATGATGTCATGTTGCCTCACTAAACCTTCAGATGCTGTCACCACTAGTATCGTGCTATGTTGTCATGTTGACTCTCTAAACCTTCAGATGCTGTCACCACTACTATCCTGCTATGTTGTCATGTTGCCTCTCTAAACCTTCAGATGCTGTCACAACTAGTATCCTGCTATGTTGTCATGTTGCATCTCTAAACCTTCAGATGCTGTCACCACTACTATCCTGCTATGTTGTCATGTTGCCTCTCTTAACCTTCAGATGCTGTCACCACTAATATCCTGCTATGTTGTCATGTTGCCTCTCTAAACCTTCAGATACTGTCACCCCTACTATCCTGCTATGTTGTCATGTTGCCTCTCTAAACCTTCAGATGCTGTCACCACTACTATCCTGCTATGTTGTCATGTTGCCTCTCTAAACCTTCAGATGCTGTCACCACTACTATCCTGCTATGATGTCATGTTGACTGTCTAATCCTTCAGATGCTGTCACCACTACTATCCTGCCATGTTGTCATGTTGCCTCTCTAAACCTTCAGATGCTGTCACCACTACTATCCTGCTAGGATGTCATGTTGACTGTCTAATCCTTCAGATGCTGTCCCCACTACTATCCTGCTATGATGTCATGTTGCCTCTCTAAACCTTCCGATGCTGTCACCACTACTATCCTGCTATGTTGTCATGTTGCCTCTCTAAACCTTCAGATTCTGTTACCACTACTAAACTGCTATGATGTCATGTGGCCTCTCTAAACCTTCAGATAATGTCAACACTAGTATCCTGCTATGTTGTCATGTTGACTCTCTAAACCTTCAGATGCTGTCACCACTACTATACTGCTATGATGTCATGTTGCCTCTCTAAACCTTCAGATGCTGTCACCACTAGTATCCTGCTATGTTGTCATGTTGACTCTCTAAACCTTCAGATGCTGTCACCACTACTATCCTGCTATGTTGTCATGTTGCCTCTCTAAACCTTCAGATGCTGTCACCACTACTATCCTGCTATGATGTCATGTTGACTGTCTAATCCTTCAGATGCTGTCACCACTACTATCCTGCTATGTTGTCATGTTGCCTCTCTAAACCTTCAGATGCTGTCAACACTACTATCCTGCTAGGATGTCATGTTGACTGTCTAATCCTTCAGATGCTGACACCACTATTATCCTGCTATGTTGTCGTGTTGCCTCTCTTAACCTTCAGATGCTGTCACCACTATTATCCTGCTATGTTGTCATGTTGCCTCTCTTAACCTTCAGATGCTGTCACCACTACTATCCTGCTATGTTGTCATGTTGCATCTCTAAACCTTCAGATGCTGTCACCACTACTATCCTGCTATGTTGTCATGTTGCCTCTCTTAACCTTCAGATGCTGTCACCACTAATATCCTGCTATGTTGTCATGTTGCCTCTCTAAACCTTCAGATGCTGTCACCACTACTATCCTGCTATGATGTCATGTTGACTGTCTAATCCTTCAGATGCTGTCACCACTACTATCCTGCTATGTTGTCATGTTGCCTCTCTAAACCTTCAGATGCTGTCACCACTACTATCCTGCTAGGATGTCATGTTGACTGTCTAATCCTTCAGATGCTGTCACCACTACTATCCTGCTATGATGTCATGTTGCCTCTCTAAACCTTCCGATGCTGTCACCACTACTATCCTGCTATGTTGTCATGTTGCCTCTCTAAACCTTCAGATGCTGTCACCACTACTATCCTGCTATGTTGTCATGTTGCCTCTCTAAACCTTCAGATGCTGTCACCACTACTATCCTGCTATGTTGTCATGTTGCCTCTCTAAACCTTCAGATTCTGTTACCACTACTAAACTGCTATGATGTCATGTGGCCTCTCTAAACCTTCAGATAATGTCACCACTAGTATCCTGCTATGTTGTCATGTTGACTCTCTAAACCTTCAGATGCTGTCACCACTACTATACTGCTATGATGTCATGTTGCCTCTCTAAACCTTCAGATGCTGTCACCACTAGTATCCTGCTATGTTGTCATGTTGACTCTCTAAACCTTCAGATGCTGTCACCACTACTATCCTGCTATGTTGTCATGTTGCCTCTCTAAACCTTCAGATGCTGTCACCACTACTATCCTGCTATGATGTCATGTTGACTGTCTAATCCTTCAGATGCTGACACCACTATTATCCTGCTATGTTGTCATGTTGACTCTCTAAACCTGCAGATGCTGTCACCACTACTATCCTGCTATGTTGTCATGTTGACTCTCTAAACCTTCAGATGCTGTCACCACTACTATACTGCTATGATGTCATGTTGCCTCTCTAAACCT
Source organism: Salvelinus fontinalis (assembly GCF_029448725.1). NCBI lineage: Eukaryota > Metazoa > Chordata > Actinopteri > Salmoniformes > Salmonidae > Salvelinus > Salvelinus fontinalis. The sequence continues at coordinate 43,222,348 of NC_074688.1, forward strand.
TCAGATGCTGTCACCACTATTATCCTGCTATGTTGCCATGTTGCCTCTCTTAACCTTCAGATGCTGTCACCACTATGATCCTGCTATGTTGTCATGTTGCCTCTCTTAACCTTCAGATGCTGTCACCACTACTATCCTGCTATGTTGTCATGTTGCCTCTCTAAACCTTCAGATGCTGTCACCACTACTATCCTGCTATGTTGTCATGTTGCCTCTCTTAACCTTCAGATGCTGTCACCACTACTATCCTGCTATGTTGTCATGTTGACTCTCTAAACCTTCAGATGCTTTCACCACTACTATCCTGCTATGTTGTCATGTTGCCTCTCTAAACCTTCAGATGCTGTCACCACTACTATCCTGCTATGTTGTCATGTTGCCTCTCTAAACCTTCCGATGCTGTCACCACTACTATCCTGCTATGTTGTCATGTTGCCTCTCTAAACCTTCAGATGCTGTCACCACTACTATCCTGCTATGTTGTCATGTTGCCTCTCTAAACCTTCAGATGCTGTCACCACTACTATCCTGCTATGTTGTCATGTTGCCTCTCTAAACCTTCAGATTCTGTTACCACTACTAAACTGCTATGATGTCATGTTGCCTCTCTAAACCTTCAGATGCTGTCACCACTAGTATCCTGCTATGTTGTCATGTTGACTCTCTAAACCTTCAGATGCTGTCACCACTACTATACTGCTATGATGTCATGTTGCCTCACTAAACCTTCAGATGCTGTCACCACTAGTATCCTGCTATGTTGTCATGTTGACTCTCTAAACCTTCAGATGCTGTCACCACTACTATCCTGCTATGTTGTCATGTTGCCTCTCTAAACCTTCAGATGCTGTCACCACTACTATCCTGCTATGATGTCATGTTGACTGTCTAATCCTTCAGATGCTGTCACCACTACTATCCTGCTATGTTGTCATGTTGCCTCTCTAAACCTTCAGATGCTGTCACCACTACTATCCTGCTAGGATGTCATGTTGACTGTCTAATCCTTCAGATGCTGACACCACTATTATCCTGCTATGTTGTCATGTTGACTCTCTAAACCTGCAGATGCTGTCACCACTACTATCCTGCTATGTTGTCATGTTGCCTCTCTAAACCTTCAGATTCTGTTACCACTACTATACTGCTATGATGTCATGTTGCCTCTCTAAACCTTCAGATGCTGTCACCACTAGTATACTGCTATGTTGTCATGTTGACTCTCTAAACCTTCAGATGCTGTCACCACTACTATACTGCTATGATGTCATGTTGCCTCTCTAAACCTTCAGATGCCGTCACCACTATTATCCTGCTATGTTGTCATGTTGCCTCTCTTAACCTTCAGATGCTGTCACCACTACTATCCTGCTATGTTGTCATGTTGCCTCTCTAAACCTTCAGATGCTGTCACAACTAGTATCCTGCTATGTTGTCATGTTGCATCTCTAAACCTTCAGATGCTGTCACCACTACTATCCTGCTATGTTGTCATGTTGCCTCTCTTAACCTTCAGATGCTGTCACCACTAATATCCTGCTATGTTGTCATGTTGCCTCTCTAAACCTTCAGATGCTGTCACCCCTACTATCCTGCTATGTTGTCATGTTGCCTCTCTAAACCTTCAGATGCTGTCACCACTACTATCCTGCTATGTTGTCATGTTGCCTCTCTAAACCTTCAGATGCTGTCACCACTACTATCCTGCTATGATGTCATGTTGACTGTCTAATCCTTCAGATGCTGTCACCACTACTATCCTGCTATGTTGTCATGTTGCCTCTCTAAACCTTCAGATGCTGTCACCACTACTATCCTGCTAGGATGTCATGTTGACTGTCTAATCCTTCAGATGCTGTCCCCACTACTATCCTGCTATGATGTCATGTTGCCTCTCTAAACCTTCCGATGCTGTCACCACTACTATCCTGCTATGTTGTCATGTTGCCTCTCTAAACCTTCAGATGCTGTCACCACTACTATCCTGCTATGTTGTCATGTTGCCTCTCTAAACCTTCAGATGCTGTCACCACTACTATCCTGCTATGTTGTCATGTTGCCTCTCTAAACCTTCAGATTCTGTTACCACTACTAAACTGCTATGATGTCATGTGGCCTCTCTAAACCTTCAGATAATGTCACCACTAGTATCCTGCTATGTTGTCATGTTGACTCTCTAAACCTTCAGATGCTGTCACCACTACTATACTGCTATGATGTCATGTTGCCTCTCTAAACCTTCAGATGCTGTCACCACTAGTATCATGCTATGTTGTCATGTTGACTCTCTAAACCTTCAGATGCTGTCACCACTACTATCCTGCTATGTTGTCATGTTGCCTCTCTAAACCTTCAGATGCTGTCACCACTACTATCCTGCTATGATGTCATGTTGACTGTCTAATCCTTCAGATGCTGTCACCACTACTATCCTGCTATGTTGTCATGTTGCCCCTCTAAACCTTCAGATGCTGTCACCACTACTATCCTGCTAGGATGTCATGTTGACTGTCTAATCCTTCAGATGCTGACACCACTATTATCCTGCTATGTTGTCGTGTTGCCTCTCTTAACCTTCAGATGCTGTCACCACTATTATCCTGCTATGTTGTCATGTTGCCTCTATTAACCTTCAGATGCTGTCACCACTACTATCCTGCTATGTTGTCATGTTGCATCTCTAAACCTTCAGATACTGTCACCACTACTATCCTGCTATGTTGTCATGTTGCCTCTCTTAACCTTCAGATGCTGTCACCACTAATATCCTGCTATGTTGTCATGTTGCCTCTCTAAACCTTCAGATGCTGTCACCACTACTATCCTGCTATGATGTCATGTTGACTGTCTAATCCTTCAGATGCTGTCACCACTACTATCCTGCTATGTTGTCATGTTGCCTCTCTAAACCTTCAGATGCTGTCACCACTACTATCCTGCTAGGATGTCATGTTGACTGTCTAATCCTTCAGATGCTGTCACCACTACTATCCTGCTATGATGTCATGTTGCCTCTCTAAACCTTCCGATGCTGTCACCACTACTATCCTGCTATGTTGTCATGTTGCCTCTCTTAACCTTCAGATGCTGTCACCACTACTATCCTGCTATGTTGTCATGTTGCCTCTCTTAACCTTCAGATGCTGTCACCACTACTATCCTGCTAGGATGTCATGTTGACTGTCTAATCCTTCAGATGCTGACACCACTATTATCCTGCTATGTTGTCATGTTGACTCTCTAAACCTGCAGATGCTGTCACCACTACTATCCTGCTATGTTGTCATGTTGACTCTCTAAACCTTCAGATGCTGTCACCACTACTATACTGCTATGATGTCATGTTGCCTCTCTAAACCTTCAGATGCTGTCACCACTATTATCCTGCTATGTTGTCATGTTGCATCTCTAAACCTTCAGATACTGTCACCACTACTATCCTGCTATGTTGTCATGTTGCCTCTCTTAACCTTCAGATGCTGTCACCACTAATATCCTGCTATGTTGTCATGTTGCCTCTCTAAACCTTCAGATGCTGTCACCACTACTATCCTGCTATGATGTCATGTTGACTGTCTAATCCTTCAGATGCTGTCACCACTACTATCCTGCTATGTTGTCATGTTGCCTCTCTAAACCTTCAGATGCTGTCACCACTACTATCCTGCTAGGATGTCATGTTGACTGTCTAATCCTTCAGATGCTGTCACCACTACTATCCTGCTATGATGTCATGTTGCCTCTCTAAACCTTCCGATGCTGTCACCACTACTATCCTGCTATGTTGTCATGTTGCCTCTCTAAACCTTCAGATGCTGTCACCACTACTATCCTGCTATGTTGTCATGTTTGCTAAATGACTTAAATGTAAATGTAAATGTAAATGTTGCCTCTCTAAATCTTCAGATTCTGTTACCACTACTAAACTGCTATGATGTCATGTGGCCTCTCTAAACCTTCAGATAATGTCACCACTAGTATCCTGCTATGTTGTCATGTTGACTCTCTAAACCTTCAGATGCTGTCACCACTACTATACTGCTATGATGTCATGTTGCCTCTCTAAACCTTCAGATGCTGTCACCACTAGTATCCTGCTATGTTGTCATGTTGACTCTCTAAACCTTCAGATGCTGTCACCACTACTATCCTGCTATGTTGTCATGTTGCCTCTCTAAACCTTCAGATGCTGTCACCACTACTATCCTGCTATGATGTCATGTTGACTGTCTAATCCTTCAGATGCTGTCACCACTACTATCCTGCTATGTTGTCATGTTGCCTCTCTAAACCTTCAGATGCTGTCACCACTACTATCCTGCTATGTTGTCATGTTGCCTCTCTTAACCTTCAGATGCTGTCACCACTACTATCCTGCTATGTTGTCATGTTGCCTCTCTAAACCTTCAGATGCTGTCACCACTACTATCCTGCTATGTTGTCATGTTGCCTCTCTAAACCTTCAGATTCTGTTACCACTACTAAACTGCTATGATGTCATGTGGCCTCTCTAAACCTTCAGATAATGTCACCACTAGTATCCTGCTATGTTGTCATGTTGACTCTCTAAACCTTCAGATGCTGTCACCACTACTATACTGCTATGATGTCATGTTGCCTCTCTAAACCTTCAGATGCTGTCACCACTAGTATCCTGCTATGTTGTCATGTTGACTCTCTAAACCTTCAGATGCTGTCACCACTACTATCCTGCTATGTTGTCATGTTGCCTCTCTAAACCTTCAGATGCTGTCACCACTACTATCCTGCTATGATGTCATGTTGACTGTCTAATCCTTCAGATGCTGTCACCACTACTATCCTGCTATGTTGTCATGTTGCCTCTCTAAACCTTCAGATGCTGTCACCACTACTATCCTGCTATGTTGTCATGTTGCCTCTCTTAACCTTCAGATGCTGTCACCACTACTATCCTGCTATGTTGTCATGTTGCCTCTCTTAACCTTCAGATGCTGTCACCACTACTATCCTGCTAGGATGTCATGTTGACTGTCTAATCCTTCAGATGCTGACACCACTATTATCCTGCTATGTTGTCATGTTGACTCTCTAAACCTGCAGATGCTGTCACCACTACTATCCTGCTATGTTGTCATGTTGACTCTCTAAACCTTCAGATGCTGTCACCACTACTATACTGCTATGATGTCATGTTGCCTCTCTAAACCTTCAGATGCTGTCACCACTATTATCCTGCTATGTTGCCATGTTGCCTCTCTTAACCTTCAGATGCTGTCACCACTATGATCCTGCTATGTTGTCATGTTGCCTCTCTTAACCTTCAGATGCTGTCACCACTACTATCCTGCTATGTTGTCATGTTGCCTCTCTAAACCTTCAGATGCTGTCACCACTACTATCCTGCTATGTTGTCATGTTGCCTCTCTTAACCTTCAGATGCTGTCACCACTAATATCCTGCTATGTTGTCATGTTGCCTCTCTAAACCTTCAGATGCTATCACCCCTACTATCCTGCTATGTTGTCATGTTGCCTCTCTAAACCTTCAGATGCTATCACCCCTACTATCCTGCTATGTTGTCATGTTGCCTCTCTAAACCTTCAGATGCTGTCACCACTACTATCCTGCTATGTTGTCATGTTGCCTCTCTAAACCTTCAGATGCTTTCACCACTACTATCCTGCTATGTTGTCATGTTGCCTCTCTAAACCTTCAGATGCTGTCACCACTACTATCCTGCTATGTTGTCATGTTGCCTCTCTTAACCTTCAGATGCTGTCACCACTACTATCCTGCTATGTTGTCATGTTGCCTCTCTTAACCTTCAGATGCTGTCACCACTACTATCCTGCTATGTTGTCATGTTGCCTCTCTAAACCTTCAGATGCTGTCACCACTACTATCCTGCTATGTTGTCATGTTGCCTCTCTAAACCTTCAGATGCTGTCACCCCTACTATCCTGCTACGTTGTCATGTTGCCTCTCTAAACCTTCCGATGCTGTCACCACTACTATCCTGCTAAGTTGTCATGTTGCCTCTCTAAACCTGCAGATGCTGTCACCCCTACTATCCTGCTAAGATGCCTCTCTAAACCTTCAGATGCTGTCACCACTACTATCCTGCTATGTTGTCATGTTGCCTCTCTAAAGCTTCAGATGTTGTCACCACTACTATCCTGCTATGTTGTCATGTTGACTATCTAAACCTTCAGATGCTGTCACCACTACTATCCTGCTATGTTGTCATGCTGCCTCTCTAAATCTTCAGATGCTGTCACCACTACTATCCTGCTATGTTGTCATGTTGCCTCTCTAAACCTTCAGATGCTGTCACCACTACTATCCTGCTATGTTGTCATGTTGCCTCTCTAAACCTTCAGATGCTGTCACCACTACTATCCTGCTATGTTGTCATGTTGCCTCTCTAAACCTTCAGATGCTGTCACCACTATTATCCTGCTAAGTTGCCTCTCTAAACCTTCAGATGCTGTCACCCCTACTCTCCTGCTATGTTGTCATGTTGTCTCTCTAAACCTTCAGATGCTGTCACCCCTACTATCCTGCTATGTTGTCATGTTGACTATCTAAACCTTCAGATGCTTTCACCACTACTATACTGCTATGATGTCATGCTGCCTCTCTAAATCTTCAGATGCTGTCACCACTACTATCCTGCTATGTTGTCATGTTGCCTCTCTAAACCTTCAGATGCTGTCACCACTACTATCCTGCTATGTTGTCATGTTGCCTCTCTAAACCTTCAGATGCTGTCACCACTACTATCCTGCTATGTTGTCATGTTGCCTCTCTAAACCTTCAGATGCTGTCACCACTATTATCCTGCTAAGTTGCCTCTCTAAACCTTCAGATGCTGTCACCACCACTATACTGCTATGATGTCATGTTGCCTCTCTAAACCTTCAGATGCTTTCACCACTACTATACTGCTATGATGTCATGTTGCCTCTCTAAACCTTCAGATGCTGTCACCACTACTATCCTGCTATGTTGTCATGTTGACTATCTAAACCTTCAGATGCTGTCACCACTACTATCCTGCTATGTTGTCATGTTGACTATCTAAACCTTCAGATGCTGTCACCACTACTATCCTGCTATGTTGTCATGTTGACTATCTAAACCTGCAGATGCTGTCACCACTACTATCCTGCTATGTTGTCATGTTGACTCTCTAAACCTTCAGATGCTGTCACCACTACTATCCTGCTATGTTGTCATGTTGCCTCTCTAAACCTTCAGATGCTATCACCCCTACTATCCTGCTATGTTGTCATGTTGCCTCTCTAAACCTTCAGATGCTATCACCCCTACTATCCTGCTATGTTGTCATGTTGCCTCTCTAAACCTTCAGATGCTGTCACCACTACTATCCTGCTATGTTGTCATGTTGCCTCTCTAAACCTTCAGATGCTTTCACCACTACTATCCTGCTATGTTGTCATGTTGCCTCTCTAAACCTTCAGATGCTGTCACCACTACTATCCTGCTATGTTGTCATGTTGCCTCTCTTAACCTTCAGATGCTGTCACCACTACTATCCTGCTATGTTGTCATGTTGCCTCTCTTAACCTTCAGATGCTGTCACCACTACTATCCTGCTATGTTGTCATGTTGCCTCTCTAAACCTTCAGATGCTGTCACCACTACTATCCTGCTATGTTGTCATGTTGCCTCTCTAAACCTTCAGATGCTGTCACCCCTACTATCCTGCTACGTTGTCATGTTGCCTCTCTAAACCTTCCGATGCTGTCACCACTACTATCCTGCTAAGTTGTCATGTTGCCTCTCTAAACCTGCAGATGCTGTCACCCCTACTATCCTGCTAAGATGCCTCTCTAAACCTTCAGATGCTGTCACCACTACTATCCTGCTATGTTGTCATGTTGCCTCTCTAAACCTTCAGATGTTGTCACCACTACTATCCTGCTATGTTGTCATGTTGACTATCTAAACCTTCAGATGCTTTCACCACTACTATACTGCTATGATGTCATGTTGCCTCTCTAAACCTTCAGATGCTGTCACCACTACTATCCTGCTATGTTGTCATGTTGCCTCTCTAAACCTTCAGATGCTGTCACCACTATTATCCTGCTAAGTTGCCTCTCTAAACCTTCAGATGCTGTCACCCCTACTATACTGCTATGATGTCATGTTGCCTCTCTAAACCTTCAGATGCTTTCACCACTACTATACTGCTATGATGTCATGTTGCCTCTCTAAACCTTCAGATGCTGTCACCACTACTATCCTGCTATGTTGTCATGTTGACTATCTAAACCTTCAGATGCTGTCACCACTACTATCCTGCTATGTTGTCATGTTGACTATCTAAACCTTCAGATGCTGTCACCACTACTATCCTGCTATGTTGTCATGTTGACTATCTAAACCTGCAAATGCTGTCACCACTACTATCCTGCTATGTTGTCATGTTGACTCTCTAAACCTTCAGATGCTGTCACCACTACTATCCTGCTATGTTGTCATGTTGACTATCTAAACCTTCAGATGCTGTCACCACTACTATCCTGCTATGTTGTCATGTTGACTATCTAATCCTTCAGATGCTGTCACCACTACTATCCTGCTATGTTGTCATGTTGACTCTCTAAACCTTCAGATGCTGTCACCACTACTATCCTGCTATGTTGTCATGTTGCCTCTCTAAACCTGCAGATGCTGTCACCCCTACTATCCTGCTATGTTGTCTCTCTAAACCTTCAGATGCTGTCACCACTACTATCCTGCTATGTTGTCATGTTGCCTCTCTAAACCTTCAGATGCTGTCACCACTACTATCCTGCTATGTTGTCATGTTGCCTCTCTTAACCTTCAGATGCTGTCACAACTACTATCCTGCTATGTTGTCATGTTGCCTCTCTAAACCTTCAGATGCTGTCACCACTACTATCCTGCTATGTTGTCTCTCTAAACCTTCAGATGCTGTCACCACTACTATCCTGCTATGTTGTCATGTTGCCTCTCTTAACCTTCAGATGCTGTCACCACTACTATCCTGCTATGTTGTCATGTTGCCTCTCTTAACCTTCAGATGCTGTCACCACTACTATCCTGCTATGTTGTCATGTTGACTCTCTAAACCTTCAGATGCTGTCACCACTACTATCCTGCTATGTTGTCATGTTGCCTCTCTTAACCTTCAGATGCTGTCACCCCTACTATCCTGCTATGTTGTCATGTTGCCTCTCTAAACCTTCAGATGCTGTCACCACTACTATCCTGCTATGTTGTCATGTTGACTCTCTAAACCTTCAGATGCTGTCACCACTACTATCCTGCTATGTTGTCATGTTGCCTCTCTAAACCTTCAGATGCTGTCACCACTACTATCCTGCTATGTTGTCATGTTGCCTCTCTAAACCTTCAGATGCTGTCACCACTACTATCCTGCTATGTTGTCATGTTGCCTCTCTTAACCTTCAGGACTGTCACCCCTACTATCCTGCTATTTTGTCATGTTGCCTCTCTAAACCTTCAGATGCTGTCACCACTACTATCCTGCTATGTTGTCATGTTGACTCTCTAAACCTTCAGATGCTGTCACCACTACTATCCTGCTATGTTGTCATGTTGCCTCTCTTAACCTTCAGATGCTGTCACCCCTACTATCCTGCTATGTTGTCATAATGCCTCTCTAAACCTTCAGATGCTGTCACCACTACTATCCTGCTATGTTGTCATGTTGACTCTCTAAACCTTCAGATGCTGTCACCACTACTATCCTGCTATGTTGTCATGTTGCCTCTCTAAACCTTCAGATGCTGTCACCACTACTATCCTGCTATGTTGTCATGTTGCCTCTCTTAACCTTCAGGACTGTCACCCCTACTATCCTGCTATGTTGTCATGTTGCCTCTCTAAACCTTCAGATGCTGTCACCACTACTATCCTGCTATGTTGTCATGTTGACTCTCTAAACCTTCAGATGCTGTCACCACTACTATCCTGCGATGTTGTCATGTTGCCTCTCTTAACCTTCAGATGCTGTCACCCCTACTATCCTGCTATGTTGTCATAATGCCTCTCTAAACCTTCAGATGCTGTCACCACTACTATCCTGCTATGTTGTCATGTTGACTTTCTAAACCTTCAGATGCTGTCACCACTACTATCCTGCTATGTTGTCATGTTGCCTCTCTAAACCTTCAGATGCTGTCACCACTACTATCCTGCTATGTTGTCATGTTGCCTCTCTAAACCTTCAGATGCTGTCACCACTACTATCCTGCTATGTTGTCATGTTGCCTCTCTAAACCTTCAGATGCTGTCACCACTAGTATCCTGCTATGATGTCATGTTGACTATCTAAACCTTCCGATGCTGTCACCACTACTATCCTGCTATGTTGTCATGTTGCCTCTCTAAACCTTCAGATGCTGTCACCACTACTATCCTGCTATGTTGTCATGTTGCCTCTCTAAACCTTCAGATGCTGTCACCACTACTATCCTGCTATGTTGTCATGTTGCCTCTCTAAACCTTCAGATTCTGTTACCACTACTAAACTGCTATGATGTCATGTGGCCTCTCTAAACCTTCAGATAATGTCACCACTAGTATCCTGCTATGTTGTCATGTTGACTCTCTAAACCTTCAGATGCTGTCACCACTACTATACTGCTATGATGTCATGTTGCCTCTCTAAACCTTCAGATGCTGTCACCACTAGTATCCTGCTATGTTGTCATGTTGACTCTCTAAACCTTCAGATGCTGTCACCACTACTATCCTGCTATGTTGTCATGTTGCCTCTCTAAACCTTCAGATGCTGTCACCACTACTATCCTGCTATGATGTCATGTTGACTGTTTAATCCTTCAGATGCTGTCACCACTACTATCCTGCTATGTTGTCATGTTGCCTCTCTAAACCTTCAGATGCTGTCACCACTACTATCCTGCTAGGATGTCATGTTGACTGTCTAATCCTTCAGATGCTGACACCACTATTATCCTGCTATGTTGTCATGTTGACTCTCTAAACCTGCAGATGCTGTCACCACTACTATCCTGCTATGTTGTCATGTTGACTCTCTAAACCTTCAGATTCTGTCACCACTACTATACTGCTATGATGTCATGTTGCCTCTCTAAACCTTCAGATGCTGTCACCACTATTATCCTGCTATGTTGCCATGTTGCCTCTCTTAACCTTCAGATGCTGTCACCACTATGATCCTGCTATGTTGTCATGTTGCCTCTCTTAACCTTCAGATGCTGTCACCACTACTATCCTGCTATGTTGTCATGTTGCCTCTCTAAACCTTCAGATGCTGTCACCACTACTATCCTGCTATGTTGTCATGTTGCCTCTCTTAACCTTCAGATGCTGTCACCACTAATATCCTGCTATGTTGTCATGTTGCCTCTCTAAACCTTCAGATGCTATCACCCCTACTATCCTGCTATGTTGTCATGTTGCCTCTCTAAACCTTCAGATGCAATCACCCCTACTATCCTGCTATGTTGTCATGTTGCCTCTCTAAACCTTCAGATGCTGTCACCACTACTATCCTGCTATGTTGTCATGTTGCCTCTCTAAACCTTCAGATGCTTTCACCACTACCATCCTGCTATGTTGTCATGTTGCCTCTCTAAACCTTCAGATGCTGTCACCACTACTATCCTGCTATGTTGTCATGTTGCCTCTCTTAACCTTCAGATGCTGTCACCACTACTATCCTGCTATGTTGTCATGTTGCCTCTCTTAACCTTCAGATGCTGTCACCACTACTATCCTGCTATGTGGTCATGTTGCCTCTCTAAACCTTCAGATGCTTTCACCACTACTATCCTGCTATGTTGTCATGTTGCCTCTCTAAACCTTCAGATGCTGTCACCCCTACTATCCTGCTACGTTGTCATGTTGCCTCTCTAAACCTTCCGATGCTGTCACCACTACTATCCTGCTAAGTTGTCATGTTGCCTCTCTAAACCTGCAGATGCTGTCACCACTACTATCCTGCTAAGATGCCTCTCTAAACCTTCAGATGCTGTCACCACTACTATCCTGCTATGTTGTCATGTTGCCTCTCTAAACCTTCAGATGTTGTCACCACTACTATCCTGCTATGTTGTCATGTTGACTATCTAAACCTTCAGATGCTGTCACCACTACTATCCTGCTATGTTGTCATGCTGCCTCTCTAAATCTTCAGATGCTGTCACCACTACTATCCTGCTATGTTGTCATGTTGCCTCTCTAAACCTTCAGATGCTGTCACCACTACTATCCTGCTATGTTGTCATGTTGCCTCTCTAAACCTTCAGATGCTGTCACCACTACTATCCTGCTATGTTGTCATGTTGCCTCTCTAAACCTTCAGATGCTGTCACCACTATTATCCTGCTAAGTTGCCTCTCTAAACCTTCAGATGCTGTCACCCCTACTCTCCTGCTATGTTGTCATGTTGTCTCTCTAAACCTTCAGATGCTGTCACCCCTACTATACTGCTATGATGTCATGTTGCCTCTCTAAACCTTCAGATGCTTTCACCACTACTATACTGCTATGATGTCATGTTGCCTCTCTAAACCTTCAGATGTTGTCACCACTACTATCCTGCTATGTTGTCATGTTGACTATCTAAACCTTCAGATGCTGTCACCACTACTATCCTGCTATGTTGTCATGCTGCCTCTCTAAATCTTCAGATGCTGTCACCACTACTATCCTGCTATGTTGTCATGTTGCCTCTCTAAACCTTCAGATGCTGTCACCACTACTATCCTGCTATGTTGTCATGTTGCCTCTCTAAACCTTCAGATGCTGTCACCACTATTATCCTGCTAAGTTGCCTCTCTAAACCTTCAGATGCTGTCACCCCTACTATCCTGCTTTGTTGTCATGTTGCCTCTCTAAACCTTCAAATGCTGTCACCACTACTATACTGCTATGATGTCATGTTGCCTCTCTAAACCTTCAGATGCTGTCACCACTACTATCCTGCTATGTTGTCATGTTGACTATCTAAACCTTCAGATGCTGTCACCACTACTATCCTGCTATGTTGTCATGTTGACTATCTAAACCTTCAGATGCTGTCACCACTATTATCCTGCTAAGTTGCCTCTCTAAACCTTCAGATGCTGTCACCACTACTATCCTGCTATGTTGTCATGTTGACTATCTAAACCTTCAGATGCTGTCACCACTACTATCCTGCTATGTTGTCATGTTGACTATCTAAACCTGCAGATGCTGTCACCACTACTATCCTGCTATGTTGTCATGTTGACTCTCTAAACCTTCAGATGCTGTCACCACTACTATCCTGCTATGTTGTCATGTTGACTATCTAATCCTTCAGATGCTGTCACCACTACTATCCTGCTATGTTGTCATGTTGCCTCTCTAAACCTTCAGATGCTGTCACCACTACTATCCTGCTATGTTGTCATGTTGACTATCTAAACCTTCAGATGCTGTCACCACTACTATCCTGCTATGTTGTCATGTTGACTATCTAATCCTTCAGATGCTGTCACCACTACTATCCTGCTATGTTGTCATGTTGACTCTCTAAACCTTCAGATGCTGTCACCACTACTATCCTGCTATGTTGTCATGTTGCCTCTCTAAACCTGCAGATGCTGTCACCACTACTATCCTGCTATGTTGTCTCTCTAAACCTTCAGATGCTGTCACCACTACTATCCTGCTATGTTGTCATGTTGCCTCTCTAAACCTTCAGATGCTGTCACCACTACTATCCTGCTATGTTGTCATGTTGCCTCTCTTAACCTTCAGATGCTGTCACAACTACTATCCTGCTATGTTGTCATGTTGCCTCTCTAAACCTTCAGATGCTGTCACCACTACTATCCTGCTATGTTGTCTCTCTAAACCTTCAGATGCTGTCACCACTACTATCCTGCTATGTTGTCATGTTGCCTCTCTTAACCTTCAGATGCTGTCACCACTACTATCCTGCTATGTTGTCATGTTGACTCTCTAAACCTTCAGATGCTGTCACCACTACTATCCTGCTATGTTGTCATGTTGCCTCTCTTAACCTTCAGATGCTGTCACCCCTACTATCCTGCTATGTTGTCATGTTGCCTCTCTAAACCTTCAGATGCTGTCACCACTACTATCCTGCTATGTTGTCATGTTGACTCTCTAAACCTTCAGATGCTGTCACCACTACTATCCTGCTATGTTGTCATGTTGCCTCTCTTAACCTTCAGATGCTGTCACCCCTACTATCCTGCTATGTTGTCATGTTGCCTCTCTAAACCTTCAGATGCTGTCACCACTACTATCCTGCTATGTTGTCATGTTGACTCTCTAAACCTTCAGATGCTGTCACCACTACTATCCTGCTATGTTGTCATGTTGCCTCTCTAAACCTTCAGATGCTGTCACCACTACTATCCTGCTATGTTGTCATGTTGCCTCTCTAAACCTTCAGATGCTGTCACCACTACTATCCTGCTATGTTGTCATGTTGCCTCTCTTAACCTTCAGATGCTGTCACCCCTACTATCCTGCTATGTTGTCATGTTGCCTCTCTAAACCTTCAGATGCTGTCACCACTACTATCCTGCTATGTTGTCATGTTGACTCTCTAAACCTTCAGATGCTGTCACCACTACTATCCTGCTATGTTGTCATGTTGCCTCTCTTAACCTTCAGATGCTGTCACCCCTACTATCCTGCTATGTTGTCATGTTGCCTCTCTAAACCTTCAGATGCTGTCACCACTACTATCCTGATATGTTGTCATGTTGACTCTCTAAACCTTCAGATGCTGTCACCACTACTATCCTGCTATGTTGTCATGTTGCCTCTCTAAACCTTCAGATGCTGTCACCACTACTATCCTGCTATGTTGTCATGTTGCCTCTCTAAACCTTCAGATGCTGTCACCACTACTATCCTGCTATGTTGTCATGTTGCCTCTCTTAACCTTCAGATGCTGTCACCACTACTATCCTGCTATGTTGTCATGTTGCCTCTCTAAACCTTCAGATGCTGTCACCACTACTATCCTGCTATGTTGTCATGTTGCCTCTCTAAACCTTCAGATGCTGTCACCCCTACTATCCTGCTATGTTGCCTCTCTAAACCTTCAGATGCTGTCACCACTACTATCCTGCTATGTTGTCATGTTGCCTCTCTAAACCTTCAGATGCTGTCACCCCTACTATCCTGCTATGTTGCCTCTCTAAACCTTCAGATGCTGTCACCACTACTATCCTGCTATGTTGTCATGTTGCCTCTCTTAACCTTCAGATGCTGTCACCACTACTATCCTGCTATGTTGTCATGTTGACTATCTAATCCTTCAGATGCTGTCACCACTACTATCCTGCTATGTTGTCATGTTGACTCTCTAAACCTTCAGATGCTGTCACCACTACTATCCTGCTATGTTGTCATGTTGCCTCTCTAAACCTGCAGATGCTGTCACCACTACTATCCTGCTATGTTGTCTCTCTAAACCTTCAGATGCTGTCACCACTACTATCCTGCTATGTTGTCATGTTGCCTCTCTAAACCTTCAGATGCTGTCACCACTACTATCCTGCTATGTTGTCATGTTGCCTCTCTTAACCTTCAGATGCTGTCACAACTACTATCCTGCTATGTTGTCATGTTGCCTCTCTAAACCTTCAGATGCTGTCACCACTACTATCCTGCTATGTTGTCTCTCTAAACCTTCAGATGCTGTCACCACTACTATCCTGCTATGTTGTCATGTTGCCTCTCTTAACCTTCAGATGCTGTCACCACTACTATCCTGCTATGTTGTCATGTTGACTCTCTAAACCTTCAGATGCTGTCACCACTACTATCCTGCTATGTTGTCATGTTGCCTCTCTTAACCTTCAGATGCTGTCACCCCTACTATCCTGCTATGTTGTCATGTTGCCTCTCTAAACCTTCAGATGCTGTCACCACTACTATCCTGCTATGTTGTCATGTTGACTCTCTAAACCTTCAGATGCTGTCACCACTACTATCCTGCTATGTTGTCATGTTGCCTCTCTTAACCTTCAGATGCTGTCACCCCTACTATCCTGCTATGTTGTCATGTTGCCTCTCTAAACCTTCAGATGCTGTCACCACTACTATCCTGCTATGTTGTCATGTTGACTCTCTAAACCTTCAGATGCTGTCACCACTACTATCCTGCTATGTTGTCATGTTGCCTCTCTAAACCTTCAGATGCTGTCACCACTACTATCCTGCTATGTTGTCATGTTGCCTCTCTAAACCTTCAGATGCTGTCACCACTACTATCCTGCTATGTTGTCATGTTGCCTCTCTTAACCTTCAGATGCTGTCACCCCTACTATCCTGCTATGTTGTCATGTTGCCTCTCTAAACCTTCAGATGCTGTCACCACTACTATCCTGCTATGTTGTCATGTTGACTCTCTAAACCTTCAGATGCTGTCACCACTACTATCCTGCTATGTTGTCATGTTGCCTCTCTTAACCTTCAGATGCTGTCACCCCTACTATCCTGCTATGTTGTCATGTTGCCTCTCTAAACCTTCAGATGCTGTCACCACTACTATCCTGCTATGTTGTCATGTTGACTCTCTAAACCTTCAGATGCTGTCACCACTACTATCCTGCTATGTTGTCATGTTGCCTCTCTAAACCTTCAGATGCTGTCACCACTACTATCCTGCTATGTTGTCATGTTGCCTCTCTAAACCTTCAGATGCTGTCACCACTACTATCCTGCTATGTTGTCATGTTGCCTCTCTTAACCTTCAGATGCTGTCACCACTACTATCCTGCTATGTTGTCATGTTGCCTCTCTAAACCTTCAGATGCTGTCACCACTACTATCCTGCTATGTTGTCATGTTGCCTCTCTAAACCTTCAGATGCTGTCACCCCTACTATCCTGCTATGTTGCCTCTCTAAACCTTCAGATGCTGTCACCACTACTATCCTGCTATGTTGTCATGTTGCCTCTCTAAACCTTCAGATGCTGTCACCCCTACTATCCTGCTATGTTGCCTCTCTAAACCTTCAGATGCTGTCACCACTACTATCCTGCTATGTTGTCATGTTGCCTCTCTTAACCTTCAGATGCTGTCACCACTACTATCCTGCTATGTTGTCATGTTGCCTCTCTAAACCTTCAGATGCTGTCACCACTACTATCCTGCTATGTTGTCATGTTGCCTCTCTAAACCTTCAGATGCTGTCACCCCTACTATCCTGCTATGTTGCCTCTCTAAACCTTCAGATGCTGTCACCCCTACTATCCTGCTATGTTGCCTCTCTAAACCTTCAGATGCTGTCACCACTACTATCCTGCTATGTTGTCATGTTGCCTCTCTAAACCTTCAGATGCTGTCACCACTACTATCCTGCTATGTTGTCATGTTGCCTCTCTAAACCTTCAGATGCTGTCACCACTACTATCCTGCTATGTTGTCATGTTGCCTCTCTAAACCTTCAGATGCTGTCACCACTACTATCCTGCTATGTTGTCATGTTGCCTCTCTAAACCTTCAGATGCTGTCACCACTACTATCCTGCTATGTTGTCATGTTGCCTCTCTAAACCTTCAGATGCTGTCACCACTACTATCCTGCTATGTTGTCATGTTGCCTCTCTAAACCTTCAGATGCTGTCACCACTACTATCCTGCTATGTTGTCATGTTGCCTCTCTAAACCTTCAGATGCTGTCACCACTACTATCCTGCTATGTTGTCATGTTGACTCTCTAAACCTTCAGATGCTGTCACCACTACTATCCTGCTATGTTGTCATGTTGCCTCTCTAAACCTTCAGATGCTGTCACCACTACTATCCTGCTATGTTGTCATGTTGCCTCTCTAAACCTTCAGATGCTGTCACCACTACTATCCTGCTATGTTGTCATGTTGCCTCTCTAAACCTTCAGATGCTGTCACCACTACTATCCTGCTATGTTGTCATGTTGACTCTCTAAACCTTCAGATGCTGTCACCACTACTATCCTGCTATGTTGTCATGTTGACTCTCTAAACCTTCAGATGCTGTCACCACTACTATCCTGCTATGTTGTCATGTTGCCTCTCTTAACCTTCAGATGCTGTCACCACTACTATCCTGCTATGTTGTCATGTTGCCTCTCTAAACCTTCAGATGCTGTCACCACTACTATCCTGCTATGTTGTCATGTTGACTCTCTAAACCTTCAGATGCTGTCACCACTAGTATCCTGCTATGTTGTCATGTTGCCTCTCTAAACCTTCAGATGCTGTCACCACTACTATCCTGCTATGATGTCATGTTGCCTCTCTTAACCTTCAGATGCTGTCACCACTACTATCCTGCTACGTTGTCATGTTGCCTCTCTAAACCTTCAGATGCTGTCACCACTACTATCCTGCTACGTTGTCATGTTGCCTCTCTAAACCTTCAGATGCTGTCACCACTACTATCCTGCTATGTTGTCATGTTGTCTCTCTAAACCTTCAGATGCTGTCACCACTACTATCCTGCTATGATGTCATGTTGACTATCTAATCCTTCAGATGCTGTCACCACTACTATCCTGCTATGTTGTCATGTTGTCTCTCTAAACCTTCAGATGCTGTCACCACTACTATCCTGCTATGATGTCATGTTGCCTCTCTAAACCTTCAGATGCTGTCACCACTATTATCCTGCTATGATGTCATGTTGTCTCTCTAAACCTTCAGATGCTGTCACCACTACTATCCTGCTATGATGTCATGTTGCCTCTCTAAACCTTCAGATGCTGTCACCACTACTATCCTGCTATGATGTCATGTTGCCTCTCTTAACCTTCAGATGCTGTCACCACTACTATCCTGCTACGTTGTCATGTTGCCTCTCTAAACCTTCAGATGCTGTCACCACTACTATCCTGCTACGTTGTCATGTTGCCTCTCTAAACCTTCAGATGCTGTCACCACTACTATCCTGCTATGTTGTCATGTTGTCTCTCTAAACCTTCAGATGCTGTCACCACTACTATCCTGCTATGATGTCATGTTGACTATCTAATCCTTCAGATGCTGTCACCACTACTATCCTGCTATGTTGTCATGTTGTCTCTCTAAACCTTCAGATGCTGTCACCACTACTATCCTGCTATGTTGTCATGTTGACTCTCTAAACCTTCAGATGCTGTCACCACTACTATCCTGCTATGTTGTCATGTTGCCTCTCTAAACCTTCAGATGCTGTCACCACTACTATCCTGCTATGTTGTCATGTTGACTCTCTAATCCTTCAGATGCTGTCACCACTACTATCCTGCTATGTTGTCATGTTGACTCTCTAAACCTTCAGATGCTGTCACCACTACTATCCTGCTATGTTGTCATGTTGCCTCTCTAAACCTTCAGATGCTGTCACCACTACTATCCTGCTATGTTGTCATGTTGACTCTCTAAACCTTCAGATGCTGTCACAACTACTATCCTGCTATGTTGTCATGTTGCCTCTCTAAACCTTCAGATGCTGTCACAACTACTATCCTGCTATGTTGTCATGTTGCCTCTCTAAACCTTCAGATGCTGTCACCACTACTATCCTGCTATGTTGTCATGTTGACTCTCTAAACCTTCAGATGCTGTCACAACTACTATCCTGCTATGTTGTCATGTTGACTCTCTAAACCTTCAGATGCTGTCACAACTACTATCCTGCTATGTTGTCATGTTGCCTCTCTAAACCTTCAGATGCTGTCACCACTACTATCCTGCTACGTTGTCATGTTGCCTCTCTAAACCTTCAGATGCTGTCACAACTACTATCCTGCTATGTTGTCATGTTGCCTCTCTAAACCTTCAGATGCTGTCACAACTACTATCCTGCTATGATGTCATGTTGACTATCTAATCCTTCAGATGCTGTCACAACTACTATCCTGCTATGATGTCATGTTGACTATCTAATCCTTCAGATGCTGTCACCACTACTATCCTGCTATGTTGTCATGTTGCCTCTCTAAACCTTCAGATGCTGTCACCACTACTATCCTGCTATGATGTCATGTTGCCTCTCTTAACATTCAGATGCTGTCACCACTACTATCCTGCTAAGTTGTCATGTTGCCTCTCTAAACCTTCAGATGCTGTCACCACTACTATCCTGCTATGTTGTCATGTTGCCTCTCTAAACCTTCAGATGCTGTCACAACTACTATCCTGCTATGTTGTCATGTTGCCTCTCTAAACCTTCAGATGCTGTCACCACTACTATCCTGCTATGTTGTCATGTTGCCTCTCTAAACCTTCAGATGCTGTCACCACTACTGTCCTGCTATGTTGTCATGTTGCCTCTCTAAACCTTCAGATGCTGTCACAACTACTATCCTGCTATGTTGTCATGTTGACTCTCTAAACCTTCAGATGCTGTCACCACTACTATCCTGCTATGTTGTCATGTTGCCTCTCTAAACCTTCAGATGCTGTCACAACTACTATCCTGCTATGTTGTCATGTTGCATCTCTAAACCTTCAGATGCTGTCACCACTATTATCCTGCTATGTTGTCATGTTGCCTCTCTAAACCTTCAGATGCTGTCACCACTACTATCCTGCTATGATGTCATGTTGCCTCTCTAAACCTTCAGATGCTGTCACCACTACTATCCTGCTATGATGTCATGTTGCCTCTCTAAACCTTCAGATGCTGTCACCACTACTATCCTGCTATGTTGTCATGTTGCCTCTCTAAACCTTCAGATGCTGTCACCACTACTATCCTGCTGTGTTGTCATGTTGACTCTCTAAACCTTCAGATGCTGTCACCACTACTATCCTGCTATGTTGTCATGTTGCCTCTCTAAACCTTCAGATGCTGTCACAACTACTATCCTGCTATGTTGTCATGTTGCATCTCTAAACCTTCAGATGCTGTCACCACTATTATCCTGCTATGTTGTCATGTTGCCTCTCTAAACCTTCAGATGCTGTCACCACTACTATCCTGCTATGTTGTCATGTTGCCTCTCTAAACCTTCAGATGCTGTCACAACTACTATCCTGCTATGTTGTCATGTTGACTCTCTAAACCTTCAGATGCTGTCACCACTACTATCCTGCTATGTTGTCATGTTGCCTCTCTAAACCTTCAGATGCTGTCACAACTACTATCCTGCTATGTTGTCATGTTGCATCTCTAAACCTTCAGATGCTGTCACCACTATTATCCTGCTATGTTGTCATGTTGCCTCTCTAAACCTTCAGATGCTGTCACCACTACTATCCTGCTATGATGTCATGTTGCCTCTCTAAACCTTCAGATGCTGTCACCACTACTATCCTGCTATGATGTCATGTTGCCTCTCTAAACCTTCAGATGCTGTCACCACTACTATCCTGCTATGTTGTCATGTTGCCTCTCTAAACCTTCAGATGCTGTCACCACTACTATCCTGCTATGTTGTCATGTTGCCTCTCTAAACCTTCAGATGCTGTCACCACTACTATCCTGCTATGTTGTCATGTTGCCTCTCTAAACCTTCAGATGCTGTCACCACTATTATCCTGCTATGATGTCATGTTGCCTCTCTAAACCTTCAGATGCTGTCACCACTACTATCCTGCTATGTTGTCATGTTGCCTCTCTTATCCTTCAGATGCTGTCACCACTATTATCCTGCTATGTTGTCATGTTGCCTCTCTTATCCTTCAGATGCTGTCACCACTAGTATCCTGCTATGATGTCATGTTGCCTCTCTAAACCTTCAGATGCTGTCACCACTACTATCCTGCTATGTTGTCATGTTGCCTCTCTTATCCTTCAGATGCTGTCACCACTAGTATCCTGCTATGTTGTCATGTTGCCTCTCTTATCCTTCAGATGCTGTCACCACTAGTATCCTGCTATGATGTCATGTTGCCTCTCTAAACCTTCAGATGCTGTCACCACTAGTATCCTGCTATGATGTCATGTTGCCTCTCTAAACCTTCAGATGCTGTCACCACTAGTATCCTGCTATGTTGTCATGTTGCCTCTCTAAACCTTCAGATGCTGTCACCACTAGTATCCTGCTATGATGTCATGTTGCCTCTCTAAACCTTCAGATGCTGTCACCACTACTATACTGCTATGATGTCATGTTGCCTCTCTAAACCTTCAGATGCTGTCACCACTAGTATCCTGCTATGATGTCATGTTGACTCTCTAAACCTTCAGATGCTGTCACCACTACTATCCTGCTATGATGTCATGTTGACTATCTAAACCTTCAGATGCTGTCACCACTACTATCCTGCTATGATGTCATGTTGCCTCTCTAAACCTTCAGATGCTGTCACCACTACTATCCTGCTATGATGTCATGTTGACTGTCTAATCCTTCAGATGCTGTCACCACTACTATCCTGCTATGATGTCATGTTGCCTCTCTAAACCTTCAGATGCTGTCACCACTACTATCCTGCTATGTTGTCATGTTGACTATCTAAACCTTCAGATGCTGTCACCACTACTATCCTGCTATGTTGTCATGTTGACTATCTAAACCTTCAGATGCTGTCACCACTAGTATCCTGCTATGATGTCATGTTGCCTCTCTAAACCTTCAGATGCTGTCACCACTAGTATCCTGCTATGATGTCATGTTGCCTCTCTAAACCTTCAGATGCTGTCACCACTAGTATCCTGCTATGATGTCATGTTGCCTCTCTAAACCTTCAGATGCTGTCACCACTACTATCCTGCTATGTTGTCATGTTGCCTCTCTTATCCTTCAGATGCTGTCACCACTATTATCCTGCTATGTTGTCATGTTGCCTCTCTTATCCTTCAGATGCTGTCACCACTAGTATCCTGCTATGATGTCATGTTGCCTCTCTAAACCTTCAGATGCTGTCACCACTAGTATCCTGCTATGATGTCATGTTGCCTCTTTAAACCTTCAGATGCTGTCACCACTAGTATCCTGCTATGATGTCATGTTGCCTCTCTAAACCTTCAGATGCTGTCACCACTAGTATCCTGCTATGATGTCATGTCACCTCTCTAAACCTTCAGATGCTGTCACCACTAGTATCCTGCTATGTTGTCATGTTGCCTCTCTAAACCTTCAGATGCTGTCACCACTAGTATCCTGCTATGATGTCATGTTGCCTCTCTAAACCTTCAGATGCTGTCACCACTACTATACTGCTATGATGTCATGTTGCCTCTCTAAACCTTCAGATGCTGTCACCACTAGTATCCTGCTATGATGTCATGTTGACTCTCTAAACCTTCAGATGCTGTCACCACTACTATCCTGCTATGATGTCATGTTGACTATCTAAACCTTCAGATGCTGTCACCACTACTATCCTGCTATGATGTCATGTTGCCTCTCTAAACCTTCAGATGCTGTCACCACTACTATCCTGCTATGATGTCATGTTGACTGTCTAATCCTTCAGATGCTGTCACCACTAGTATCCTGCTATGATGTCATGTTGCCTCTCTAAACCTTCAGATGCTGTCACCACTACTATACTGCTATGATGTCATGTTGCCTCTCTAAACCTTCAGATGCTGTCACCACTACTATCCTGCTATGTTGTCATGTTGTCTCTCTAAACCTTCAGATGCTGTCACCCCTACTATCCTGCTATGTTGTCATGTTGCCTCTCTAAACCGTCAGATGCTGACACCACTATTATCCTGCTATGATGTCATGTTGCCTCTCTAAACATGCTGTAAATTTAATTTCAGAGCATAATTTCATGTGTTGTCTAATCCCAGTTATTCCATCTGGATCAATTTTACTCCTGATAATCCCAGTTATCAGACCTTTATTGGGAGAGAGATACATTTTTTATTAAAAGCTCTTTTTGGCCCTTTGCACTAAAGCTTAAGTCTTAGAAACACTTTCTGCTAACTTTTAATAATTAACCGTTAGTGCTGTTTTAGAGAAGGAATCATTAGAGATAAAGAGAGATTAGACCTAGAAAATAAATTCACTCTTCCTCTCATTTTAGAGGTGATGAACATTGGATAGTCACTTATGACATCAACTTTATAGTGACAGGGTCATGACATTAACAAATATAATGATGATGAGAAGGGGAAGGAAGGGGGATTGGGGAGGAGAGATGGAATGACAGAATTTAAAGAGAAGAGGCCGCTGTTAGAAAGTTCTGTATCTTGTTCTTGTAATCTTTCCTGTCCCCTCCCTCTCTCTCTCTCTCCCTCTTCCTGCCTCTATCTGCCTCGCCCTCCCCCTCCCTGCCTCTCCCTCCCACTCCCTGCCTCTCCCTCCCCATCCCTACCTCTCTCTCTCCCTCTCCCTGCCTCTCTCTGCCTCGCCCTCCCACTCCCTGCCTCTCCCTCCCCCTCCCTACCTCTCTCTGCCTCGCCCTCCCACTCCCTGCCTCTCCCTCCCCCTCCCTGCCTCTCCCTCTCCCTGCCTCTCCCTGCATCGCCCTCCCCCTCCCTGCCTCTCCCTCCCCCTCTCTACCTCTCCCTCCCCCTCCCTACCTCGCCCTCCCCCTCCCTGCCTCTCCCTCCCCCTCCCTGCCTCTCCCTCCCCCTCCCTACCTCTCCCTCCCCCTCCCTACCTCGCCCTCCCACTCCGTGCCTCTCCCTAAATCTCCCTCCCCCTCCCTCTCTACCTCTCCCTCCCCCTCCCTCTCCCTCCCCCTCCCTACCTCGCCCTACCCCTCCCTGCCTCTCCCTCCCCCTCCCTCCCTACCTCTCCCTCCCCCTCCCTGCCTCTCCCTCCCTGCCTCTCCCTCCCTCCCCCTCCCTGCCTCTCCCTCCCCCTCCCTGCCTTTCCCTCCCCCTCCCTACCTCGCCCTCCCCCTCCCTACCTCTCCCTCCCCCTCCTTACCTCTCCCTCCCCCTCCCTGCCTCTCCCTCCCCCTCCCTACCTCTCCCTCCCCCTCCCTGCCTCTCCCTCACCCTCCCTACCTCTCCCTCCCCCTCCCTGCCTCTTCCCCCCCCTCCCTTCCTCTCCCTCCCCCTCCCTACCTCTCTCTCTCCCTCTCCCTGCCTCTCTCTGCCTCGCCCTCCCACTCCCTGCCTCTCCCTCCCCCTCCATACCTCTCTCTGCCTCGCCCTCCCACTCCCTGCCTCTCCCTCCCCCTCCCTGCCTCTCCCTCCCCCTCCCTCTCCCTCCCCCTCCCTACCTCTCTCTCTCCCTCTCCCTGCCTCTCTCTGCCTCTCCCTCCCCCTCCATACCTCGCCCTCCCCCTCCCTGCCTCTCCCTCCCCCTCCCTACCTCGCCCTCCCCCCCCCTGCCTCTCCCTACTTCTCCCTCCCCCTCCCTCCCTCTCCCTCCCCCTCCCTACCTCGCCCTCTCCCTCCCTGCCTCTCCCTCCCCCTCCATACCTCGCCCTCCCCCTCCCTGCCTCTCCCTCCCCCTCCCTGCCTCTCCCTCCCCCTCCCTACCTCTCCCTCCCCCTCCCTGCCTCTCCCTCCCCCTCCCTACCTCGCCCTACCCCTCCCTGCCTCTCCCTCCCCCTCCCTACCTCTCCCTCCCCCTCCCTGCCTCTCTCTCCCTCTCCCTGCCTCTCCCTCCCCCTCCCTACCTCTCCCTCCCCCTCCCTGCCTCTTCCTCCCCCTCCCTACCTCTCTCTCTCCCTCTCCCTGCCTCTCTCTGCCTCGCCCTCCCACTCCCTGCCTCTCCCTCCCCCTCCCTACCTCTCTCTGCCTCGCCCTCCCCCTCCCTGCCTCTCCCTCCCCCTCCCTACCTCTTCCTCCCCCTCCCTACCTCTCCCTCCCTCTCTCTGCCTCTCCCTTTCCCTCCCTCCCTGTCCCTCCCCCTCCCTACCTCGCCCTCCCCTTCCCTACCTCTCCCTCCCTCTCTCTGCCTCTCCCTCCCCCTCCCTCCCTCTCCCTCCCCCTCCCTCCCTCTCCCTCCCCCTCCCTGCCTCTCCCTGCCTCTCCCTCCCCCTCCCTGCCTCTCCCTCCCCCTCCCTACCTCTCCCTCCCCCTCCCTACCTCGCCCTCCCCCTCCCTACCTCTCTCCCCCTCCCTGCCTCTCCCTCCCCCTCCCTACCTCTCCCTCCCCCTCCCTGCCTCTCCCTCCCCCTCCCTGCCTCTTCCTCCCCCTCCCTGCCTCTCCCTCCCCCTCCCTACCTCTCCCTCCCCCTCCCTGCCTCTCCCACCCCCTCCCTGCCTCTTCCTCCCCCTCCCTGCCTCTCCCTCCCCCTCCCTACCTCTCCCTCCCCCTCCCTGCCTCTCCCTCCCCCTACCTCTCCCTCCCCCTCCCCCTCTCTGCCTCTCCCTCCCCTCCCTGCCTCTTCCTCCCCTCCCTGCCTCTCCCTCCCCCTCCCTACCTCTCCCTCCCCCTCCCTGCCTCTCCCTCCCCCTCCCTACCTCTCCCCCTCCCTCCCCCTCCCTGCCTCTCCCTCCCCCTCCCTACCTCTCCCTCCCCCTCCCTGCCTCTCCCTCCCCTCCCTGCCTCTCCCTCCCCCTCCCTACCTCTCCCTCCCCCTCCCTGCCTCTCCCTCCCCCCCCTACCTCTCCTGCCTCTCTCTCCTTCCTAGTTCTAGGTAATTGGATTTCAGGACCAGGCCAGAGGTGGGAACTCCACACACTCTTCCAAATGTCAGGGGTGAGAGGTCAACACAGTGTCATTGCTAATCTGTCCCTGGGTGGTAAAGGGCCAACACAGAGACGGACCTTTCTAACTCTCCCTGTGTGTTTGTGTGGGGGGTGGAGGCAGAGGTCACCCCTTGCTCAGGCCCTAGTGGCATAGAGGGGGAATGGGGAGGGGAGATGGAGAGCGAGGGAGAGAAGGATTTCTCTTCTCTCATTTAATACAAGGTGACCCTGACCAAGCCTGTATGTATGGGGTCGGAGAGCACGGAGAGAGAAACCATACCAGAGCAGACAGTCACTAGAACTGGTCAGCTAAGCTACCCAGAGCACACAGGCATTATCCTCAGTCAACTGAGCGGTCCTCGCTCACAGCCAGTCGAGGATCAATTCTTCATAAACGTAGTTTTGTCCTCCCCACCTAAAATGAATGGAAGGAAAGAGAGAGGATAGTAATCCCAGGTGTTATCTACTGCATGTCTCTCTATAGAGGGAAATTACTTCCCAGATGTTATCTATGTCTCTCTACAGAGAGAAATGACTTGCCAGGTGTTATCTATATCTCTCTACAGAGAGAAATGACTTGCCAGGTGTTATCTATATCTCTCTATAGAGAGAAATGACTTGCCAGGTGTTATCTATATCTCTCTACAGAGAGAAATGACTTGCCAGGTGTTATCTATATCTCTCTACAGAGAGAAATGACTTGCCAGGTGTTATCTATATCTCTCTACAGAGAGAAATGACTTGCCAGGTGTTATCTATATCTCTCTACAGAGAGAAATGACTTGCCAGGTGTTATCTATATCTCTCTACAGAGAGAAATGACTTGCCAGGTGTTATCTATATCTCTCTACAGAGAGAAATGACTTGCCAGGTGTTATCTATATTTCTCTACAGAGAGAAATGACTTGCCAGGTGTTATCTACGTCTCTCTACAGCGAGAAATGACTTGCCAGGTGTTATCTATATTTCTCTACAGAGAGAAATGACTTGCCAGGTGTTATCTATATCTCTCTACAGAGAGAAATGACTTGACAGGTGTTATCTATATCTCTCTACAGAGAGAAATGACTTGCCAGGTGTTATCTATATCTCTCTATAGAGAGAAATGACTTGCCAGGTGTTATCTATATCTCTCTACAGAGAGAAATGACTTGCCAGGTGTTATCTACGTCTCTCTACAGAGAGAAATGACTTGCCAGGTGTTATCTATATTTCTCTACAGAGAGAAATGACTTGCCAGGTGTTATCTATATCTCTCTACAGAGAGAAATGACTTGACAGGTGTTATCTATATCTCTCTACAGAGAGAAATGACTTGCCAGGTGTTATCTATATTTCTCTACAGAGAGAAATGACTTGCCATGTGTTATCTATATCTCTCTACAGAGAGAAATGACTTGCCATGTGTTATCTATATCTCTCTACAGAGAGAAATGACTTGCCAGGTGTTATCTATATCTCTCTACAGAGAGAAATGACTTGCCAGGTGTTATCTATATCTCTCTACAGAGAGCAATGACTTGCCAGGTGTTATCTATATCTCTCTACAGAGAGAAATGACTTGCCAGGTGTTATCTATATCTCTCTACAGAGAGAAATGACTTGCCAGGTGTTATCTATATCTCTCTACAGAGAGAAATGACTTGCCAGGTGTTATCTATATCTCTCTACAGAGAGAAATGACTTGCCAGGTGTTATCTATATCTCTCTACAGAGAGAAATGACTTGCCAGGTGTTATCTATATCTCTCTACAGAGAGAAATGACTTGCCAGGTGTTATCTATATCTCTCTACAGAGAGAAATGACTTGCCATGTGTTATCTATATCTCTCTACAGAGAGAAATGACTTGCCATGTGTTATCTATATCTCTCTACAGAGAGAAATGACTTGCCAGGTGTTATCTATATCTCTCTACAGAGAGCAATGACTTGCCAGGTGTTATCTATATCTCTCTACAGAGAGCAATGACTTGACAGGTGTTATCTATATCTCTCTACAGAGAGCAATGACTTGACAGGTGTTATCTATATCTCTCTACAGAGAGAAATGACTTGCCAGGTGTTATCTATATCTCTCTACAGAGAGCAATGACTTGACAGGTGTTATCTATATCTCTCTACAGAGAGCAATGACTTGACAGGTGTTATCTATATCTCTCTACAGAGAGAAATGACTTGCCAGGTGTTATCTATATCTCTCTACAGAGAGCAATGACTTGACAGGTGTTATCTATATCTCTCTACAGAGAGAAATGACTTGCCAGGTGTTATCTATATCTCTCTACAGAGAGAAATGACTTGCCAGGTGTTATCTATATCTCTCTATAGAGAAATGACTTGCCAGGTGTTATCTATATCTCTCTACAGAGAGCAATGACTTGACAGGTGTTATCTATATCTCTCTACAGAGAGAAATGACTTGCCAGGTGTTATCTATATCTCTCTACAGAGAGCAATGACTTGACAGGTGTTATCTATATCTCTCTACAGAGAGAAATGACTTGCCAGGTGTTATCTATATCTCTCTACAGAGAAATGACTTGCCAGGTGTTATCTATATCTCTCTACAGAGAAATGACTTGCCAGGTGTTATCTATATCTCTCTACAGAGAGAAATGACTTGACAGGTGTTATCTATATCTCTCTACAGAGAGCAATGACTTGCCAGGTGTTATCTATATCTCTCTACAGAGAAATGACTTGCCAGGTGTTATCTATATCTCTCTATAGAGAGAAATGACTTGCCAGGTGTTATCTATATCTCTCTACAGAGAGCAATGACTTGCCAGGTGTTATCTATATCTCTCTACAGAGAAATGACTTGCCAGGTGTTATCTATATCTCTCTACAGAGAAATGACTTGCCAGGTGTTATCTATATCTCTCTACAGAGAGAAATGACTTGACAGGTGTTATCTATATCTCTCTACAGAGAGCAATGACTTGCCAGGTGTTATCTATATCTCTCTACAGAGAAATGACTTGCCAGGTGTTATCTATATCTCTCTATAGAGAGAAATGACTTGCCAGGTGTTATCTATATCTCTCTACAGAGAGCAATGACTTGCCAGGTGTTATCTATATCTCTCTACAGAGAAATGACTTGCCAGGTGTTATCTATATCTCTCTACAGAGAAATGACTTGCCAGGTGTTATCTATATCTCTCTACAGAGAGAAATGACTTGCCAGGTGTTATCTATATCTCTCTACAGAGAGAAATGACTTGCCAGGTGTTATCTATATCTCTCTACAGAGAGAAATGACTTGCCAGGTGTTATCTATATCTCTCTACAGAGAGAAATGACTTGCCAGGTGTTATCTATATCTCTCTACAGAGAGAAATGACTTGCCAGGTGTTATCTATATCTCTCTACAGAGAGAAATGACTTGCCAGGTGTTATCTATATCTCTCTACAGAGAGAAATGACTTGCCAGGTGTTATCTATATCTCTCTACAGAGAGAAATGACTTGCCAGGTGTTATCTATATCTCTCTACAGAGAGCAATGACTTGCCAGGTGTTATCTATATCTCTCTATAGAGAAATGACTTGCCAGGTGTTATCTATATCTCTCTACAGAGAGCAATGACTTGCCAGGTGTTATCTATATCTCTCTACAGAGAGAAATGACTTGCCAGGTGTTATCTATATCTCTCTACAGAGAGCAATGACTTGCCAGGTGTTATCTATATCTCTCTACAGAGAGAAATGACTTGCCAGGTGTTATCTATATCTCTCTACAGAGAGAAATGACTTGCCAGGTGTTATCTATATCTCTCTACAGAGAGAAATGACTTGCCAGGTGTTATCTATATCTCTCTACAGAGAGAAATGACTTGCCAGGTGTTATCTATATCTCTCTACAGAGAGAAATGACTTGCCAGGTGTTATCTATATCTCTCTACAGAGAGAAATGACTTGCCAGGTGTTATCTATATCTCTCTACAGAGAGGCTACAGGCTACAACAGCTGTAGACTAACAGTGAACTGTTTACTTACGGCCCATCCAATGCAGAGAAAAATCAAAAAAAAGAATAACACAAGGAATAAATCAACAATGATTAACGATGACTTGGCTGTACACACGGGTACCAGTAGCGAGTCGATGAGCAGGGGTACGAGGTAATTCAGGTAGATATGTACTTTTAGGTAGGGATAAAGTTACTAGGCAACAGGATAGATCATTAAAAGTAGCAGTAGCGTATGTGAGGGGAACGGCACCTCAGTACCTTCAGGCTCTGATCAGGCCCTACACCCAAACAAGGGCACTGCGTTCATCCACCTCTGGCCTGCTCGCCTCCCTACCACTGAGGAAGTACAGTTCCCGCTCAGCCCAGTCAAAACTGTTCGCTGCTCTGGCACCCCAATGGTGGAACAAACTCCCTCACGACGCCAGGACAGCGGAGTCAATCACCACCTTCCGGAGACACCTGAAACCCCACCTCTTCAAGGAATACCTAGGATAAAGCAATCCTTCTGCCCCCCCCCCCCCCCCCCCCTTAAAAGATTTAGATGCACTATTGTAAAGTGGCCGTTCCACTGGATGTCATTAGGTGAATGCACCAATTTGTAAGTCGCTCTGGATAAGAGCGTCTGCTAAATGACTTAAATGTAATGTAAATGATGAATCACAAGTTAGTAGAAAAGGTGTGGGGGGGGGGGGGGGTCAATGCAGACAGTCTGGGTAGCTTTTTGGTTAACTATTTAGCAGTCTTATGGCTTGGGGGTAGAAGCTGTTCAGGGTCCTTTTGGTTACAGACTTGGTGCACCACTTGCCGTGCAGTAGCAGAGAGATCTGTCTATGACTTGGGAGGCTGGAGTCTTTGACCATTTTTAGGGCCTTCCTCTGACACCGCCGTGTATATAGGTACTGGATGGCAGGGTTCTCGGTCCCAGTGATGTACTGGGCCGTACGCACTACCCTCTGTAGCTGTCACGTGCATCTTCATGTAACAGTATAACTTTAAACTGTCCCCTCGCCCCGACCCGGGCGCGAACCAGGGACCCTCTGCACACATGAACAACTGACACCCACGAAGCATCGTTACCCATCGCTCCACAAAAGCCGCGACCCTTGCAGAGCAAGGGGCAACACTACATCTAGGTTTCAGAGCAAGTGACGTAACTGATTGAAACGCTACTAGCGCGTACCCGCTAACTAGCTAGCCATTTCACATCCGTTACACTCACTCCCCTTTCAACCTCCTCCTTTTCCGCAGCAACCAGTGATCCGGGTCAACAGCATCAATGTAACAGTATAACTTTAAACCGCCCCCTCGCCCCGACACGGGCGCGAACCAGGGACCCTCTGCACACATCAACAACGGTCGCCCACGAAGCATCGTTACCCATCGCTCCACAAAGGCCACGGCCCTTGCAGAGCAAGGGGCAACACTACATCTAGGTTTCAGAGCAAGTGACGTAACTGATTGAAACGCTACTAGCGCGTACCCGCTAACTAGCTAGCCATTTCACATTCGTTACATTCAGACTCACCTGGACTCCATCACCTCCCTGATTACCTTCCCTATATATGTCATTCCCTTTGGTTCCTTCCCCAGGTGTCATTGTTTCTGTTCCTGTGTCATGTCTGTGTTCGTGTTTCTTGTTTTGTATTAAGTTGAGTTTATTTATTAAAACACTCACTGCCTGAACTTGCTTCCCGACTCTTAGCGCAGTAGCGCCTTGAGGTCGAGTGCCAAGCAGTTGCCATACTGCAGCCAGTCAAGATGCTCTCAATGGTGCAGCTGTAGAACCTTTTTGAGGATCTGAGGTTCCCTGCCAAATGTTTTCAGCCTCCTGAGGGGGAAGAGGTATTGTCATGCCTTCTTCATGACGGTGTTGGTGAGTGTGGACCAGTGATGTGATTATTCATGTGGACACAGAGGAACTTGAAGCTCTTGACCCGCTCCACCACAGCCTCGTCAATGTGCTGAGACCCCTATAGACTCAGATCTGTGTAGAGACCCCCTATTGATTCAGATCTGTATAGAGACCCCTATTAATTCAGACCTGTATAGAGACCCCTATTAATTCAGATCTGTATAGAGACCCCTATTGATTCAGATCTGTGTAGAGACCCCTATTGACTCAGATCTGTATAGAGACCCCTATTGACTCAGATCTGTATAGAGACCCCTATTGGCTCAGACCTGTATAGAGACCCCTATTGATTCAGATCTGTGTAGAGACTCCTATTGATTCAGATCTGTATAGAGAACCCTATTGATTCAGATCTGTATAGAGACCCCTATTGACTCAGATCTGTATAGAGAGCCCTATTGACTCAGATCTGTATAGAGACCCCTATTGACTCAGATCTGTGTAGAGACCCCTATTGATTCAGATCTGTATAGAGACCCCTATTGACTCAGATCTGTATAGAGACTCCTATTGACTCAGATCTGTATAGAGACCCCTATTGACTCAGATCTGTATAGAGACCCCTATTGGCTCAGATCTGTGTAGAGACCCCTATTGATTCAGATCTGTGTAGAGACCCCAATTGGCTCAGATCTGTGTAGAGACCCCTATTGATTCAGATCTGTATAGAGACTCCTATTGATTCAGATCTGTATAGAGACCCCAATTGATTCAGATCTGTATAGAGACTCCCTATTGTTTCAGATCTGTGTAGAGACCTCTATTGATTCAGATCTGTATAGAGACCCCTATTGATTCAGATCTGTATAGAGACCCCTATTGGCTCAGATCTGTATAGAGACCCCTATTGACTCAGATCTGTATAGAGACCCCTATTGACTCAGATCTGTATAGAGACCCCTATTGACTCAGATGTGTATAGAGACCCCTATTGACTCAGATCTGTATAGAGACCCCTATTGACTCAGATCTGTATAGAGACCCCTATTGACTCAGATCTGTATAGAGACCCCTATTGACTCAGATCTGTATAGAGAGCCCTATTGACTCAGATCTGTATAGAGACCCCTATTGATTCAGATCTGGAAAGAGACCCCTATTGACTCAGATCTGTGTAGAGACCCCTATTGATTCAGATCTGTGTAGAGACCCCTATTGATTCAGATCTGTGTAGAGACCCCTATAGACTCAGACCTGTGTAGAGACCCCTATTGACTCAGATCTGTATAGAGACCTCTATTGATTCAGATCTGTATAGAGACTCCTATTGATTCAGATCTGTATAGAGACCCCTATTGATTCAGATCTGTATAGAGACCTCTATTGACTCAGACCTGTGTAGAGACCCCTATTGACTCAGATCTGTATAGAGACCCCTATTGACTCAGATCTGTATAGAGACTCCTATTGATTCAGATCTGTATAGAGACCCCTATTGATTCAGATCTGTATAGAGACCTCTATTGATTCAGATCTGTATAGAGACTCCTATTGATTCAGATCTGTGTAGAGACCCCTATTGATTCAGATCTGTATAGAGACCCCTATTGACTCAGATCTGTATAGAGACCCCTATTGACTCAGATCTGTATACATTTACATTTACATTTAAGTCATTTAGCAGACGCTCTTATCCAGAGCGACTTACAAATTGGTGCATTCACCTAATGACATCCAGTGGAACAGCCACTTTACAATAGTGCATCTAAATCTTTTAAGGGGGGGGGGGGGGGGGCAGAAGGATTGCTTTATCCTATCCTAGGTATTCCTTGAAGAGGTGGGGTTTCAGGTGTCTCCGGAAGGTGGTGATTGACTCCGCTGTCCTGGCGTCGTGAGGGAGTTTGTTCCACCATTGGGGTGCCAGAGCAGCGAACAGTTTTGACTGGGCTGTGCGGGAACTGTACTTCCTCAGTGGTAGGGAGGCGAGCAGGCCAGAGGTGGATGAACGCAGTGCCCTTGTTTGGGTGTAGGGCCTGATCAGAGCCTGAAGGTACTGAGGTGCCGTTCCCCTCACAGCTCCGTAGGCAAGCACCATGGTCTTGTAGCGGATGCGAGCTTCAACTGGAAGCCAGTGGAGAGAGCGGAGGAGCGGGGTGACGTGTGTCCTGCTGTGATGGTTTCTGCCTTCAGGTGGGGCTGTATGTCCTGCTGTATAGAGACCCCTATTGACTCAGATCTGTATAGAGACCCCTATTGACTCAGATCTGTATAGAGACCCCTATTGACTCAGATCTGTATAGAGACCCCTATTGACTCAGATCTGTATAGAGACCCCAATTGACTCAGATCTGGAAAGAGACCCCTATTGACTCAGATCTGTGTAGAGACTCCTATTGATTCAGATCTGTGTAGAGACCCCTATTGACTCAGATCTGTGTAGAGACCCCTATAGACTCAGACCTGTGTAGAGACCCCTATTGATTCAGATCTGTATAGAGCCCCCTATAGACTCAGACCTGTGTAGAGACCCCTATTGATTCCCAGGTATAGTATGAGAGGCCAGAGGGAGGAGCATCGATCCAGCACAATAGTTTTGGTGGAAACCGCAGTGCAGGGGGAGCTTAAGCATCCCAAACAATAGCTGACTAAAATTGTCTCTCATTTCACTCTGCTTTACAAGCACAGAATCACATTCCTTTATTCATCATTTGGCAGCCGTGTCGTTTCTCCCTGCCCTCCATGTAACTAGATATTTATGTCATAGATAGATAGAAACATATTCTGGGCAACGTGTTCCTTACTCCAATGTTCGTAATAACAGCAGAATGTGCAGGTGTTTGTGAAGAAAGACTGTAAACTGGTCCCTGCTGTAGTGTGTAGTGATGGTTTCTGCCTTCTTCAGGTGGGGCTGTGTGTGTCCTGCTGTGATGGTTTCTGCCTTCTTCAGGTGGGGCTGTGTGTGTCCTGCTGTGATGGTTTCTGCCTTCTTCAGGTGGGGCTGTGTGTGTCCTGCTGTGATGGTTTCTGCCTTCTTCAGGTGGGGCTGTGTGTCCTGCTGTGAGGGTTTCTGCCTTCTTCAGGTGGGGCTGTGTGTGTCCTGCTGTGATGGTTTCTGCCTTCTTCAGGTGGGGCTGTGTGTCCTGCTGTGAGGGTTTCTGCCTTCTTCAGGTGGGGCTGCGTGTGTCCTGCTGTGATGGTTTCTGCCTTCTTCAGGTGGGGCTGTATGTCCTGCTGTGATGGTTTCTGCCTTCTTCAGGTGGGGCTGTGTGTCCTGCTGTGAGGGTTTCTGCCTTCAGGTGGGGCTGTGTGTGTCCTGCTGTGAGGGTTTCTGCCTTCAGGTGGGGCTGCGTGTGTCCTGCTGTGATGGTTTCTGCCTTCAGGTGGGGCTGCGTGTGTCCTGCTGTGATGGTTTCTGCCTTCAGGTGGGGCTGCGTGTGTCCTGCTGTGATGGTTTCTGCCTTCAGGTGGGGCTGCGTGTGTCCTGCTGTGATGGTTTCTGCCTTCAGGTGGGGCTGCGTGTGTCCTGCTGTGATGGTTTCTGCCTTCAGGTGGGGCTGTGTGTGTCCTGCTGTGATGGTTTCTGCCTTCTTCAGGTGGGGCTGCGTGTGTCCTGCTGTGAGGGTTTCTGCCTTCTTCAGGTGGGGCTGCGTGTGTCCTGCTGTGAGGGTTTCTGCCTTCTTCAGGTGGGGCTGTGTGTGTCCTGATGTGAGGGTTTCTGCCTTCTTCGGGTGGGGCTGTGTGTGTCCTGATGTGAGGGTTTCTGCCTTCTTCAGGTGGGGCTGCGTGTGTCCTGCTGTGATGGTTTCTGCCTTCAGGTGGGGCTGTGTGTGTCCTGCTGTGAGGGTTTCTGCCTTCTTCAGGTGGGGCTGTGTGTGTCCTGCTGTGATGGTTTCTGCCTTCAGGTGGGGCTGTATGTCCTGCTGTGATGGTTTCTGCCTTCTTCAGGTGGGGCTGCGTGTGTCCTGCTGTGAGGGTTTCTGCCTTCTTCAGGTGGGGCTGCGTGTGTCCTGCTGTGATGGTTTCTGCCTTCAGGTGGGGCTGTATGTCCTGCTGTGATGGTTTCTGCCTTCTTCAGGTGGGGCTGCGTGTGTCCTGCTGTGAGGGTTTCTGCCTTCTTCAGGTGGGGCTGCGTGTGTCCTGCTGTGATGGTTTCTGCCTTCAGGTGGGGCTGTGTGTGTCCTGCTGTGAGGGTTTCTGCCTTCTTCAGGTGGGGCTGCGTGTGTCCTGCTGTGATGGTTTCTGCCTTCAGGTGGGGCTGTGTGTGTCCTGCTGTGAGGGTTTCTGCCTTCTTCAGGTGGGGCTGTGTGTGTCCTGCTGTGAGGGTTTCTGCCTTCTTCAGGTGGGGCTGCGTGTGTCCTGCTGTGATGGTTTCTACCTTCTTCGGGTGGGGCTGTGTGTGTCCTGCTGTGAGGGTTTCTGCCTTCTTCAGGTGGGGCTGTGTGTGTCCTGCTGTGAGGGTTTCTGCCTTCTTCAGGTGGGGCTGCGTGTGTCCTGCTGTGAGGGTTTCTGCCTTCTTCAGGTGAGGCTGTGTGTGTCCTGCTGTGATTGTTTCTGCCTTCTTCAGGTGGGGCTGTGTGTCCTGATGTGAGGGTTTCTGCCTTCTTCAGGTGGGGCTGTGTGTCCTGCTGTGAGGGTTTCTGCCTTCTTCAGGTGGGGCTGTGTGTCCTGCTGTGAGGGTTTCTGCCTTCAGGTGGGGCTGTATGTCCTGCTGTGATGGTTTCTGCCTTCTTCAGGTGGGGCTGCTTGTGTCCTGCTGTGATGGTTTCTGCCTTCTTCAGGTGGGGCTGTGTGTGTCCTGCTGTGAGGGTTTCTGCCTTCTTCAGGTGGGGCTGTGTGTGTCCTGCTGTGAGGGTTTCTGCCTTCTTCAGGTGGGGCTGTGTGTGTCCTGCTGTGAGGACCTGGACAGAGGTCCAGTTCCCCCTATCATGGCTACAGGATGTACAGTGGTATAACGATGTGCAAATAGTTAAAGTACAAAAGGGGAAATAAATATACATAAATATAGGCTGTATTTACAGTGGTGTTTGTTCTTCACCGGTTGTCCTTTTCTTATGACAAAATATTACAAATATTGCTACTGTGGTATTTACCCCAATAGATATGAGTTCATCAAAATTGGATTTGTTTTGGAATTCTTTGTGTGTCTGTGTAATCTGAGGGAAATATGAGTGTCTAATATGGTAATACATTGGGCAGGAGGTTAGGAAGTGCAGCTCAGTTTCCACCTCATTTTATGGGCAGTGTTCAGTTAGCCTATTTTCTCTTGAGGGTCAGGTCTGCCTACAGTAGCCTCTCTCAATTGTTCCTTTATTTTTGAGTGAGTCACAGTTGTGAGGTATTCTGCAACAGTATAATCTCTGTTTAGAGCCATTTATCATTCAAGTTTGCTCTGTTTGGTAAATTATTTCTGGTGTGTCAAGTAATTATCTTTTTGTTTTCTCATTATTTGATTGGGTCTAATAGTGTTGCTGTTTCTTTCCTGGGGTTCTGTGGGGTCTGTGTTTGTGAACAGAGCCCCAGGACCAGTTCGCTTAGGGGACTCTTCTCCAGGTTCATCTCTCTGTAGGTGATGGCTTTGTTATGGAAGTTTTATGAATCACTTCCTTTTAGGTGGTTGAAGAATTTAACGTCTCTTCTCTGGATTTTGATCAAAGCAGGTATCGGCCTAATTCTGCTCTGCGTGCATTATTTCGTGTTTTACATTGTACTGTACACAGAGGACGTTTTTGCAGAATTCTGCATGCATATTGTCAATTTGATGTTTGT
This sequence comes from Salvelinus fontinalis, assembly GCF_029448725.1. Taxonomy (NCBI): domain Eukaryota; kingdom Metazoa; phylum Chordata; class Actinopteri; order Salmoniformes; family Salmonidae; genus Salvelinus; species Salvelinus fontinalis. The sequence goes on from NC_074688.1 coordinate 43,260,460, forward strand.
ATTTTTTTATCCATGGCCGCCTTCGCCATCGTAAGGAATTTGATGTTGCTTATGATGGTGTAGAAGGCTCTTTTTGCCTTGTACTTATTATTCCTCAATGTGATAATATAATATATTCTGTAAATATAAATAATGTGGCTCTCAGCATTGCATCAATGCAACTGTAACAAAACCAAAGAACTGTAATAAGCTGACTGACAGTTGCTCTGGATAAGGGCGTCTGCTAAATCAGGGCTTCCCAACTTCTCCCACCCTTTTTTAATTGTTGTTCACTGAGAGCCTATATTAAATACACCACCAAAAGCTTGATTTTGTTTAATTTGAGGGACCTAGGGAAAAAAATTGTTTTGAAGCTAATTTCTTCATGACATCTTTTAGGTGGGCTGTTTAATGATAATAATACTAATAATGGATACGGAAAATGAAGTCTTGACCCAAATGTTATTCCACTACCAAATATGTTTTATTATTATAATTTATATGAACCCTCAATTGAATGATACATATTCTATTTTACAGGAAGTATGAATCAATTGAGTATAGATCAAAGTCCACCTTCTTTGACTTCTCAACTTTAGAAGGTTATAGCTCAGCTCCTGAATGTCATAGAGACAAGTTAAATATATCCCAATGTGCATCTGAGTTGCGTCCTTGAGCATTTTACCGCTGGTTGCTAGCCTAAAGCATCACGGATTTATGAGTCGTTACAGACCGGTATATACAACCACGAATTTGTTAAATAAATAAAATACCCCTCAAATCAAGGAAGGTCTTGCGAACACACAGGAAACTTTGGAGCCCCACAATGGGGGGTGCGACCCCTAGGTTGGGATCCCTTGTGCTAAATGACCAGAATGTAAATGTAGTCTGATAAATAATCATGTTCATCACTTCATCTTGTTGTGTTGTAACCATGTTACACTGCTTCCTCTTCATTAAACGATGATTACATCTTGTATCTGATTAAATCTTGTTTTCCCTTTTCATTGTTTGATATAATTGAATAAATATGATGAAGCCGGCGTAGTGTGTTACTAATGGTTTTCTTTGAGACTGCGTACAAAACATTAAGAACACCTGCTCTTTCCATGGCATAAACTGACCAGTTGAACCCAGGTGAAAGCTTTGATCCCGTATTGATGTTGTAAGGATCAATACTGGTAGAGAACGAGAAGCAGGTACAGGGAGTGAACATTTAATTATCAACGTACATGGAACGAAACTGGCCAGAACAGCGTCTGGACAAGAACACATAACGACATTAATGCTGACACAGGGAACAAATGGGGGAGCAGACAGTTACAGACAGGGCAATCAACAAAGGGAAGGAGTCCAGGTGAGTCCAATGAGCGCTATTGCGTGTAATGATGGTGACAGGTGTGAGTAATGAAGGGCAGCCCGGCGCCCTCGAGCGGCAGAGTGGGAGCAGGCGTGACAGTACACTCCCCCTCTAGGGGCGCCACCTGCAATTCAATATTAGGAAGGTGTTGCACATTTTGTTGTGTTACAGACTGAATTCAAAATGGATTAAATATATGTTTTCCTCACACCCATCTACACACAATACCCCATAATAACAAATGTATTTAACATGAAATACAGAACAATCTCATGTATATATACAGTAAGTACTCACACCCCTGAGTCAACACATGTTAGAAACACCATTGTCAGAGATTACAACTGTGAGTCTATCTTTTTAAGTCCCTACGAGCTTTGCACACCAGGATTGTAAAATATTTGGATTGTACAAAAATGATTCAAGCTCTGTCAACATGACAACATAGCAGGATAATAGTGGTGACAGCATCTGAAGGTTTAGAGAGGCAGCATGACAATATAGCAGGATAGTAGTGGTGACAGCATCTGAAGGTTTAGAGAGGCAGCATGACAACATAGCAGGATAGTAGTGGTGACAGCATCTGAAGGTTTAGAGAGGCAGCATGACAACATAGCAGGATAGTAGTGGTGACAGCATCTGAAGGTTTAGAGAGGCAACATAACAACATAGCAGGATAGTAGTGGTGACAGCATCTGAAGGTTTAGAGAGGCAACATGACAACATAGCAGGATAGTAGGGGTGACAGCATCTGAAGGTTTAGAGAGTCAACATGACAACATAGCAGGATAGTAGTGGTGACAGCATCTGAAGGATTAGAAAGTCAACATGACATCATAGCAGGATATTAGTGGTGACAGCATCTGAAGGTTTAGAGAGTCAACATGACAACATAGCAGGATATTAGGGGTGACAGCATCTGAAGGTTTAGAGAGGCAACATAACAACATAGCAGGATAGTAGTGGTGACAGCATCTGAAGGTTTAGAGAGGCAACATGACAACATAGCAGGATAGTAGGGGTGACAGCATCTGAAGGTTTAGAGAGTCAACATGACAACATAGCAGGATAGTAGTGGTGACAGCATCTGAAGGTTTAGAGAGGCAACATGACAACATAGCAGGATAGTAGTGGTGACAGCATCTGAAGGTTTAGAGAGGCAACTTAGCAGGATAATAGTGGTGACAGCATCTGAAGGTTTAGAGAGGCAACATGACATCATAGCAGGATAATAGTGGTGACAGCATCTGAAGGTTTAGAGAGGCAACATGACAACATAGCAGGATAGTAGTGGTGACAGCATCTGAAGGATTAGAGAGTCAACATGACATCATAGCAGGATAGTAGTGGTGACAGCATCTGAAGGTTAAGAGAGGCAACATGACAACATAGCAGGATAGTAGTGGTGACAGCATCTGAAGGTTTAGAGAGTCAACATGACAACTTAGCAGGATAGTAGTGGTGACAGCATCTGAAGGTTTAGAGAGGCATCATGACAACATAGCAGGATAATAGTGGTGACAGCATCTGAAGGATTAGAGAGTCAACATGACAACATAGCAGGATAATAGTGGTGAGAGCATCTGAAGGTTTAGAGAGGCAGCATGACAACATAGCAGGATAGTAGTGGTGACAGCATCTGAAGGTTTAGAGAGGCAACATGACAACATAGCAGGATAGTAGGGGTGACAGCATCTGAAGGTTTAGAGAGTCAACATGACAACATAGCAGGATAGTAGTGGTGACAGCATCTGAAGGTTTAGAGAGGCAACATGACAACATAGCAGGATAGTAGTGGTGACAGCATCTGAAGGTTTAGAGAGGCAACTTAGCAGGATAAGAGTGGTGACAGCATCTGAAGGTTTAGAGAGGCAACATGACATCATAGCAGGATAATAGTGGTGACAGCATCTGAAGGTTTAGAGAGGCAACATGACAACATAGCAGGATAGTAGTGGTGACAGCATCTGAAGGATTAGAAAGTCAACATGACATCATAGCAGGATATTAGTGGTGACAGCATCTGAAGGTTTAGAGAGTCAACATGACAACATAGCAGGATACTAGTGGTGACAGCATCTGAAGGTTTAGAGAGGCAACATAACAACATAGCAGGATAGTAGTGGTGACAGCATCTGAAGGTTTAGAGAGGCAACATGACAACATAGCAGGATAGTAGGGGTGACAGCATCTGAAGGTTTAGAGAGTCAACATGACAACATAGCAGGATAGTAGTGGTGACAGCATCTGAAGGTTTAGAGAGGCAACATGACAACATAGCAGGATAGTAGTGGTGACAGCATCTGAAGGTTTAGAGAGGCAACTTAGCAGGATAATAGTGGTGACAGCATCTGAAGGTTTAGAGAGGCAACATGACAACATAGCAGGATAGTAGTGGTGACAGCATCTGAAGGTTTAGAAATGCACTATGACAACATAGCAGGATAGTAGTGGTGACAGCATCTGAAGGTTTAGAAATGCAGCATGACAACATAGCAGGATAATAGTGGTGACAGCATCTGAAGGTTTAGACAGTCAACATGACAACATAGCAGGATACTAGTGGTGACAGCATCTGAAGGTTTAGACAGTCAACATGACAACATAGCAGGATACTAGTGGTGACAGCATATGAAGGTTTAGAGAGGCAACATGACAACATAGCAGGATAGTAGTGGTGACAGCATCTGAAGGTTTAGAAATGCAGCATGACAACATAGCAGGATAGTAGTGGTGACAGCATCTGAAGGTTTAGAAATGCAGCATGACAACATAGCAGGATAGTAGTGGTGACAGCATCTGAAGGTTTAGAGAGGCAACATGACAACATAGCAGGATAGTAGTGGTGACAGCATCTGAAGGTTTAGAGAGTCAACATGACAACATAGCAGGATAGTAGTGGTGACAGCATCTGAAGGTTAAGAGAGGCAACATGACATCCTAGCAGGATAATAGTGGTGACAGCATCTGAAGGTTTAGAGAGGCAATATGACAACATAGCAGGATAGTAGTGGTGACAGCATCTGAAGGTTTAGAGAGGCAATATGACAACATAGCAGGATAGTAGTGGTGACAGCATCTGAAGGTTTAGAGAGTCAACATGACAACATAGCAGGATACTAGTGGTGACAGCATCTGAATAGGCTGCTGGGTGTTGGGTTTTATCTGTGTGCGTGTGGGTGGGAGGGGAATGCATTTGAGGTTGATACTAGAGGTCACACAGTGGTCATTTGTGAGTGAATGGAGCGATGTCCTCTGTGTTGTTAGTGTATGCAGCATGACAGACCTACTGGTTTAAATGATGTGACACTGTATATGGATGGGATTATTTTACTGGAAGGTGATGTCGAAGAAAAATATAGTTGTGTTCTATTCTATCTCTAGAGAAAAAGAGGGAGAAAGACTGATGAGAGAGAGAGAGAGAGAGAGAGAGAGAGAGAGAGAGAGAGAGAGAGAGAGAGAGAGAGAGAGAGAGAGAGAGAGAGAGAGAGAGAGAGAGAGCGAGAGAGAGAGAGAGAGAGCAAGAGAGAGAGAGAGAGAGTGAGAGAGAGAGAGAGAGATAGAGAGAGAGCGAGAGAGAGAGAGATAGATAGAGAGCGAGAGAGAGAGAGAGAGAGAGAGAGAGAGAGAGAGAGAGAGAGAGAGAGAGAGAGAGAGAGAGAGAGAGAGAGAGAGAGAGAGAGAGAGAGAAAAAGGAGATAGAGCTATTTCCATTCCATGAACTGAGAAGCAGTAGTGTTTAGGGAAGTATGCCGGCATCATTAGGCTAAAGTAGGTTAACAACAACAACAACAGCTACTCAGAGACATCGGAACATCAGGTCTACACACACACACACACACACACACACACACACACACACACACACACACACACACACACACACACACACACACACACACACACACACACACACATACACAAGAACAGAGGAGTCAGAACACCAGCTCTCCACAGGGAGATTTCTCATTGTAATATAGAAAAAAACCTGAATAACATGGTAATAGAAGGTTTAGAGGGGTCCGAGGGGGGCTGAGGGGGTAAAGGGGGCTGAGGTGGTTGAGGGGGTGGAGAGGGCTGAGGTGGTTGAGGGGCTAGAGAGGGCTGAGGGGGGCTAAGGGGGTAGAGAGGGCTGAGGGGGCTGAGGGTGTAGGGAGGGCTGAGGGGGTAGAGAGGGCTGAGGGGGCTGAGGGGGTAGAGAGGGCTGTGGGGGTAGAGAGGACTGAGGGGGCTGAGGGGGCTACGGGGCTAGAGAGGGCTGAGGGGGCTGAGGGTGTAATCTTGGGTAATATTTGTGTAATAGGTTGTGAAGACGTGGCAGACATCCCCTATAACAAACACTAATAGGCAGACAGACACACAAGTGTGTACACTTACTTACCCACTGGCATATACACTATATGCTAGCGTTGGGCGGTATCCATATTTCATATCGTCATACCATCCGTCTCTCATCCTGGGATTTGTGGTATTACTGGCTGAGTAAGGCCATTGGGCTTCTATTTCCAGAATGCTATAAAAAAAAATGCATAAGCAATAGGGAATTTCCATGGAGGCTGCTAGCTAAATATAATAACGAGCGCAAACAAAAATATACAAATTGCAAAAACAGGTAATCCAGCTCATAAAGTTATGCATATATAGGTAGGAGCTACCAAATGTCATTTTTGGTGAGTTCCGACATTTATAAGTGAATGTGAAGTGAATGTGAACAAGAGACATTGAGCATTGTCTTAACTTTTTAGGGATAGAAGGCAGCATTTTCACTTTGGATGAATAGCGTGCCCAGAGTGAACTGCCTCCTACTCTGTCCCAGATGCTAATATATGCATATTATTATTACTATTGGATATAAAACACTCTGAAGTTTCTGAAATTGTTTGAATTCAATCAGACTTTTTTATATAAAAATGCACATTATCGAACAAAACATACATGTATTGTTTAACATGATGTCCTGTGAGTGTCATCTGATGAAGATTATCAAAGGTTAGTGATTCATTTTATCTCTATTTCTGCTTTCTGTGACTCCTATCTTTGGCTGGGAAAATGGCTGTGTGTTTTTTGGACTTGGCGGTGATCTAACATAATCATATGTTGTGTTTTCGCTGTAAAACATTTTTTAAATCGGATACGATGGGTAGATTAACAAGATGTTTATCTTTCATTTGCTGTATTGGACACACTAATGTGTGAAAGTTACATATTTCTAAAAAATATTTTTTAATTTCCCGCGCTGCCTTTTCAGCGTACTGTTGTCAGGGGTTCCGCTAGCGGAACGTGTGTCCTAGAAAGAACAGTACTGACTCTGGAGCAACATGTGTACACGCTGTGTCTGAGTGGAGTCTGGAGTTGCTAGGGCAATGGGTCTGCCTGCTCTGCTCTGGGAAGAAGGGGGATAACATATTGCACAAGTTGACTGCAGATTTTTAGCTACAAATATTAAAATGTATTGAAAAACTTCAAATAAATAGTTTAAACAGTATCAATGGTATACCCCGGTTTACGATATATAAGGTATACCGTCCAAGCCTAGTATATACCCAAACACTCATACAGACACATAAAGAGTGTACACAAAGTCATCTTATCACAGCCTGTAAAGTCATTTGTGTCAGAGAGCTGCCTGATGTTCCTCTTTCCTTTGGTTGTGTGTGTGTGTGTGTGTGTGTGTGTGTGTGCGTGCGTGCGTGCGTGCGTGCGTGTGTCTTTCCGGATATTGAGTGGTGAGATTGAGATGTGGGGAGGAGAATTGCTCATAACACATAGAAACAACACCTGCTACCTCGCTAACTCGTTTAGCATTAAGTAATCAAACTTTTCTCATTATCTCAGCAATGGCATCCAATTAGATATGATACATCAACAGCTCTGCAATTATCCTAAATTACAATTCATTATGCTGCGATTTACTTATGTTTTAATTAGCTAGTGTTAGCACTTGCGTTTTTCTAGACATTGTTGTTGTTGCTAACGCTGATGTTTTTGTTCGGTTGTCACGCGTTGGTGAGTGGACGGTATTCGCATGGTTCCTTATCTTTGTTGCATTACTTTTATTCTCTCACACACTTCTCTCTCCCTCTCACTCCCTTCTCCAGTGTTCTCACACCCTTTTCTCTCCCTCTCACTCCCTTCTCACACCCTTTTCTCTCCCTCTCACTCCCTTCTCACACCCTTCTCTCTCCCTCTCACTCCCTTCTCACACCCTTCTCTCTCCCTCTCACTCCCTTCTCACACCCTTCTCTCTCCCTCTCACTCCCTTCTCACTCCCTTCTCTCTCCCTCTCACTCCCTTCTCACACCCTTCTCTCTCCCTCTCACACCCTTCTCTCTCCCTCTCACTCCCTTCTCACACACTTCTCTCTCCCTCTCACTCCCTTCTCACACCCTTCTCTCTCCCTCTCACTCCCTTCTCACACCCTTCTCTCTCCCTCTCACTCCCTTCTCACACCCTTCTCTCTCCATCTCACTCCCTTCTCACACCCTTCTCTCTCCCTCTCACACACTTCTCTCTCCCTCTCACCCCCTTGTCACACCCTTCTCTCTCCCTCTCACTCCCTTCTCACACCCTTCTCTCCCCCTCTCACTCCCTTCTCACACACTTCTCTCTCCCTCTCACTCCCTTCTCCAGTGTTCTCACACACGTCTCTCTCTCTCTCACTCTCTTCTCACACCCTACTCCAGTGTTCTCACACACTTCTCTCTCCCTCTCACTCCCTTCTCACACCCTACTCCAGTGTTTTCACACCCTTCTCTCTCCCTCTCACTCCCTTCTCACACCCTACTCCAGTGTTTTCACACCCTTCCCTCTCCCTTCTCAATCCCTTCTCCAGTGTTCTCACACCCTTCTTTCTCTGTTCTCACACCCTTCTCTCTACCTTCTCATACCCTTCTCCAGTGTTCTCACCCTTCTCTCTACCTTCTCATAGCCTTCTCACACCCTTCTCAGAGCCTTCTCCAGTGTTCTCCACTCCCTTCTCTCTCCCTTCTCACACCCTTCTCCACTCCCTTCTCTCTCCCTTCTCACACCCTTTTCTCTCCTTTCTCACACCCTTCTCCAGTGTTCTCACTCCCTTCTTTCTCCCTTCTTTCTCCCTTCTTTTTCCCTTCTCACCCATGTTGCTCTCCCTTCTCACACCCTTCTCCAGTGTTCTCACACCCTTCTCTCTCCCTTCTCTTTCCCTTCTCACAACTGTCTCACTGTGTTCTCATGCCCTTTTCTCTCCCTTCTCACACCCTTCTCCAGTATTCTCACACCCTTCTCTCTCCCTTCTCTTTCCCTTCTCACAACTGTCTCACTGTGTTCTCACACCCTTTTCTCTCCCTTCTCACACCCTTCTCCAGTGTTCTCTCTCCCTTCTCTTTCCCTTCTCACACCCTTCTCCAGTGTTCTCACACCCTTCTCAGTCCCTTCTCACACCCTTCTCCAGTGTTCTCTCTCCCTTCTCACACCCTTCTCCAGTGTTCTCTCTCCCTTCTCTCCCTTCTCCAGTGTTCTCTCTGCCTCTCCCTTCTCACACCCTTCTCCAGTGTTCTCACACCCTTCTCAGTCCATTCTCACTCCCTTCTCAGAATCTGCCAGGCTGAGACCTTATCACATCTGCCCTGGTGCCATAGGATCATAAATTACTCTGCGCATGAGCAAGCTACAAGAACTGTCTAGGATGACCATGGCAACGCAACGAAACACCTTAATGAAGGCCACTATGGAAAATGTTGTGGTACTGTGTGTATGCAAAATACTATGTTTACAAATACATCAATTAAACCACTTCTGCAAAAGAACTTGTACAAATGTCCTATTATTACACAGCATGTAAAATCCCAAATAAACCCCCCTGCAACTTACATTTTGATGCAAGTAACTTTCAGAAATGTGTGGTACTGTCGACAATAAAAGTCCGCAGAAACATGCGTCTTCTCTCTTCGGACCACGATGACGCTGACCTGAGTGGGCGGGTGCAGTGTCCAGATGCGCATTTCCAAGCGCTCTGATTGGTTGTGAACGGCAGGGCTATGATGGGTGAGGGATAACTTAAGTAGGCTGAGCAGCCAAACTAACGGGACTTAAGGGGAAATGAAGGGACTGTGAGGGGAAGTTAGGCAGAGAGAAGAGGAGCAGGACGGCCTTTTTTACAATTCAATGGAGCGCAGCAGCAATGTTTCTCCCCATGTCACTGTTATTGTTCTGTATGCTAAATATTTACTATGTATTTACTGCAAACAAACCCACTATGTGGTTACCCCTCCCCCAGGCTTATTCCTACAGTGTGTATCAATGAGCACAAGGGGGTTGAGAAAATCTCTGTAATTGTCATGGGGAAACGAGTGAAGAAGGGAGAATAGAGTAGCATTGAAGGTCAAGATTACCCCTCACCATTCCCCTGTTGTAATCTGCGAACAGAGTCATTTAGTTATTTTGCTTTAAACTCCTTTCATTTCTCGTCGGCCACGTTTGAACCGTATTTAGTATCAATTGTCTTTCTCCTTCGTGACAGAAACAAACCAAACCAATTTTCTCCCTCTTTTTTTTTGAAAAGACAATCAGCGGAGTGTCCTTGGTTTGATGAGATTCCAGCCTGCCGTTTTCTCTCACTGTCACACTTTATGATGCTTTCTTTATTTTTCCTTGTGAAAGGAGAGCACAGTTAGGTTTAATCTCAGATCATCCTGAGAATACTTAGCTAGGAATACCCTGCTGTACTGGATAGACAACCTGTGCACTGTAAAAAAACAATCTAATAATAATATTGAGATTCAGTCAAAATTACTCGTTTTATCCACATTTGCTAATTTGGTTGAGTTGACAAAAAAAGTTAAATTGAGTTGACTTCAACTGTCACAACTTCCGCCGATGTCGGCTCCTCTCCTTGTTCGGGTGGCGTTCGGCGATCAATGTCACCGGTTTTCTAGCCATCGCCACTCCATTTTTCATATGTCCATTTGTTTTGTCTTGTTCCGTACACACCTGGTTTTCATTCCCCAATCAATCCTCGTGTATTTAGTCCTCTGTTCCCTATCATGTCTTTGTGTGTAATTGTTCTTTGTTTATGGTGTATGTTCACGCGCAATACTTTTATAGTTTTTTGTTCCGTGTTTTTGGGCACTTCTGTCATTTTCTGTGCCTTTTGTGGAACGGAATAAAAGTGTGCCTGTTTACTCTACTCTGCTCTCCTGCAGCTGACTTCGCCTCCCTTACACCGCCATAACATCAACTCACTCAAAATGACCAAACTAAATCAAATGGAGTTAGCAAAAAGTTATGTTTTTACTGAACTTCACAACTTTGAAGTCAAATCAATTGAAACAACATAACAGTTGACAAAATGTAAGATAACTACAATGTATCAAACTGTCTTAACTTATTAATTCAATTTTAATCTGCTAAGAACTACTTGTTTACTCAATTTAGAAATGCACAACCAAGAAGTCAAATCAACTAAAGAAACAAAACAGTAGTGTTGACTGAAAATGTTCAGATGACAATTTTTGGGGACCGGAGTTCCCAGCATTTTTTGCAACCGAGAAATTTTAAATTGACATTTAAGGTAATTTATCCACAGCGCCTTCAGTTAGTGCATTCAACAAAGGTAGATTAACAACCATAAATAAAACGTTTCTGTAACCATTACTGAGAATGCCGTTGTAATTTTAGAAGTAGTTGTTAAAACTGAATTTGGAAGTTGACATAACTTTACATTTTAAGACAGACTGGTAATACACTTTAGTAAGTTGGAACAACTAATAGTTTGTTTTTTCTGACTGGAAAATACTTGTCCTCTCCACTTAGGATTTTGTCAAACCAAATAAAGAAATCAGTTAAAAAAAAAGATTTGACTAAAAGTATCAAGTTCACTCAACAAGTTATTCAATCCAAATTCGTCAGCTCCACTTATTTTACTAGGTTGAAGTACCTTTAAATTAAGTTACTCCAAACAAAATCCAGATTGGACTTGACATGACATTTTAAGGCAGCCTGGTAACAAACTATTTTAAGTTGAATCAACAAATATATTTTTTTACAGTGTGTCCTCTCTCCCTATTGGTTTGTTGATTCTCTCTCCCTCTCTTCTCTAACCACACCATCACTCTACTACTCCTCCTCTGTACTGATTCCCATCTCTGTTTTGGCTTTTGTTCCAGACATAGAGCCAGTGTCAGCCTCAAGTGTCAGCCTCAAGTAAGACAGGCGGCCATGTGAAGTGGGGCTGGAAGGTGTTGGCACCAGGGGAGTTGTAAGACAGATCTGGTTGCATTAGCTTAACCTGCAGTGGGCTAACAATGTACTGGTTATCTATCTCCCTACTTACCACAAGGATTTTTTTTCTCTCTCTCTCATGATCATTAGCGGGTATCGGCCTAATTCTGCTCTGCATGCATTATTTGGTGTTTCATGTTGTTTTCTCTCTCTCTCTCTCTCTCTCTCTCTCTCTCTCTCTCTCTCTCTCTCTCTCTCTCTCTCTCTCTCTCTCTCTCTCTCTCTCTCTCTCTCTCTCTCTCTCTCTCTCTCTCTCTCTCTCTCTCTCTCTCTCTCTCTCTCTCTCTCTCTCTCTCTCTCTCTCTCTCTCTCTCTCTCTCTCTCTCTCTCTCTCTCTCTCTCTCTCGCTCTGGCAGGTCTTCTCATCCCCATCTCTCCATCACACACAGCCTCTTCAGGCTTTCTTCCAATGTCACTTTGTTTCACATTCTCCCTCTCCTGAGTCATGCCTGCATGCAAATCGTACAGCCTTTATGTGAGTGTGAGAAGTGCAAACACACACACAATGTTGAATCCCCCCACCACCCACCCCTTGCCCCTATGTGTGTTACATAACCCCTAGTCCTTAAACCTTAGGGGTAGCATGACACGATATCCCACCCACACAGCCCCATACTGTAGGTGAGTCAGCCAACACACTGTCCCTAACACACACATAGCCCTCCCACATACCCCTAAAGGACCCCTAACCCCTTATCACAGTCACTGGCCCTCTACAGGAAGAGACAACTGTCACAAGCCCTTACCCATCCTACAGGACAGGCACACACACTCTCACACAAACACTTAAACTCCCACTCACACTATAGAGGGAACAATAATTACATTACCCACGCAGTCCACACACACACACGCACACACACACAGGGTATACGGGGTGGCAGGTAGCCTAGTGGTTAGAGCGTAGATGTGGCAGGTAGCCTAGTGGTTAGAGCGTTGGACTGGTAACCGAAAGGTTGCAAGATTGAATCCCCGAGCTGACAAGGTAATGAATTTATCACTGCTGAAATGAAAGCCATCCTCTCTTGGGGAATGCTGCTTTTTAGTTAGCTTTGCGACAAAAATAATACTAGCAATACAAACCGATTGTCATAGCTAACTAAAGTTAACCAAATAGGTTCAATGTTTAGTTAGTTAGCTAGCTAACATTAGGCTATAACTAGCCATGTGAAATGGCATTCTGAGATAACATTACTACACACAGATCATAAACATAATGTTAGCTAGCGGTCCAGCAATCTAACATCAGCTAGCTAGCTAACAGTAAGCTTTAACTTGCAATGAAAACAATTTTCTGACAAAATTAGAAAGGTATAATATGTGAAACTGTAGCTAGACTCTTACCCTTATACATGGATGAATGCTTCACGGCAGACTGCAACACCTTTCAGTAAATGTGTCCTTTCCGTTTGTACAGCTCGCTTGGCCCGTTGTTGTGGCAAGTCACTCTGGTTCACACTGACCGTGTACAATGCCATAAGCATCATCTTAAGGTTTAACCATTTAATTATGTGCCAAAGTACTGTACAGTATATGTATGAATGCACCGTTGTTCCATAAACATACACACACTCACACACATACACACTCACACAGAGGGCACTCATACACACTCACACACATATACACTCACACACATATACACTCACACACATATACACTCACACACATACACACTCACACACATACACACTCACACACATACACACTCACACACATACACACTCACACACATACACACTCACACACATACACACACTCACACACATACACACTCACACAGAGGGCACTCATACACACTCACACACATATACACTCACACACATATACACTCACACACATATACACTCACACACATACACACTCACACACATACACACTCACACACACTCACACACATACACACTCACACACATACACACTCACACACATACACACACTCACACACATACACACTCACACAGAGGGCACTCATACACACTCACACACATATACACTCACACACATATACACTCACACACATATACACTCACACACATACACACTCACACACATACACACTCACACACATACACACTCACACACATACACACTCACACACATACACACTCACACACATACACACACTCACACACATACACACACTCACACACATATACACTCACACAGAGGGCACTCATACACACTCACACACATATACACTCACACACAGGCACACTCACACACATACACACTCACACAGAGGGCACTCATACACACTCACACACATATACACTCACACACAGGCACACTCACACACATACACACTCACACAGAGGGCACTCATACACACTCACACACATATACACTCACACAGAGGGCACTCATACACACTCACACACATATACACTCACACAGAGGGCACTCATACACACTCACACACATATACACTCACACAGAGGGCACTCATACACACTCACACACATGCACACTCATACACAGGCACACTCACACACATACACACTCACACACATATACACTCACACAGAGGGCACTCATACACACTCACACACATATACACTCACACAGAGGGCACTCATACACACTCACACACATGCACACTCATACACATGCACACTCACACACATACACACTCACACAGAGGGCACTCATACACATTTACACACATATACACTCACACAGAGGGCACTCATACACACTCACACACATGCACACTCATACACAGGCACACTCATACACGGGCACACATACACACATACACACTCACACACATGCACACTCATACACAGGCACACTCACACACATACACACTCACACACATACACACTCATACACGGGCACGCATACACACTCACACACTCACACACATATACACGGGCACACATGCACACTCACACCCATGCACACGCACACACAGGCACACTCACACACATACACACTCACACACATACACACTCACACACATACACACTCATACACGGGCACACACACACACTCACACACTCACACACATACACACGGGCACACATACACACTCACATACATACACATATACACACAGGCACACATACACACTCACACACATACACACTCACACACATACATACTAGGCTGGACACATTACATTTTTAATAATGCCTTTTTCTAATAAAAGCTAGTTCATTGCATCCGCCGTGGAGCCCAGTTTCATAATATGACCATATGTCCCAGCTGCTTGCCGCCGTTTTGAAGTAATCACGAAAAAACAGGCCTTATTTTAGGGCATTTTTCACCCTGCCAGCTCCTATTAGTTGTATTGAGCACCGTGGCACAAACTCGCTTTCCTAACGTTCTTTTCCCAGCTTATTGTTCTACGTCACAATGCCTGCTTCGCTATTGTTGACATTGAGACCTGCTCACGTTGTTTATAGTTAAAATGTAAACAACAACAAAACATTACTCATGGAACTCTGAGGTCGTCCCATTTTTTCCTATCGGGGAAATATAGGCATGTCTGTCTATTTCGCCAAATATCTCGCAATGTGTATATTTGGATTTGTTCAAGTGAGATACCATTTTAATCATGAGAATCTCCTCTTTCTAATTATGTAAGTCTGGGCAGTAAGCTCAATTCTCATCAAATGCCAGCCACAAAATATGTTTTGCCCTTGGAACGCTGAGCCTCCCCCATTTGTTTCCCATGGAGAGGCATGCCGGTCTATTTTGCCAAATATCTCACAATGTGTATATTTAGATTTTTTCAAGTCTGGCACCATTTTAGTAAGGCTAATCTCCTCTTTGTAATTATGTAAGTCTGGGCAGCCAATTCGTTTGTCATCGATCACTAGACCAGAAATAATCAGAAGTTTTCCATTTTTCCCTACTTTCTCATTAAGAAGACATAAGCACAGTTGACACCATCAAGGTGCGAATGTTTACTTTCTACACAAGTAGTTTTTTTTCCCGTTTCATCCGACGAACAGACTGTAGTGGGAAAATAAAAAGGGA
>NC_074688.1:43588542-43793542 GCF_029448725.1 Salvelinus fontinalis
GTAGTAGTCATTAGTCCTGCTCTAGTCTATATATTCATACCAGTAGTAGTCATTAGTCCTGGTCTATATATTCATACCAGTAGTAGTCATTAGTCCTGCTCTAGTCTATATATTCATACTAGTAGTAGTCATTAGTCCTGCTCTAGTCTATATATTCATACCAGTAGTAGTCATTAGTCCTGCTCTAGTCTATATATTCATACTAGTAGTAGTCATTAGTCCTGGTCTAGTCTATATATTCATACCAGTATTAGTCATTAGTCCTGCTCTAGTCTATATATTCATACTAGTAGTAGTCATTAGTCCTGCTCTAGTCTATATATTCATACTAGTAGTAGTCATTAGTCCTGGTCTAGTCTATATATTCATACCAGTAGTAGTCATTAGTCCTGGTCTAGTCTATATATTCATACCAGTAGTAGTCATTAGTCCTGGTCTAGTCTATATATTCATACCAGTAGTAGTCATTAGTCCTGGTCTAGTCTATATATTCATACCAGTAGTAGTCATTAGTCCTGGTCTAGTCTATATATTCATACCAGTAGTAGTCATTAGTCCTAGTCTATATATTCATACTAGTGTTAGTCATTAGTCCTGCTCTAGTCTATATATTCATACCAGTATTAGTCATTAGTCCTGGTCTAGTCTATATATTCATACCAGTATTAGACATTAGTCCTGCTCTAGTCTATATATTCATACCAGTAGTAGTCATTAGTCCTAGTCTATATATTCATACCAGTAGTAGTCATTAGTCCTGGTCTAGTCTATATATTCATACCAGTAGTAGTCATTAGTCCTGCTCTAGTCTATATATTCATACCAGTAGTAGACATTAGTCCTAGTCTATATATTCATACCAGTAGTAGTCATTAGTCCTGCTCTAGTCTATATATTCATACTAGTAGTAGACATTAGTCCTGGTCTAGTCTATATATTCATACCAGTAGTAGACATTAGTCCTGGTCTAGTCTATATATTCATACCAGTAGTAGACATTAGTCCTGGTCTAGTCTATATATTCTGGGTGATGTGAAACAACGTCATCATTTCACTGGCCTCTTCTCTGGCGAGCTCCAATTGGCTATCGCTGATCACCGTTCTCAAAACTTGTCGTTGCACGTTCACACTACAAGAGCATTGCACATTTTGTGCCGATAAAATCAAACGCCCAAAGACAGGATCGGCCACACACCCTCGAGCAGGTAATGACATCGGGATTTCATCTACGATCTCAAAAACGTGTTTGAGGCAGCTTAATTGGGGCCCAAATGATGTAGTGTTCACTCGGCTTGAGGTAGAGCGTTCTGACCCAGCTCTTTGTTCTGACCCAGCTCTTTGTTCTGACCCAGCTCTTTGTTCCGACCCAGCTCTTTGTTCTGACCCAGCTCTTTGTTCTGACCCAGCTCTTTGTTCTGACCCAGTTCTTTGTGGGACAGGCAGGTTCTACTGATGTGAACCCTTTACATTGGAGTCATTTAGCAGACGCTCTTATCCAGAGCGAGTTACAATGAGTAAATTCATCTTAAGATAGCTAGGTGAGACAACCACATGTCATAGTCAGTACCTTTTCCCTCTGTAGTAGCTATCAGCAAAGTCAGAGCTTGAAGGGGGGGGGGGGGGCAATTGCTGGTTCAGGTGTATTTTTTATTAATACATTTTTTCAGGGGGGTGAAGAGAATTATTTAAGATACTGTTTGAAGAGATAGGGGTTGATGTTTTCGGACGATGGGCAGGGACTCTGCTGTGCTAGCTTCAGGGGGAAGCTGGTTCCACCATTGGGGTGCCAGGACAGAGAAGAGGTTGGACTGGGCTGAGCAGGAGCTGCCGTCCCGTAGGGGTGGGAGGACCAAGAGACCAGGGCTGCCAGAACAAAGTACTCTGGTTGGGTTTGAGCATAGCCTGAAGTTAGGGAGGGGCAGTTCCTCACTAGTCATCACAGATGACTTGTTACAGACAGAGCTGAGACATGGAGCTGAAAACATGTGGATGTCTAGATGTCACACTGAACTAGTGTCTAGTTCAGTGTGTGTGTCTGTGTGTGTGTGTGTGTGTGTGTGTGTGTGTGTGTGTGTGTGTGTGTGTGTGTGTGTGTGTGTGTGTGTGTGTGTGTGTGTGTGTGTGAATATTTTTTTTTAATTATTTAACTAGGCAAGTCAGTTAAGAACAAATTCAAAAATGTACAATAACATCCTACCCCGGCCAAACCCGGACAACGCTGGGCCAATTGTACCCTATGGGACTCCCAATCACGGCCGGTTGTGATACAGCCTGGAATCGAACCAGGGTCTTTAGGGACGCCTCTAGCACTGAGATGCTGTGCCTTAGACCGCTGCTCCACTCGGGAGCCCCACTTGTATAGTCTGTGTTGGTGTATAGTTTGCTTATGTATAGTGTGTGTGTATAGTTTGTGTGTATAGTGTCTATAGTGTGTGTCTGTTTCTCCAGTCACCTATCAGCTGTTGTTTTTCCTCCCCTCTATAGTTGACCTTTGACCAGACTATATGATGACTGTTAAAAGTCACAGGTGACTCGGTCACAGGAGGGTGACTGGGTCACAGGAGGGTGACTGATCAGAATGTGGAACCATACCGCCATCTAGTGTCTGTGGGGAAACCAAACAGATTATTCACACTGTATGGCTCATATGTAGGTCTGACTAGAACTCTGACCCGTTCTCCCTTTCTCTCCTCTCTCCCCTTCTCGCTCTTCTCTCTCCCTTTCTCTCGCTTCTCTTCCTTCTCGCTCTTCTCTCTCCCTTTCTCTCTCTTCTCTCCCTCTCTCTCTTCTCTCTTCTTTCTCTTCTCTCTCCCCTTCTTGCTCTTCTCTCTCCCCTTCTTGCTCTTCTCTCTCCCCTTCTTGCTCTTCTCTCTCCCCTTCTTGCTCTTCTCTCTCCCCTTCTTGCTCTTCTCTCTCCCCTTCTTGCTCTTCTCTCTCCCTTTCTCTCTCTTCCTTCTTTCTCTTCTCTCTCCCCTTCTCTCTCTTCTCTCTCCCCTTCTCACTCTTCTCTCTCCCTTTCTCTCGCTTCTCTTTCTTCTCGCTCTTCTCTCTCCCTTTCTCTCTCCCTCTTTCTCTTCTCTTCTTTCTCTTCTCTCTCCCCTTCTTGCTCTTCTCTCTCCCTTTCTCGCTCTTCTCTCTCCCTTTCTCTCTCTTCTCTCTTCTTTCTCTTCTCTCTCCCCTTCTTGCTCTTCTCACTCTTCTCTCTCCTTTTCTCTCTCTTCTCTCCCGTTCTCTCTCTTCTCTCTCCCTTTCTCTCTTCTCTCTTCCGTCTTTCTCTTCTGTCTCCCTGTTTCTCTCTTCTGCCGCTCCTTCTATCTCCCACCTCCTTCTATCTCCCCCCCCCCCCCCAGACCAGTATGCGTGAGAACAAGGAGAAGCAGGCCCTGGGTGATCTGATGATCAAGCCTGTCCAGAGGATCCCCCGTTATGAGCTGCTGGTCAAGGTGAGTCTCCTCCCCCTGTCTAATTGGTCAAGGTGAGTCTCCTCCCCCGTGTCTAACTGGTCAAGGTGAGTCTCCTCCCCCCTGTCTAACTGGTCAAGGTGAGTCTCCTCCCCCCTGTCTAACTGGTCAAGGTGAGTCTCCTCCCCCCTGTCTAACTGGTCAAGGTGAGTCTCCTCCCCCCTGTCTAACTGGTCAAGGTGAGTCTCCCCCCCCTGTCTAATTGGTCAAGGTGAGTCTCCTACCCCCTGTCTAATTGGTCAAGGTGAGTCTCCTCCCCCCTGTCTAATTGGTCAAGGTGAGTCTCCTCCCCCCTGTCTAACTGGTCAAGGTGAGTCTCCTCCCCCCTGTCTAACTGCATGGTGAGTCTCCTCCCCTCTGTCTAACTGGGTTAAAGTCCGAGGTGAGTCTCCTCCCCCCTGCCTAACTGGGTTAAAGTCTGAGGTGAGTCTCCTCCCCCCTGCCTAACTGGGTTAAAGTCTGAGGTGAGTCTCCTCCCCCCTGCCTAACTGGGTTAAAGTCCGAGGTGAGTCTCCTCCCCTCTGCTTAACTGGTCATGGTGAGTCTCCTCCCCTCTGCCTAACTGGGTTGAAGTACGAGGTGAGTCTCCTCCCCCCTGGCCTAACTGGGTTAAAGTCCGAGGGGAGTCTCCTCCCCCCTGCCTAACTGGGTTAAAGTCTGAGGTGAGTCTCCTCCCCCCTGCCTAACTGGGTTAAAGTCTGAGGTGAGTCTCCTCCCCCCTGCCTAACTGGGTTGAAGTCCGAGGTGAGTCTCCTCCCCCCTGCCTAACTGGGTTGAAGTCCGAGGTGAGTCTCCTCCCCCCTGCTAACTGGGTTAAAGTCTGAGGTGAGTCTCCTCCCCCCTGCCTAACTGGGTTGAAGTCCGAGGTGAGTCTCCTCCCCCCTGCTAACTGGGTTAAAGTCCGAGGTGAGTCTCCTCCCCCCTGGCCTAACTGGGTTAAAGTCCGAGGTGAGTCTCCTCCCCCCTGCCTAACTGGGTTAAAGTCTGAGGTGAGTCTCCTCCCCCCTGCCTAACTGGGTTAAAGTCTGAGGTGAGTCTCCTCCCCCCTGCCTAACTGGGTTGAAGTCCGAGGTGAGTCTCCTCCCCCCTGCTAACTGGGTTAAAGTCCGAGGTGAGTCTCCTCCCCCCTGGCCTAACTGGGTTAAAGTCCGAGGTGAGTCTCCTCCCCTCTGTCTAACTGGTCAAGGTGAGTCTCCCCCCCCCCCCCCCCCTGCCTAACTGGGTTAAAGTCCGAGGTGAGTCTCCTCCCCTCTGCCTAACTGGATTAAAGTCCGAGGTGAGTCTCCTCCCCTCTGCCTAACTGGGTTAAAGTCCGAGGTGAGTTTTCCTCCCCTCTGCCTAACTGGGTTGAAGTCCGAGGTGAGTCTCTTCTCCTCTGCCTAACTTTTCAAGGTGTGTCTCCCCCCCCCCCCCCCCTGCCTAACTGGGTTAAAGTCCGAGGTGAGTCTCTTCCCCTCTGTCTAACTGGTCATGGTGAGTCTCCTCCCCTCTGCCTAACTGGGTTAAAGTCCGAGGTGAGTTTTCCTCCCCTCTGCCTAACTGGGTTAAAATCCGAGGTGAGTCCCAGGCTTCTCCTGGCCTAGCTGTTTCCTCAATGTCAACCAGTTTAGTGTTTAAGGCCTGCGTATGAAAGATGAAGGTCAACATGTGTATTTGGATTCATATTCTCCTGCAGATGAAGCTTCTTTTACTTGGTAGAAAATGTGTGTGTCCCTGTTCTCTAGGATCTGTTGAAGCACACTCCTGAGGAACATCCAGACCACCCGTTGCTATTGGACGCCCAGAGAGACATCAAGCGATTGGCTGAGAAGATCAATAAGGGGCGTCGCTCTGCGGAGGAGGTGGAGAGAGAGACACGCGTCATGCAGGAGATAGAAGCCCACATCGAGGGAGTAGAACACGTCAGAGATGTAGGATTCTCACATTTATATATAGATATATATATGTACTCACATTGCTTTCTTTCGCTATCTCAAGGTTGATGGTACTGTAATAATGATTCTAATCTCTCTCTCTCTGTCAGATCCTTAACCCAATGAGGAAGTTCCTGAGACAGGAGATGGTGATGGAGGCGGTGAGACCTGAGACACTCAGACTGATTGATTGACAGTGTGACATTATGATGGTCTTCCAGACTGACAGCAGAGACCATAGATACTCTGCTGAGTGACATCCCTCTGATACTGCCCTCTGTCAGATATCAATCTAGATAACAGATAAGAAGGATTGGATGTCTCTCTCTTTCTTTCACGCTTTCTCTCACTCTTTTTCTCTCTCGCTGTCTGTCCATCTGTCTCCCTCCTCTCTTTCTCCTCTCTCTCTACCTCTCTCCTCTCTCCTCTGTCTCTCTCTCCCTCTCTCTCTCCTCACTCAACTCTCTCTCCTCACTCAACTCTCTCTCCTCTCTCTTTCTCTCTCTGCAGAAGACGGTGGGGGGTAAGAAAGACCGCTCTCTCTTCCTCTTCAGTGATCTGCTCATCTGCACCACCCTAAAGAGGAAGTCTGGATCCCTGAGACGCAGCTCCATGAGCCTGTGAGCCTCACACACACACACACACACACACACAAACCTGCAATGTAGCTGCTTGAGCTTCTGAGTCACAATATAGAATGACAACAGACATTTTTGTCCATCTTGTATTTTTGTATTTTTCCACTCCACTCACTAACAACCCTCCTGGGAATCCCTCTTTGATGAGTAGAGACTGTATGGTTTAATGTTAGGTTCCTAACCTAAACCCTACGTTTCCCACATTGAGGTATAAAAGAACTAGAGACCTTTTTTGTTTTCAACGTAATCTACTCCCATTCGTATACGCCGATATGTGGCCCGTCTATATCCGGGTTACATTCTGTTTACACAGCCCGACTTCACATGCGTACTAGACTGACTGTGCACACGAGCAGCTCATCACGTCGTCCAGAAACATGACAGGCATTGGATGAATATAAAGTGTTAATATCTTTGTGATGAAAAAAAATCGGCCTCAGCGACAGTTATTTGAATAAT
Source organism: Salvelinus fontinalis (assembly GCF_029448725.1). Classification (NCBI taxonomy): domain Eukaryota; kingdom Metazoa; phylum Chordata; class Actinopteri; order Salmoniformes; family Salmonidae; genus Salvelinus; species Salvelinus fontinalis. Next base: position 43,595,014 of record NC_074688.1, read on the forward strand.
TCAATGGATGTTTTGTGCACAAAAAATGATGACTAAAGGAATTTTCAAATCGGGACTTCTCTATGGGGCCGTCTATGGAAACTGACTTTCTGGGTCGGACTTCAGTTAAACTGCAGTACTGAAGCAAGACCGTAGTAGTCGAAACCGAACCATAGAGATAGATAGGGCGCTGCCCATACTAATACGTCTTTTTGGCTACTAGAGGCCTCTATCATTCTCTATGGCTTCACCCCATACTTTGAGTGTTAAATAAAAGGAGACTGTCTTGCTGCCCCCTGGTGTTGCCTGAAACACATTACGCTTTCTGCATCGTACACAGAAATATCTCTGTTTTTCTCCCTGTCCTCTCATCTTTCTATCTCCTCCTCTTCCAGGTACTCTGCTGCCAGTGTGATCGACACTTCCAGTAAATATAAGTTCCTGTGGAAACTTCCCCTAGAGGATGTGGAGATAGTGAAAAGTAAGTCTCCTGAGGGATCATGGGATGTGAAGTTTATATATATCTGCGGTTATACTGTAGTTCTTCCTGTAGCCCAGTGCTCATGGAATGTGTAGTTTATATGTATCTGCGATTATACTGTAGTTCTTCCTGTATACCAGTGCTCATGGGATGTGTAGTTTATAGTCTGAAATTACCTTCATGTATTTACATTTTGTAGTTTATTTTGTAAATATTTTCTTAACTCTATTTTTTTAACTGCATTGTTGGTTAGGGCATGTAAGTAAGCATTTCACGGTAAGGTCTACCTACACCTGTTGTATTCGGCGCAATACAAATTAAATGACAAATACAATTACATTTTTATTTTGATATATCTGAGATTCTACTGTATTTCTTCCTGCATCCCAGTGCTCATTGGATGTGTTGTTTATATGTGTCTGAGATTATACTGTAGTTCTTCCTGTATCACAGTGCTCATGGGATGTGTAGTTTATATGTGTCTGAGATGATACTGTAGTTCTTCCTGTATCACAGTGCTCATGGGATGTGTAGTTTCCTGTGAGTATCAGAGGTCAGATGTCATCATCTCTTTTCCTGTATGTAAGGCCCCTCCCAGGCAACCAACAAAGAGACCATCCAGAAGATGATTGGTCGACTGGACGAGGACCTGAGTACACTGGGACACATCAGCAAACTATCAGAGACTCTCAGCTTCCCTCACCAGGTAACACACACGCCTCACATCTAGCAAATCTCATACACAATTACATCTAGTACCTCTCTCTCTATCTCTGTCTCTCTGCCTCTCTCCCTCTCTGCCTCTCTCTCTCTCTGCCTCTCTCTCTCTGTCTCTCTCTGCCTCTCTCTGTCTCTGTCTCTGTCTCTCTGTCTCTCTGTCCCTCTCTGTCTCTCTGTCTCTCTGTCTCTCTGTCTCTCTGTCTCTCTCTCTCTCTCTCTCTCTCTCTCTCTCTCTCTCTCTCTCTCTCTCTCTCTCTCTCTCTCTCTCTCTCTCTCTCTCTCTGAGAAACCTCCTTTAACAAACCTCATGTCTCCCTCTCTCCCTCCCTCTCCCTCTCTCTCTCACCTTCTCTCTCTCCCCCCCCCTCTCTCTCTCTCTCTCTCCCCTCAGTCTCTGGATGATGTGATAAAGGACCTGATGGTGGCAGTCCACAGGGAGCTTGCAGAGAAACAGTCTCTAGCCTTCAGTATGACCTTCCTGCCCACCAAGCTGGAGCTGACCACCGCGTCGGCAGAAACCAGCTTCGTGTTTGAGTTCAGCTCCCCAGACACACGCAGCAACTTCCAACAGGCCTTCGAAGATGCCAAGAAGCAACTGGGTATGAGGAAACACGTTTGTTATTTAACATTGTATAGTTCACTTGTCTTTCTCTTGAGATTAAACTCTAAGTAAATAACCTCCATTTCGCACTTCCTTTGTCCTGTGTGTGTGTGTGTGTGTGTGTGTAGCAATGAATAAGGACCAGTGGGACCCAGAGTTCCTGAAGGCTATCCCCATTATGAAGACTCGTAGTGGGATGCAGGTGAGAGGGACCAGCCTGCCCTGTGCTCAATTAGAATTGAACCCGACCCTGGTGATGTGACATGGTTACCTGGCCATTCTGACTGTCTACGGTAAAGCTTAGGGTTTTGTGATGGAGAACACGCCTACTTAAGTATTCATAGTCCTTTCCCTTCTATCCTGCCCTGTGCCTCCCTCCCCAGTTCTCCTGTGCCTCCCCCAGCCACAGTTGTCCAGAGAGCAGCAGTGAGGTGTGGGTGTGTAACAGTGATGGTTACGTGGGCCAGGTGTGTCTGCTCAACATCAGAGACCAGCCCACTGTAGAGGCCTGTATCGCTGTCTGCTCTGCCAGGATCATCTGCATTGCCGCGGTCCCTGGACTAAAGGGGAGGTTGGTACACAGAGCATAGTGTAGAAACACACACACATCAGTCCCTGGACTCAAGGGGAGGTTGGGACACAGAGCATAGTGTACAAACACACACACATCAGTCCCTGTAGTCAAGGGGAGGTTGGTACACAGAGCATAGTGTACTAACACACGTATCAGTCCCTGTAGTCAAGGGGAGGTTGGTACACAGAGCATAGTGTACTAACACACGTATCAGTCCCTGTAGTCAAGGGGAGGTTGGTACACAGAGCATAGTGTACTAACACACACGTATCAGTCCCTGTAGTCAAGGGGAGGTTGGTACACAGAGCATAGTGTACTAACACACACGTATCAGTCCCTGTAGTCAAGGGGAGGTTGGTACACAGAGCATAGTGTACTAACACACGTATCAGTCCCTGTAGTCAAGGGGAGGTTGGTACACAGAGCATAGTGTACTAACACACACGTATCAGTCCCTGTAGTCAAGGGGAGGTTGGGACACAGAGCATAGTGTACTAACACACGTATCAGTCCCTGTAGTCAAGGGGAGGTTGGGACACAGAGCATAGTGTACTAACACACGTATCAGTCCCTGTAGTCAAGGGGAGGTTGGTACACAGAGCATAGTGTACAAACACACACACATCAGTCCCTGTAGTCAAGGGGAGGTTGGTACACAGAGCATAGTGTACTAACACACGTATCAGTCCCTGTAGTCAAGGGGAGGTTGGGACACAGAGCATAGTGTACAAACACACACGAATCAGTCCCTGTAGTCAAGGGGAGGTTGGGACACAGAGCATAGTGTACAAACACACGCATATCAGTCTTTACTGTGGATGTCCTGCAATGCTTGTAATGCTGATGTTACTGACTTCTAACCAATCAGCGTCCTACAACCTGTGTCTCCTAGGGAACGTGGAGTGGACCCCTTCCCTGCCCCTCCCCGTGTGGCTGGTGACTCCACCCCATCCCAGCAGCAGCAGCTACACATCTCCATTTCTCATTCGTCGCTGCAGCTCACCGAGCCCCCTTCAGGGGCGGGGCCAGAGTTAGTTCCGTTTGACAGTGATGACACGGACGATGAAGATTCTCCTAGCCCCTCCTCCACTCTGCAGAGCCAAGCCAGTCACTCTACTGTGTCGTCCAGCTATGGCAGTGAGTACACACACACACACACACACACACACACACACACACACACACACACACACACACACACACACACACACACACACACACACCCAAGCTATCCATTCATCCAGCCCTGGTAACGACTATGCACACAAACACCCTGACTGTCCCCCTGTTCTAGATGAGGAGGGGTCTGGTTCTAAGGAAATGGCTACAGAGACCACCAGTAGTGAGGAGGAGCAGGGCTACCCAGAGGCCAGTCCTTATGGAGCTCCAGGCAGGCCAGGGGTGGGTGGAAGAGGTCGACCCCACAGCGAGAGCCCCATGGACGGGAGAGCCATGCGCCGCTCCTCCCGGGGATCCTTCACTAGAGCCAGTCTGGAGGATCTGCTCAGCATTGACCCCGAGGCTTACCAGAGCTCTGTGTGGCTGGGCACAGAGGACGGATGGTAAACACACACACACACACACACACAGACACACACACGCAGACACACACGCAGACACACACGCAGACACACACGCAGACACACACGCAGACACACACACGCAGACACACACACACAGACACACACACACAGACACACACACACAGACACACACACACAGACACACACACACACACACAGACACACACACACAGACACACACACACACACAGACACACACACACAGACACACACACACAGACACACACACAGACACAGACACACACACAGACACACGTTGAAATCCTAACCATGTGATTTGAACTCTCCCTGTCAGTATCCACGTGTACCAGTCATCAGACAACATCCGGAACCGTAAGAACAGCATGAAGATGCAGCACTCTGCCCCCATCCTGTGTGTTCTGTGAGTCCGGCTGCTTACAAGTCTTCCACTTCATCTGGTGATTCACTACCTCACTGTCTGACAATCTCCTCCCTCTCTTCTCTCAGCTACCTGGACAACAAGGTGTTTGTGTCCCTGGCCAACGGAGATGTGATCGTCTACCAGAGGGAGGCGGGGAGTTTCTGGGACGCCCAGTCATCTCAGACGTTGAGTCTGAGCACGCCCAGTAGTCCTGTCACTAAGATGGTCCCGGTCGGAGGGAAGCTGTGGTGTGGTTCACAGAACCGCGTTCTCATCATCAACACAACCACACTGGTGCAAGAGGTATGATCACATTACAGTCACAAGATTGGTGGATGGAACGATGGGTGAATGAATGGACTGATTTTTATTATTTTTTATTATTTTACCTTTATTTAACTAGGGAAGTCAGTTAAGAACAAATTCTTATTTTCAATGACGGCCGAGGAACAGTGGGTTAACTGCCTTGTTCAGGGGCAGAACGACAGATTTTTACCTTGTCAGCTCGGGGGTTCGATCTTGCAACCTTTCTGTTACTAGTCCAACGCTCTAACCACTCGGCTACCTGCCGCCCCTGATGAGTGGTTGTAACCTCTCTCTCTCTCCCCTGCAGCACTGGTTCCAGGTGGGCACAGACAGCAGTAGGTGTGTTACCTGCATGGTGAGCTACGGCCAGGGGGTGTGGCTGGCGCTCCAGGGTAGTGCCCAGATCAGACTTTACCACGCCCAGACCTGGGAAAGCCTGACGGAGGTGGACGTGGCTCCCGCTGTGCACAAGATGCTTGCAGGTACACAGAGCACACACCATAAGTGTCCAAAACATCGTAGACCTTTACTGCCTTAACGACGGCAGTTAAAATACACACACACACACACACACACACACACACACACACACACACACACACACACACACACACACACACACACACACACACACACACACACACACACACACACAAATTAATTCAGCACATTACATCTCCTAACCAGTAGATGGCAGCACCAGAAAGCACTCCTCTCTCTCTTTCTCTCTCTTTCTCTTTCTCTCTCTGGCCTTCCTCTCTCTCTCTTTCTCTCTCTCTTTCTCTTTCTCTCTCTGGCCTTCCTCTCTCTTTCTCTGGCCTCTCTCTCTCGCTCTGGCCTCTCTCTGGCCTCTCTCTCTCTTTCTCTTTCTCTCTCTGGCCTTCCTCTCTCTCTCTTTCTCTCTCTCTTTCTCTCTCTCTCTGGCCTTCCTCTCTCTCTCTTTCTCTTTCTCTCTCTGGCCTTCCTCTCTCTCTTTCTCTCTCTCTTTCTCTTTCTCTCTCTGGCCTTCCTCTCTCTCTCTCTGGCCTCTCTCTCGCTCTGGCCTCTCTCTCGCTCTCTCTCTCTCTCTCTCTCTGGCCTCTCTCTCTCTCTCTCTCTCTCTCTCTCTCTGGCCTCTCTCTCTCTCTCTCTCTCTCTCTCTCTGGCCTCTCTCTCTCTCTCTCTTTCTCTTTCTCTCTCTGGCCTTCCTCTCTCTCTCTTTCTCTCTCTCTTTCTCTTTCTCTCTCTGGCCTTCCTCTCTCTCTCTTTCTCTTTCTCTCTCTGGCCTTCCTCTCTCTCTCTCTGGCCTCTCTCTCGCTCTGGCCTCTCTCTCGCTCTCTCTCTCTCTCTCTCTCTGGCCTTCCTCTCACCTTACCCTCCACCATTCTCCTCCCCAGGTTCAGATGCGATCATCCGGCAACACAAGGCAGCGTGTCTGAGGATCACAGCTCTCCTGGCCTGTAAGGACCTGCTGTGGATCGGGACCAGTGCAGGGGTGGTCCTGACCCTGTCTATCCCAGCCGTCAGCTCTGGGACAGTGTCAGGGACGCTGCGGTCACCTCTGACCCCCATGGGTTCTGCTCACGGACACACTGGCCATGTGAGGTTCCTCACCTCCATAGAACTACCTGAAGGCTTCGACGTCAACTTCCCCCTGCCCGCCGATACCACAGGTAACCACGTCAACTTCCCCCTGCCCGCCGATACCACAGGTAACCACGTCACTTCAAGCACCATTATTTCTTACAAACACATTTGTCACACAATGTTTAAATGGATACTTCCATATTTATGACCTTTGAACTCCTTTGTCTCCAGCCCAGAGTGGTGTTGACGGGGGTAATGGGGGTCTGCAGAGGCGGGACTCCTCTCACAGACGAGCCTCCGCCATCCTGCCCGTCAAAACCAATCAGCTGGTGATCTCAGGTGGCGACGGCTACGAGGACTTCCGGCTGACCAATAGCAGCAGTGAGACAGTGGGGCGGGACGACAGCACCAACCACTTACTGCTGTGGAGGGTCTGAGCCAATCAGCAGGCCCTGTTTATTAAAGCCCACCCTCTAGGCACCAGCAACATACAGTACTGCCTTGGAGAGTCCCCTGACCCCTTTAAACCCCACCCTCAGCTGAAACCGCACACAAACCCCGCCCTCCTCTTTAAACCCCTCCCCCTTTTTATTAGGTCCAGTTTTTTTTGTCCTTTGCTCAATCTTCTGATCTCTCTGTGCGTGGGTGTTGTTAGCCCAGACTGAAAAACTACACACTCACTTTAAACCAGGTTTCTGTTGTTTTCGTTTGTTCCGATGCAACTGTGTGTGTTGTTAATCGCTGAGTGGTGTGTGCTTGGTGTTTCGGCGTGAATCACCCTCCACTTGTATTGCTCAGTCTGTGGACTTCGTGTCATAATGAAACTCTACAGACTTTACTTAGAGAGAGGGAACAAGAGCGAGAGAGAGAGAGATATTGGGAGAGCGGGAGTGACTGGAGAAAATAGGTTAGATGAAGGATATGGAGGGAAAGCAAGAAAGAAAGAGAGGAGGGAAAGACAGTAAAGAGAGTGTGGATGAGGACAGACCGATCAGGTGAAGGATAAGAAGAGAGAGAGAGATTGAGGCAGACATGGTGAAAGGCGAGTGATGGGAAGAGGATTGTGAACTCTGCAACAAGCCGACTGACGGAAGTAACGATGGAACAAGGAGTTTGAAGAAGGGCCTGAGGACGGGGGTCAAACATCCATCTTTGGATTCCTCTTTTCGGCCCACACCATGCGGACACTCCATCCTAGGGAGGAGAGGAGAAAGGGATGGAAAAGGGAGTGAAGGAGACCTAAGAGTAACATTATAAAAGTAACCAATGTGCAATATATGGCAAGGGTACCTACTAAAACTATACACAAACACACACACACACACTTTCTTCACTCGTTTGACAAAACACAGCTCGTCTCTCCGTAGCCTATGACTCACTCATACATACACCTCTTTCTCACCTTAATCACTTTTGTGTTTGTTATTATTTTAAAGATGTGTTGTATTTTAAAAGAGCTGAAGCAGCATCGCACCACTACAGTGAAGTGTGTTTTAAAACATTTCTTTCCGAGGTCGTAGCAGAGAAATGTTTGTACAGTATTTATGTTTTTGATTTGAGCTTTGTATTTTTTACAGCGCTTCATTTATAGATGTCTTTTTCTCTCTTTCTTTGCCTCTAAGAGATTGTGATTTACAAGAGCTCTGACACACACACACACACACACACACACACACACACACACACACACACACACACACACACACACACAAAAGCCTACATAACAACACATATATACACACACACAAAAGCCTACATAACAACACATATATACACACACATACACACACACAAACCAGTGTCCTGAAGTTCAGGCTCAAGTGGTGATAGTGTTTACTGTCTCCAAGCCACGAGAACTGCCCTGAAAACTATCTGGGTCACCTTCAACCACTCCAACCGAACGCATTAGCATTAGGCTAATTCCCCCACTGAGAGCCAATGAAGAGGCTAACCGATAATCAGACGCGACAGATAGCCTAGCGGTTAAGAGCCTTGGGCGAGTAACCGAAAGGTCGCTGGTTCGAATCCCCGTGGCAACTAGGTGAAAAAAATCGGACAATGTGCCCTTGAGCAAGGCACAACTCTAATTGCTCCTGTAAGTCGCTCTGGATAAGAGGTAATACGTCGCTCTCTGGATGAGAGCGTCTGCTAAATGACTAAAATGTAAATATAATCGGATAACCTGGTCCTTTGATACTCAACTGCTGCTAGCTGTGTCTCTGTGTAGAGGTGTGTTAGTGGAGCAGCCTGTCTCTGTGTAGAGGTGTGTTAGTGGAGCAGCCTGTCTCTGTGTAGAGGTGTGTTAGTGGAGCAGCCTGTCTCTGTGTAGAGGTGTGTTAGTGGAGCAGCCTGTCTCTGTGTAGAGGTGTGTTAGTGGAGCAGCCTGTCTCTGTGTAGAGGTGTGTTAGTGGGGCAGCCTGTCTCTGTGTAGAGGTGTGTTAGTGGAGCAGCCTGTCTCTGTGTAGAGGTGTGTTTAGTGGAGCAGCCTGTCTCTGTGTAGAGGTACGTTAGTGGAGCAGCCTGTCTCTGTGTAGAGGTGTGTTAGTGGAGCAGCCTGTCTCTGTGTAGAGGTGTGTTAGTGGAGCAGCCTGTCTCTGTGTAGAGGTGTGTTAGTGGAGCAGCCTGTCTCTGTGTAGAGGTGTGTTAGTGGAGCAGCCTGTCTCTGTGTAGAGGTGTGTTAGTGGAGCAGCCTGTCTCTGTGTAGAGGTGTGTTAGTGGAGCAGCCTGTCTCTGTGTAGAGGTGTGTTAGTGGAGCAGCCTGTCTCTGTGTAGAGGTGTGTTAGTGGAGCAGCCTGTCTCTGTGTAGAGGTGTGTTAGTGGAGCAGCCTGTCTCTGTGTAGAGGTGTGTTTAGTGGAGCAGCCTGTCTCTGTGTAGAGGTACGTTAGTGGAGCAGCCTGTCTCTGTGTAGAGGTGTGTTAGTGGAGCAGCCTGTCTCTGTGTAGAGGTGTGTTTAGTGGAGCAGCCTGTCTCTGTGTAGAGGTACGTTAGTGGAGCAGCCTGTCTCTGTGTAGAGGTGTGTTAGTGGAGCAGCCTGTCTCTGTGTAGAGGTGTGTTAGTGGAGCAGCCTGTCTCTGTGTAGAGGTGTGTTAGTGGAGCAGCCTGTCTCTGTGTAGAGGTGTGTTAGTGGAGCAGCCTGTCTCTGTGTAGAGGTGTGTTAGTGGAGCAGCCTGTCTCTGTGTAGAGGTGTGTTAGTGGAGCAGCCTGTCTCTGTGTAGAGGTGTGTTAAGTGTTAAGTGCTCTGTACTTTAGCCAAGTGTGGAATAATTGTTGGTTATTCTGTCCATGTTGTTGTGTTGTCACATTGGGTAGACTGTGTGGAACCATGTGGATTTTTTCTACCCATTATATTTCCATGGTCCCCCCCACCTGCCTCTGTTTTCACAGTAACTGCATACTACATTTATAAACACTACATTGTAGAATATGAAGCATGTTAGCTTTAATGTTAATCAAGTAACAGAATTGAGTAGGATATCACTGTGGCAAAGACATTCAGAATTTACCATTCACACTACTTCTAACCATCATAATAAGTTTATGCTGCCATCCTAGTAAATTTCAGTAACCCTTCTGCCAGTTTGTGAAAGAAGTCTATTGTGTAATGTAAATATTGGTATATATTGCCGTTTTTTCTGTAAATAGTGCACCCACTGTCCTCAATTGTTGATATGAATCTAATGGCATATTTTTATATACTTGTGTGTGTTTTTTCTCCTCTGGCATGCGCTGTCAGTCACGTTTAAATTATAACTGCCACAAAATGACAACAAGAGAAAGGAAACGGCGGCGTCTATGGTTATACTTCAGTTGTCATGGTTACGTTTTCTTCCTGTAGCTGTTTCTGTTTCGTCACTTCAGGTTCTTCTTTGGAATTAAATAATTTCACTGGTGCCAGACTACCAGGTGTCTGTAGCAGTTCTTACCGCCGCTGGGAGTTGGGATGTATTCTGTCTGTCTGTCTGTCTGTCTGTCTCTGTCTGTCTCTGTCTGTCTCTGTCTGTCTCTGTCTGTCTCTGTCTGTCTCTGTCTGTCTCTGTCTGTCTGTCTGCACACCCTGTAGTTTTCCAGAGCCAGGAGTGAAGAATATTGATTCATGGACTTGGCCAGGAACAACTCTGGGCCCTATCTATGGGATCTAACTTCTAACTCAAGATCTCAGGCAAGACTGCATCAGTACAGCAGTTATTGTAGGAGAGGTGAGGACTTGCACTCTCATAGTGAGGTAGCCCTGCCTGCGGCCTAAATCTCTGTGTCACCCTCTGAGCAAGAGGGGATTCCCAAAGGTTCAGATCCCACCCGTGACCCTAACAGCACCACAGTGACTGTAAGTTCTCTGTACCAACACAATGTATAGTACTGGAAGATCCCTGGATGAACCATTATCTCACACACACACACACACACACACACACACACACACACACACACACACAGCAAAGTGAAATGCTCTGATAAATGACCTGCATTTGTGTGTTAGTACGAGGGGGCTGGGAATGAATGTCTACGCTCACACACTCAATGAATGAAGACACACGACTGATTGAGATGTGTTGCACAATAGACCTCCTGTCTGCCAGAAGAATGGGATTTTGATAGTGTGTCAGACACAGTCAGACCAGTGGAACATTTCAGTGTTAGGTTTTCACAATTATCTACTGTAAATAGAATAAAGTTAGCTTTATCAGAAGATTATCTTTGAGACGTGTGTGTGTGTGTGTGTGTGTGTGAGAGAGAGAGGGTAGGCTAATTCTATTTCAGGCTATTTTTCTAAATGCTGCATCTGCAGGTTGAGAGAGGGAGTGAATTGAATCTCAATCATGGAGGGAAAGAGAATGAGGACAGTGAATTTGTATCCCATCCTTTTAAGTAACCATTATCTAAACCCTTTACGTTGATGATGATGTCATTACAGGCTCTTTGATTTATATAAGGCCCAGTGTCATGTACAGCATTATTTTTTGCATAGGCTAACCCCATTAAAATACATGCAGTCTTGATTCTGTCATACATTTTCAACTTTGATGTGTTGATTTTGCATAAGTTATGGCAAAGACATTCTTTATCTTTTATCGAGTCATTTAGTAGTATAGTACAAGCAGCCTATAGGCCAAGTCAGTAAGGTTAGTAAAGTTAGGTGGTCAGGTGTGTATAAACTATGTATGCCTGCCTCTGTCATCATAGCAAAGCTTTTGACGCCCTGATGATGCACGAGCAGGCTGCTAAGAGGCGAGGCGGATGAATCCCGACAGATGGCTCCCGGTCCCGTTAACGCACCGCCGATGCCGTCCCGGTGCGCGTGGATTCCCCGCATTGACTCGTGATGAGTTCAGCAGCAGAGGAGGCGCGCGGAATGAAAAGAGGGGGGAAATAAGGGGGCCCGCGCGCGCCACACAGGTTTCAGCCGGTGACGTAGCTGCCTGTAAACTCACCAAGCGACATTACTGTATTTAAATTTCTGGATCAGAGAACTCGCGAGGTGTAGGCCTACTTCCTACCGGCATTTTATCTGTATGTTTCTAAAATATCCCTTGTATATATACAGCGTACGCGAATATCTGACAATGATCGTCCCAGACCACTGATTTAATCCTATTTAACCACCAATCTGGTAAGTGTATAAACTTTTAGTTTATGATTTTGCTTGTTTTATGTTAGAGCCTCGTTTTGTCTGTCTCTTCTGCTATTGGTTTGACAGCTTTTTGAACGTTTTATAAGGTTCTATAAAGGTATAGCTAGGCTTGTACTTTAGAGCTGGTTCTTACAATGAAGATGGTTCACTTCCGATTAAATTGAATTGCAGTTGTGGTGTTTTAATGTCTTGCTATAGCATGCAATCGTTTCCCCCATTTTGTTAATAGCCTATACTTTTGAAGATCTATACGGATGGGAAGTATATGTACCACGTTGTTTGGTTATATTCACTGAAACGATGTCACCACGAGTTAATGCTTGTGTTCAAGTTTATCCTAATGTCATAATTGTGTTGTGAAGTCCATGTTTCGGATAGGCTATTGTAACATATTTTGGTGGTGTATGTGTATTGTGTTGCTCTGTCTGAGTCTGTGGGATAGTAAAATGAAAGTTTTGTCGCATTTAGAGAGATGCATCACCTTAGCCACAGAAGGCAATGCTGTTCCCTCGTCAGCAATGCTACAATGTCTCATGGCGAGTGGAAATATGGACAGCGCATGATGCCATGTCTTTATGACTCATGTGTCGCATATGGCCTAGATGAACTTGAGCAGTAGCCAAGGCTGGGCTATATCCATAATACATCATGAAAATTGTAAAACCTCTTATTAGGGCACAATAAACATAGATGTTCATAGTTAGAAAGTTATCAAAACTTAGAGAGAGGTTCTTCTGTCAAATTTTCTCAACTCACTTCTAAAGTATCCGGATAGTCTGTGAGGGGCACGTTTTACGTGAGATGTGATCCGTTATATTGTAACTAAGGTCTTTTAAACTATCGCCTATCTGTGGCGCACGCCTCCCCTCGCGATCCACCACGCACTGGCGCGCTTGTGTGCGTGATGACTTCACTGTAGCTAATTAATCACGGAACCTTCAGGGTTTCCGCTAATGACAACTGCCATTCGGTCATAATTGACTATATCGTAAATATTTTAATTAGCTTTTTGGTAAAAGGTCAGGGTTAGGCATAAAGTTAGCAGTGTGGTTAAGGTTAGGTTTAAAATCACATTTTAAGAAGAGAAATGATAGAAATAGGCGGGGTTTATTACTTCGTGGCTGTGGTAACTAGTGATGAGGACAGTGGATAGACTTTTTGTCACTACGGGTTGGTATCACAGCCCGAAAATAAATAAATCCACAGGTAGGTTTCAATTAAGCAAGGGCTGAGGGGGTGTGTTATATGGCCAATATACCACGGCTAAAGGCTGTTCTTACGCAGGACGCAACATGGAGTGCCTGAACACAGCCCTTAGCCGTGGTATATTGGCAATATACCACAAACCCCAGAGGTGCCTTATTGCTATTATAAACTAGTTACCAACGTAATTAGAACAGTAAAAACAAATGTTTTGTCATACCCGTGGTATATGGTCTGATAAACAACGGCTGTCAGCCAATCAGCATTCAGGGCTCGAACCACCCAGTTCATAATGATGTATAAACCCTGGATTGCTGTTGCGATGTATTGGCCAATGAGAGGCTTTGAAGCCACCGGTCTGCCATATTGGCACTCCTCAGAAGATGCAGCCCTCCATAGGAATCAATGGAATTCTATATTATTTCAAGTACTGTATAATTCCAATATATGCTTCATGGACAAAATTACATGTATTTAACCATTTTTGTTGCTGTAGTGGGGACAGTAAAATTTGAATCTTCAAAAAATTATACTTTAAGAAAATATTTCTTTTTTTGTTTTGTTTTTTTGTTTAGCTCACATAATATAATGTAAAAGTATTAATGTTTACATTTGTTTTTGCCACATTTATTAAATTACAGCCACCTTAATACATAAATGACTTTCTATAGCTTCCATAATATTTTTACAATGGTGGGGGAGTGCCAAGATGGAGGTGTGGGGGCTTCAAAACAGCGCCCCTGTCAATCAACTAGTGTGTGTGTGTATATATATGAGAGAGAGAGAGAACCAGTCAAAAGTTTGGACACACTTACTCATTCAAGGGTTTTTCTTGATTTTTACTATGTTCTACATTTTAAAATAATAGTGAAGACATCAAAACTATGAAAAAACACATATGGAATTATGTAGTAACCAAAAAAGTGTTAAACAAATCAAAATATATGTACTATTTTAGATTCGTCAAAGTAGTCACCCTTTGCCTTGATGACAGCTTTGCGCACTCTTGGCATTCTCTCAACCAGCTTCACGAGGTAGTCACCTGGAATGCATTTCAATTAACACGTGTGCCTTGTTAAAAGTTCATTTGTTCAATTTATTTCCTTCTTAATGTGTTTGAGCCAATCAGTTGTGTTGTGACAAGGTAGGGGGGTATACAGAAGATAGCCCTATTTGGTAAAAGGCCAAGTCCATATTATGGCAAGAACAGCTCAAACAAGCCAAGCGAAACGACAGTCCATCATTACTTTAAGACATGAAGGTCAGTCAATACGGAACATTTCAGGACTTTGAAAGTTTCTTCAAGTTCTGTCACAAAAACCATGATATGATGAAACTGGCTCTCATGAGGACTGCCACAGGAAAGGAAGTCCCAGAGTTCTCTGCTGCAGAGGATAAATTCATTAGCGTTAACTGCACCTTAGATTGCAGCCCAAATAAATGCTTCACAGAGATCAAGTAACAGACACTTCTCAACATCAACTGTACAGAGGAGACTGCGTGAATCAGGCCTTTATGGGCGAATTGCTGCAAAGAAACCACTACTAAAGGACACCAATAAGAAGAGACTTGCTTTTGCCAAGAAACACAAGCAATGGACATTAGACAGGTGGAAATCTGTCCTTTGGTCTGATGAGTCCAAATTTGCGATTTTTGGTTCCAACCGCCATGTCGTTGTGTGGTTCCCACCGTGAAGCATGGAGGAGGAGGTGTGATGGTGTGGGGGAGCTTTGCTGGTGACACTGTCAATGATTTATTCAGAATACAAGGCACACTTTACCAACATGGCTACCACAGCATTTTGCAGTGATACTCCATCCCATCTGGTTTGCGCTTAGTGGGACTATCATTTGTTTTTCAACAGGACAATGAGCCAAAACACCTCCAGGCTGTGTAAGCGCTATTTGACCAAGAAGGAGAGTGATGGAGTGCTGCATCAGATGACCTGGCCTCCACAATCACCCAACCTCAACCCAATTGAGATGGTTTGGAATGAGTTGGACCGCAAAGTGAACGAAAAGCAGCCAACAAGTGCTCAGAATATGTGGGAACTCCTTCAAGACTGTTGGAAAAGCATTCCTCATGAAGCTGGTTGAGATAATGCCAAGAGTGCAAAGCTGTCATCAGGGCAAAGGGTGGCTACTTTGAAGAATCTAAAATATATTTGGATTTGTTTAACACTTTTTTTATGCTTACTACATGATTCCATATATGTTATTTCATAGTTTTGATGTCTTCACTATTATTCTACAATGTAGAAAATAGTAAAAATAAAGAAAAACCCTGCAATGAGATGGTGTGTCCAAACTTTTGACTGGTAGTGTGTGTGTGTGTGTGTGTGTGTGTGTGCGCGCGTGTGTGCGCGTGCGTACGTACGTACGTACGTACGTACGTATATATATATATATATATATATATATATATATATATATATATATATATATATATATATATATATATATATATATATATATATACTGAACAAAAATATAAACGCAACATGTAACGTTTTGGTCTCATGTTTCATGAGCTGAAATAAAAGTTTCCAGAAATGTTCCATACCCACAAAAAGCTTATTTCTCTCAAATTCTGTGCACAAATTTGTTTACATCCCAGTTAGTGAGCATTGCTCTTTTGCCAAGATAATCCATTCACCTGACAGGTGTGGCATACCAAGAAACTGATTAAACAGCATGATCATTACACAGGTGCACCTTGTACTGGGGACAATGAAAGTCCACTCTAAAATGTGCAGTTTTGTCTCACAACATAATGCCACAGTTGTCTCAAGTTTTGAGGTAGCGTGCAATTGGCATGCTGACTGCAGGAATGTCCACCAGAGTTGTTGCCAGAGAATTTATGTTCCCGTGGTGGTGGGGTTATGGTATGGGTGGGCATAACCTACAGACAACAAACACAATTGCATTTTATCGATGGCACAGAGACACCGTGATGAGATCCTGAGGCCTATTGTTATACCATTCATCCACCACCATCCCCTCATGTTTCAGCATGATAACGCACGGCCCCATGTAGCAAGGATCTGTACACAATTCCTGGAAGCTGAAAATGTCACAGTTCTTCCATGGCCTGCGTACTCTTCAGCCATGTCACCCATTGTGTCTGTTTGGGGTGCTCTGGATCGACGTGTACGACAGCGTGTTCTAGTTCCCGCCAATATCCAGCAATCTCGCACAGCCATTGAAGAGGAGTGGGACAACATTCCACAGGCCGTAATCAACAGCCTGATCAACTCTATGTGAAGGAGATGTGTCGCGCTGCATGAGGTAAATAGTGGTCACACCAGATACTGACTGGTTTTCTGATCCACATCCCTACCTTTATTTATAAGATATCTGTGACCAACAGATGCATATCTGTGTCCCCAGTCATGTGAAATCTATAGATTCCGGCCAAATGAATTCATTTCAATTGACCGATTTCCTTTATATGAACTGTAACTTAGTAAACATCTTTGAAATTGTTGCATGTTGCATTTCTATTTTTGTTCAGTGTAGATCTATCATTGGAAAAGGTCGCCAGAAGGACAGATGGATATAATTGATAGGTTTAGGTTAGACTGGACTTGAATGACATGCCTGTGACTCCAACATATTTAAATGGAGTCTACTGTGGTACTACTATAGCCATCGGACATAACTTTGATACCGTAGATGTCTATAGAGCCACACTATTATCGTCTTCACTTCAGTGGAATTTGGTACAAGACACTATTTGGGCCAGTGACACCAGCCCAAAGCAGTTGCAGAGAGAACAATTCAATGTTGAATCAACAATAAATTGTTTTCGTTGATTTAGTTTTTGATGCGTTGTTACTGTCAGAGGTGTTTTCCAGCAGTGAATAAACATCCTGTGGCGGACTGCACTAACATCGAATAGTCCCCGCGATATGCAACTTTTCAGGGAAGTCAGGAACCAATACACGCAGTGAGTTAGGAAAGCAAAGGCTAGCTTTTTCAAACAGACATTTGCATCCTGTAGCTCTGACTCCAAAAAGGTTTGGGACACTGTAAAGTCCATGGAGAATAAGAGCACCTCCTCCCAGCTGCACACTGCACTGAGGCTAGGAAACACTGTCACCACCAATAAATCCACGATAATCGAGAATTTCAATATGCATTTCTCTACGACTGGCCATGCTTTCCTCCTGGCTAGCCCGGCCAACCGCTCTGCACTCCCCGCAGCTACTTGCCCAAGCCTCCCCAGATTCTCCTTCACCTAAATCCAGATAGCAGATGTTCTGAAAGAGCTGCAAAACCTGGACCCGTACAAATCAGCTGGGCTAGACAATTTGGACCCTCTTTCTAAAATTATCCGCCGCCATTGCAACCCCTATTACCAGTCTGTTCAACCTCTCTTTCGTATCGTCCGAGTTTCCTAAAGATTGGAAAGCTGCCTCGGTCATCCCCCTCTTCAAAGGGGGTGACACTCTAGACCCAAACGGTTACAGACCTATATCCATCCTGCCCTGCTTTTTCTAAAGTCTTCAAAAGCCAAGTTAACAAACAGATCACTGACCATTTCGAATCCCACCGTACCTTCTCCGCTTTACAATCTGGTTTCCGAGCTGGTCACTGGTGCACCTCAGCCACGCTTAAGGTCCTAAACGATATCATAACCACCATCGATAAAAGACAGTACTGTGCAGCAGTCTCCATCGACCTGGCCAAGGCTTTCGACTCTGTCAACCACCGCATTCTTATCGGCAGCCTCAACAGCCTTGGTTTCTCAAATGACTGCCTCACCTGGTTCAACTACTTCTCAGATAGAGTTCAGTGTGTCAAATCAGAGGGCCTGTTGTCCGGACCTCTGGCAGTCTCTATGGGGGTACCACAGGGTTCAATTCTCGGGCCAACTCTTTTCTCTGTATATATCAACGATGTCGCTCTTGCTGCGGGTGATTTCTTGATCCACCTCTACGCAGACGACACCATTCTGTATACTTCTGGCCCTTCTTTGGACATTGTGTTAACAAACCTCCAAACGAGCATCAATGCCATACAATACTCCTTCCATGGCCTCCAACTGCTCTTAAACGCTAGTGCATGCTTTTCAACCGATCGCTGTCCGCACCCGCCCGCCCGACTAGCATCACTACTCTGGACGGTTCTGACTTAGAATATGTGGACAACTACAAATACCTAGGTGTCTGTTTAGACTGTAAACTCTCCTTCCAGACTCACATTAAGCATCTCCAATCTAAAATTCAATCTAGAATCGGCGTCCTAATTCGCAACAAAGCCTCCTTCACTCACGCTGCCAAACATACCCTCGTAAAACTGACCATCCTACCGATCCTCGACTTCGGCGATGTCATTTACAAAATAGCCTCCAACACTCTACTCAGTAAACTGGATGCAGTCTATCATAGTGCCATCCGTTTTGTCACCAAAGCCCCATATACCACCCACCACTGCGACCTGTATGCTCTTGTTGGCTGGCCCTCGCTACATATTCGTCGACAGACCCACTGGCTCCAGGTCATCTATAAGTCTTTGCTAGGTAAAGCTCCACCTTATCTCAGCTCACTGGTCACCATAAAAACTCCCACCTGTAGCACGTGCTCCAGCAGGTATATCTCACTGGTCATCCCCAAAGCCAACACCTCCTTTGGCCGCCTTCCTTCCAGTTCTCTACTGCCAATGACTGGAACGAATTGCAAAAATTGCTGAAGTTGGAGACTTATCTCCCACACTAACTTTAAGCATCAGCTATCTGAGCAGCCTACCGATCGCTGCAGCTGTACACAGACCATCTGTAAATAGCCCATCCATCTACCTACCTCATCCCCATATTGTTTTTATTTACTTTTTTGCTCTTTTGCACACCAGTATTTCTACTTGCACATCATCATCTGCACATCTGTCACTTCGATGTTAATTTGCTAAATTGTAATTACTTCGCTACTATGGCCTATTTATTGCCTTACCTCCTCACGCCATTTGCACACACTGTATATAGACCTTTTCTATTGTGTTATTGACTATGTTTGTTTATTTCATGTGTAACTCTGTGTTGTTGTTTGTGTCACACAGCTTTGCTTTATCTTGGCCAGGTCACAGTTGTAAAGGAGAACTTGTTCTCAACCTGGTTAAATAAAAACTACTGACGGTTGGTCTCTGACACTATCCACAGGTGTCATCTACTAATTATGCCATAATTGTTCCATCATTGTAATGCCTTGCCTACTGAGTGTGTTAGGTCTATCTGTAATATCTACTGTATTTGTCTGTGTGTGTTTTGGCAAACCATGGATTGCCCCTGTGCAGAACTGTGAATCCATTTTATGGATGTCATTTAACTGGCCACAGACTGTAGCCAGCCAGTAATTTAGACATGCATTTAATTTCTCTTAAAACTATCCTCTGTCATTGCCCACAAAAGACAAACGGCCCAGCAGTGATTAAAGTGTTTGTGATGTCACCGGAGGAGGACATACTGTATCAGCATTAACCCTGCTGACACACACACACACACCTCTGACACACAGACACGTGTACTATGGACACACACACACACACACACACATGTACTATGAACACAGACACGTGTACTATGGACACACACACACACACATGTACTATGAACACAGACACGGCTGCTCCTGAAGCTTTCTCCAAGAAGAGGAGAGTGATCATGTTATCATGAAGGCCAAATTCTTGGCAGAAAGTTCCATTGTGAAGGGCCAAATTCCTGCTTGGTTAAATAAATAGGAGCCATCCCACTGCAGCTGAGGAGAGGGTCTTTCATAACTCACTCTGTTTGTCCGTCCGTCCGTCCGTCTGCCTGCTAGTGGCCTGAGGTAGGACTGGTTATGCAATGTGTAGGGCTTTGTGACCTGACCAGGGAAAACTCTGGGTCCTAAATGAGAGGGGTTCACCACAATAATTTCTGGTGGAGAAGGGGTGAGCCAATCACGGCCTGGATATAGACGAGGGTGTGTCTGTGTGGGAGTTTGTATCCCCTTACTGGTTTGTGAGTTTGTCAATTCCTTGAGTGAATGTCCTGTCTCAAGGAGGAGGGAAAGGGAGAGGTTAAGAACAGTGGGAAAGGAGGTGGAGGAGTGAAAGGGGGAGGTTAAGAACAGTGGGAAAGGAGGTGGAGGAGTGAAAGGGGGAGGTTAAGAACAGTGGGAAAGGAGGTGGAGGAGGGAAAGGGAGAGGTTAAGAACAGTGGGAAAGGAGGTGGAGAAGGAGTGAAAGGGAGGGGTTAAGAACAGTGGGAAAGGAGGTGGAGAAGGAGTGAAAGGGAGGGGTTAAGAATAGTGGGAAAGGAGGTGGAGAAGGAGTGAAAGGGAGAGGTTAAGAACAGTGGGAAAGGAGGTGGAGAAGGAGTGAAAGGGAGAGGTTAAGAATAGTGGAGAAGGAGAAAGGGTGAAGTTAAGAACAGTGGGAAAGGAGGTGGAGAAGGAGTGAAAGGGAGAGGTTAAGAACAGTGGGAAAGGAGGTGGAGAAGGAGTGAAAGGGAGAGGTTAAGAACAGTGGGAAAGGAGGTGGAGAAGGAGTGAAAGGGAGAGGTTAAGAACAGTGGGAAAGGAGGTGGAGAAGGAGTGAAAGGGAGAGGTTAAAAACAGTGGGAAAGGAGGTGGAGAAGGAGTGAAAGGGAGAGGTTAAGAACAGTGGGAAAGGAGGTGGAGAAGGAGTGAAAGGGAGAGGTTAAGAACAGTGGGAAAGGAGGTGAAGAAGGAGTGAAAGGGAGAGGTTAAGAATAGTGTGAAAGGAGGTGGAGAAGGAGTGAAAGGGAGAGGTTAAGAATGGTGGGAAAGGAGGTGGAGAAGGAGTGAAAGGGAGAGGTTAAGAATGGTGGGAAAGGAGGTGGAGAAGGAGTGAAAGGGAGAGGTTAAGAATGGTGGGAAAGGAGGTGAAGAAGGAGTGAAAGGGAGAGGTTAAGAATAGTGGAGAAGGAGAAAGGGTGAAGTTAAGAACAGTGGGAAAGGAGGTGGAGAAGGAGTGAAAGGGAGAGGTTAAGAATAGTGGAGGAGTGAAAGGGGGAGGTTAAGAACAGTGGGAAAGGAGGTGGAGGAGTGAAAGGGGGAGGTTAAGAACAGTGGGAAAGGAGGTGGAGGAGTGAAAGGGGGAGGTTAAGAACAGTGGGAAAGGAGGTGGAGGAGTGAAAGGGGGAGGTTAAGAACAGTGGGAAAGGAGGTGGAGAAGGAGTGAAAGGGAGGGGTTAAGAACAGTGGGAAAGGAGGTGGAGAGGGAGTGAAAGGGATGTCACCCAGCATGCCTCGACAGACAGGCAGACAGAGAGACAGGCATGCAGACAGAGAGACAGGCAGGCAGACAGAGAGACAGGCAGGCAGACAGAGAGACAGGCAGGCAGACAGAGAGACAGGCAGGCAGACAGAGAGACAGGCAGGCAGACAGACAGGCAGGCAGACAGACAGAGAGAGAGACAGGCAGGCAGAGAGAGAGACAGGCAGGCAGACAGAGAGACAGGCAGGCAGGCAGGCAGGCAGACAGACAGACAGAAAAGAGGAGACCCAACAATCAAGCTCTTAAATGTCCCAGCTGATAGTGCCTGTAACTGTGGTTACTCCAACAGGAAGCTTACTGCAGCCTCTCACCTCTATGAGGATTTGGGACAAGAGGAGGACACCAACCTAAACTACATACATTACACTGTATTCACTGGGAACACACACTGTACAAAGTCATACATGATCTATTGTAACAGTTAACGGGTCAGGTATATATCTTACTTTGACTCTCCTACACACCTTGAAAACGTTTAATGCCCTGACTTAAAAACATTTTGGCCTGTGTGTGTGTGTGTGTGTGTGTGTGTAGGATACAGCGGTGTGGCTGGGCTGTAATCGAGCCGTCCGTCTGTCCTGCCGTACATACGGTAAATGGAGCAGTTGGGAACACATCCAGTCGGCCCGTGCCACTGCGGTTCCCATCCCAATGTCAGCCAAGAATATCCATGCCAAGGAAATTCCCACTTCAATCCCGAGTCTGAATTCGACCTGGGCCCAGTTCTCTGGACGCAGGGCTCAGGAACATTGTAATTGAAGGAGAGACTGCGACACGAGCCAGAGGGGGAACTATTTCAGACCTGGAACGCTATATCCTAATCCTAGTGGTCAGATGGGGAACTATTCCAGAGACTCTGAGACACGAGACAGATGGGGAACTATTCCAGAGACTCTGAGACACGAGCCAGATGGGGAACTATTCCAGAGACTCCGAGACACGAGCCAGATGGGGAACCATTCCAGAGACTCTGAGACACGAGACAGATGGGGAACTATTCCAGAGACTCTGAGACACGAGACAGATGGGGAACTATTCCAGAGACTCTGAGACACGAGACAGATGGGGAACCATTCCAGAGACTCCGAGACACGAGACAGATGGGGAACCATTCCAGAGGCTCTGAGACACGAGACAGATGGGGAACCATTCCAGAGACTCTGAGACACGAGACAGATGGGGAACTATTCCAGAGACTCCGAGACACGAGACAGATGGGGAACCATTCCAGAGACTCTGAGACACGAGACAGATGGGGAACCATTCCAGAGACTCTGAGACACGAGACAGATGGGGAACTATTCCAGAGACTCCGAGACACGAGACAGATGGGGAACCATTCCAGAGACTCCGAGACACGAGCCAGATGGGGAACCATTCCAGAGACTCCGAGACACAATCCAGATGGGGAACCATTCCAGAGACACGAGCCAGATGGGGAACCATTCCAGAGACTCTGAGACACGAGACAGATGGGGAACCATTCCAGAGACTCCGAGACACGAGACAGATGGGGAACCATTCCAGAGACTCTGAGACACGAGACAGATGGGGAACCATTCCAGAGACTCCGAGACACGAGACAGATGGGGAACCATTCCAGAGACTCTGAGACACGAGACAGATGGGGAACCATTCCAGAGACTCTGAGACACGAGACAGATGGGGAACCATTCCAGAGACTCCGAGACACGAGACAGATGGGGAACCATTCCAGAGACTCTGAGACACGAGCCAGATGGGGAACCATTCCAGAGACTCTGAGACACGAGCCAGATGGGGAACCATTCCAGAGACTCTGAGACACGAGACAGATGGGGAACCATTCCCGAACCCGGAGAGCTGTATCCCAGTGCTCTGAGTGATCTCTGTTTTAGACACGCAGACGAATTCCAAGTTTCAGGAGATGCTCAGAAACACGGCATTGTAATTAGGTTCTCTAATTCTATAAGATAGACACACAGAAGCACACACACACCTGAAGAACCACATCTCAATTTCCTCTGAAATATTTGTGATTATAACCAAAGGCTTTTCTGCTCTCTCTTCTGTTAATGTGGGAGGGGCTAATATATGATGAAGAGGGGTGGGTCTAGGGGAGAAGGAAGAAAGGGTGAAACTATCTATTCATTCAAGGTCAAAGTGTGAGATGTCAGGGAGTGCATGACTTTAGGAATGTCCTCTTCAGGACTGGGGTCAGCTGAAGCCACAGAAGAGAGACCACAGGAGTGGCAGCCATCTTAGAAAACGAGAAGAGACAAAAGCCACACTGCTGACAAACTGAGCAAGATGTGGCCACAGCTACGTCCAGCCAAACCTAATCACGCACGCATACACACACACACACACACACACGCACAAACACACACATACATACATACATACACACATACACAGTCAAGCCTCTGCTGCTTTGAGACCAGGCAGAAGTGAATTTTCTGTGATGGTTTGGAGCCTCAGTCATTCATGCGACTATTTCAGCAGCCGTGTTTGATGGCGAACTGCCGAACTCTGACTGTGTCTGAACAACAGAACAACCACCAAGTAATGACATGGCATTCAACACAGCACCAAATTGAGACCTTGAATTTCCGCAGGCGGCATATTTTTCATAAAGGTATTGAACCCAACTAAAATGTTTATGATGCATAAGTATATGTGTGTGAAATGTGGACAAACTGTAGGAGGTAAACTGATAGTTAGGAAAGGAGAAGAGATGAGGAAAGTAGCACCTGCCTCGACTGGAACACCCATGACTAAACCCCTGCTCATAAACACACACACACACACACACACACACACACACACACACACACACACACACACACACACACACACACACACACACACTCATTGAGTCATTTAACATTCCCGAGAGCTGGTGATCATTCCCACCATAGGAGTCATGCCCATAAGAGGCACAAGGGCACATGCCCACTCAGATTTGTCCTGCTTTTTAAAACATTTGTGATAGGGCCTCCTGAGTGGGGCAGTGGTCAAAGGCTCTGCATCACAGTGAAGCTGTGCCGCTAGAGATTCTGGGTTCGAGTCCAGGCTCTGTCGTAGCCGGCCGCGACCGGGAGACCCATGGGACGGCACACAATTGGCCCAGCGTCGTCCAGGTTAGGGAGGGTTTGGCCGGCAGGGATATCCTTGTCTCATCGCGCTCTAGGAACTCCTGTGGCGGGCCGGGCGCAATGCACGCTGACATGGTCGCCAGGTGTACTGTGTTTCCTCCGACACATTGGTGCTTCTGGGTTAAGTGGGCATTGTGTCAAGAAGCAGTGTGGCTTGGTTGGGTTGTGTTTCGGCTCTTGATCTTCGCCTCTCCCGAGTCCGTACGGGAGTTGCAGCGATGAGACAAGACTCAAATGACGTAATACATTATTTATCATTTACTTCGATTGGACACAAAATAATCTGAAACACAACAAAAACAAACAGAAAATGCATCCAACAAGTTTGTAGAGTCACAAGCTTGATGTAATCATTGCGTACTAGGTATATGGGACCAAATACTAAACGTCAGGATTACTTTAATCCACATTTAAGTGCATTTGTCCCAATACTTTTGGTTCTCTAAAATGGGGGACTATGTACAAAAATGGCTGTAATTTCTAAACAGTTCACCTGATATGGATGGAAATACCTTCAAATTAAAGCTGGCAGTCAACAACAACATTGTCACCATCTCAATTATTTTGGAGCTCACTGTAGATATGGTGTATCTATCAATCTATCAATACTAATTCCCTAACCTGAGCTCGTTGTACATCCTTGACAGAGGCTGCTAAGTGTGTCACGCTGTGTTGCTAAGGGAAACGGGGCCAGTGTAGCTCTGCACCTCTGGTGTCCCTCTTCTGTTTTTATTGTGACGTCAGACGTCGTACTCCAACCTGCCGGAGAACTGGATGAAATCACTGACTTGCGAGTTGATGTGATGAGCACCACTGCATTAGAGGGGATATCCTGTCTACTAACTCTATGGCTCTGTGTGTTATCCTGTCCACTAACTCTATGGCGCTGTGTGTTATCCTGTCCACTAACTCTATGGCTCTGTGTGTTATCCTGTCTACTAACTCTATGGCTCTGTGTGTTATCCTGTCTACTAACTCTATGGCTCTGTGTGTTATCCTGTCTACTAACTCTATGGCTCTGTGTGTTATCCTGTCCACTAACTCTATGGCTCTGTGTGTTATCCTGTCCACTAACTCTATGGCTCTGTGTGTTATCCTGTCCACTAACTCTATGGCTCTGTATGTTATCCTGTCCACTAACTCTATGGCTCTGTGTGTTATCCTGTCCACTAACTCTATGGCTCTGTGTGTTATCCTGTCTACTAACTCTATGGCTCTGTGTGTTATCCTGTCCACTAACTCTATGGCTCTGTGTGTTATCCTGTCTACTAACTCTATGGCTCTGTGTGTTATCCTGTCCACTAATACTAATTATATGGCTCTGTGTGTTATCCTGTCCACTAATACTAATTCTATGGCTCTGTGTGTTATCCTGTCCACTAATACTCATTCTATGGCTCTGTGTGTTATCCTGTCCACTTATTCTATGGCTCTGTGTGTTATCCTGTCCACTAATACTAACTCTATGGCTCTGTGTGTTATCCTGTCTACTAACTCTATGGCTCTGTGTGTTATCCTGTCTACTAACTCTATGGCTCTGTGTGTTATCCTGTCTACTAACTCTATGGCTCTGTGTGTTATCCTGTCTACTAACTCTATGGCTCTGTGTGTTATCCTGTCCACTAACTCTATGGCTCTGTGTGTTATCCTGTCCACTAACTCTATGGCTCTGTGTGTTATCCTGTCTACTAACTCTATGGCTCTGTGTGTTATCCTGTCTACTAACTCTATGGAGCTGTGTGTTATCCTGTCTACTAACTCTATGGCTCTGTGTGTTATCCTGTCCACTAACTCTATGGCTCTGTGTGTTATCCTGTCCACTAACTCTATGGCTCTGTATGTTATCCTGTCCACTAACTCTATGGCTCTGTGTGTTATCCTGTCCACTAACTCTATGGCTCTGTGTGTTATCCTGTCTACTAACTCTATGGCTCTGTGTGTTATCCTGTCCACTAACTCTATGGCTCTGTGTGTTATCCTGTCTACTAACTCTATGGCTCTGTGTGTTATCCTGTCCACTAATACTAATTATATGGCTCTGTGTGTTATCCTGTCCACTAATATTAATTCTATGGCTCTGTGTGTTATCCTGTCCACTAATACTCATTCTATGGCTCTGTGTGTTATCCTGTCCACTTATTCTATGGCTCTGTGTGTTATCCTGTCCACTAATACTAACTCTATGGCTCTGTGTGTTATCCTGTCTACTAACTCTATGGCTCTGTGTGTTATCCTGTCTACTAACTCTATGGCTCTGTGTGTTATCCTGTCTACTAACTCTATGGCTCTGTGTGTTATCCTGTCTACTAACTCTATGGCTCTGTGTGTTATCCTGTCCACTAACTCTATGGCTCTGTGTGTTATCCTGTCTACTAACTCTATAGAGCTGTGTGTTATCCTGTCTACTAACTCTATGGCTCTGTGTGTTATCCTGTCCACTAACTCTATGGCTCTGTGTGTTATCCTGTCCACTAACTCTATGGCTCTGTGTGTTATCCTGTCTACTAACTCTATGGCTCTGTGTGTTATCCTGTCTACTAACTCTATGGCTCTGTGTGTTATCCTGTCTACTAACTCTATGGAGCTGTGTGTTATCCTGTCTACTAACTCTATGGCTCTGTGTGTTATCCTGTCCACTAACTCTATGGCTCTGTGTGTTATCCTGTCTACTAACTCTATGGCTCTGTGTGTTATCCTGTCCACTAATACTAATTATATGGCTCTGTGTGTTATCCTGTCCACTAATACTAATTCTATGGCTCTGTGTGTTATCCTGTCCACTAATACTCATTCTATGGCTCTGTGTGTTATCCTGTCCACTTATTCTATGGCTCTGTGTGTTATCCTGTCCACTAATACTAATTATATGGCTCTGTGTGTTATCCTGTCCACTAATACAAATTCTATGGCTCTGTGTGTTATCCTGTCCACTAATACTCATTCTATGGCTCTGTGTGTTATCCTGTCCACTTATTCTATGGCTCTGTGTGTTATCCTGTCCACTAATACTAATTATATGGAGCTGTGTGTTATCCTGTCCACTAATACTAATTCTATGGCTCTGTGTGTTATCCTGTCCACTAATACTAATCCTATGGCTCTTTGTGTTATCCTGTCCACTTATTCTATGGCTCTGTGTGTTATCCTGTCCACTAATACTAATTCTATGGCTCTGTGTGTTATCCTGTCCACTAATACTCATTCTATGGCTCTGTGTGTTATCCTGTCCACTAATACTCATTCTATGGCTCTGTGTGTTATCCTGTCCACTAATTATATGGCTCTTTGTCACGTTCCTGACCTATTTTTATGTTATTTTGATTATGTTTAGTTGGTCAGGGCGTGAGTTGGGGTGGGCATTGTATGTTGTGTGTGTTTGGTTAGTCCATGGGTGTTGTATGTGTATGGGATAGTGTTTGTTAGGTTGTCTAGTTATGTCTATGGCTGCCTAGATTGGGTCTCAATCAGAGACAGCTGTCATTCATTTGTCTCTGATTGGGAGCCAGATTTAAGGTAGCCATAGGCAGTAGGCTTTTGTGGGTGTTTGTTCCTGTGTCCTCACAGGACAGTTGAAGGTTAGTCTCATTTTGTTGTTTTGTAGTTTTGTAGTGTCTTGTTTGCTGTTTTTATTAAAAGATGGCTTATTTCCCTCAATCCGCATCTTGGTCCTATCCATGCTCCTCCTCGTTTGAGGAGGAGAACAACATTGACTGCCTTTACAGAAACACCCACCACAACAGGACCAAGCGGATTGAGGAGAGAGAAAAATAACTAAGGCACTGGACACAGGAGGAATGGTCTTGGGAGATCATGGACGGAAAAGGACCCTGGGGAAGGGTTGGAGAGAATCGCCGCTCTCGGGAGGTGAAGAAGGCAGCCACAGCCCAGGAGCGGTGGATTGAGGAGGCAGCACGTATGAGAGGCTGGAAGCCCGAGAGGCTCACCCAAGAATTTCTTGGGGGGGGGGGGCTAAAGGGGAGTGTGGCGAAGCCGGGTTGGATACCTGAGCCAACTCCCCGGGCTTGCCGTGGAGTAAGAGGGCGACGTACTGGTCAGACACCGTGTTATGCGGTAAAGCGCACGGTGTCCCCAGTACGCGTGCTTAGCCCAGTGCGGGCTATTCCATCTTGCCGCACTGGGAGGGCTAGGTTGGGCATCGAGCCGAGTGCCATGAAGCCGGCCCAACGTATCTGGTCTCCAGTACGTCTCCTCGGGCCGGCGTACATGGCACCAGCCTTACAGGTGGTGTCCCCGGTTCGCCTGCATAGGCCAGTGCGGGCTATTCCACCTCGCCGCACTGGCAGGGCTACGGGGACCATTCAACCTGGTAGGGTTGGGGAGGCTCGGTGCTCAAGAGCACGTGTCCTCCTTCACGGTCCGGTATATCCGGCGCCACCTTCCCACCCCAGCTCAGTACCACCAGTGCCTACACCACGCACCAGGCTTCCAGTGCATCTCCAGAGCCCTGTTCCTCTTCCACGCACTCTCCCTATGGTGCGGGTCTCCAGCCCGGTGCCTCCAGTTCCGGTACCACGCACCAGGCCTATAGTGCGTCTCAGCCGGCCAGAGTCTGCCGTCTGCCTAGCGCCAGAGCCGTCCTGCCATGACCAGCCAGAGCCGTCCTGCCATGACCAGCCAGAGCCGTCCTGCCATGACCAGCCAGAGCCGTCCTGCCATGACCAGCCAGAGCCGTCCTGCCATGACCTGCCAGAGCCGTCCTGCCATGACCAGCCAGAGCCGTCCTGCCATGACCAGCCAGAGCCGTCCTGCCATGACCAGCCAGAGCCGTCCTGCCATGACCAGCCAGAGCCGTCCTGCCATGACCTGCCAGAGCCGTCCAGCCAGGACCTGCCAGAGCCGTCCAGCCAGGACCTGCCAGAGCCGTCCAGCCAGGACCTGCCAGAGCCGTCCAGCCAGGACCTGCCAGAGCCGTCCAACCAGGACCTGCCGGAGCCGTCCAGCCAGGACCTGCCGGAGTCCCTCAGCCCGGACCTGCCGGAGTCCCTCAGCCCGGACCTGCCGGAGTCCCTCAGCCAGGACCTGCCGGAGTCCCTCAGCCAGGACCTGCCGGAGTCCCTCAGCCAGGACCTGCCGGAGTCCCTCAGCCAGGACCTGCCGGAGTCCCTCAGCCAGGACCTGCCGGAGTCCCTCAGCCAGGACCTGCCGGAGTCCCTCAGCCAGGACCTGCCGGAGTCCCTCAGCCAGGACCTGCCGGAGTCCCTCAGCCAGGACCTGCCAGAGTCCCTCAGCCAGGACCTGCCAGAGTCCCTCAGCCAGGACCTGCCAGAGTCCCTCAGCCAGGACCTGCCAGAGTCCCTCAGCCAGGACCTGCCAGAGTCCCTCAGCCAGGACCTGCCAGAGTCCCTCAGCCAGGACCTGCCAGAGTCCCTCAGCCAGGACCTGCCAGAGTCCCTCAGCCAGGACCTGCCAGAGTCCCTCAGCCAGGACCTGCCAGAGTCCCTCAGCCAGGACCTGCCAGAGTCCCTCAGCCAGGACCTGCCAGAGTCCCTCAGCCAGGACCTGCCAGAGTCCCTCAGCCAGGACCTGCCAGAGTCCCTCAGCCAGGACCTGCCAGAGTCCCTCAACCAGGACCTGCCAGAGTCCCTCAGCCAGGACCTGCCGCCCCTTGTCCCGGTGCCGCCCCTTGTCCCGGTGCCGCCCCTTGTCCCGGTGCCGCCCCTTGTCCCGGTGCCGCCCCTTGTCCCGGTGCCGCCCATTCAGTTAGGTGGGTTTAGTTGGAGGGTGGTCATTGGGTGGGGGATACGGAAGCGGGGAGTGACTATGGTGGTGTGGGGACAGCGTCCAGAGCCGGAGCCACCACCGTGGACAGATGCCCACCCAGACCCTCCCCTAGACTTTTGGTGGTGCGTTCGGAGTACGCACCTTGAGGGGGGGGGTTATGTCACGTTCCTGACCTATTTTTATGTTATTTTGATTATGTTTAGTTGGTCAGGGCGTGAGTTGGGGTGGGCATTGTATGTTGTGTGTGTTTGGTTAGTCCATGGGTGTTGTATGTGTATGGGATAGTGTTTGTTAGGTTGTCTAGTTATGTCTATGGCTGCCTAGATTGGGTCTCAATCAGAGACAGCTGTCATTCATTTGTCTCTGATTGGGAGCCAGATTTAAGGTAGCCATAGGCAGTAGGCTTTTGTGGGTGTTTGTTCCTGTGTCCTCACAGGACAGTTGAAGGTTAGTCTCATTTTGTTGTTTTGTAGTTTTGTAGTGTCTTGTTTGCTGTTTTTATTAAAAGATGGCTTATTTCCCTCAATCCGCATCTTGGTCCTATCCAACAACATTGACTGCCTTTACACTCTTTGTGTTATCCTGTCCACTAATACTAATTATATGGCTCTGTGTGTTATCCTGTCCACTAATACTCATTCTATGGCTCTGTGTTATCCTGTCCACTAATTCTATGGCTCTTTGTGTTATCCTGTCCACTAATACCAATTATATGGCTCTGTGTGTTATCCTGTCCACTGATACCCATTCTATGGCTCTGTGTGTTTGTCTCTCTGTCGCACTCCGAGTGAGTGATGACACCATGACATTCCAGTGGAATTTTACCACAGTGACATCACATAGTTTCTCCTGTGTCTCTGTAAGAGATTGTGTGTGTATCTGGCTGGCTTCTCTCTCCTCCCCAGACGTCAGATGAACACTGCAGAAGCTGAGAGTGTGGAATATTATCTTGATTGTGCCTCATTAAATCCCCCCCCGCCCCCTCCAATAGAAGGCAAAAAGATAAGACCAGGAGACTGCTGGCGGGGATAATGTACCTCAGGAGATACCTATATTAAAAAATAGAGCACTCAGACTTATTCCAGTCACTCTTTGTGTGACTGTTGTGGTTTCATGCCTCCTATATCCCTGTTTCTTTAATCCCAAGGTTTTTCTCAGTGTGGCCAAGCATGACATCATGGGCCCAGAAAAAGACTTTACACACTTTGGCGGTGATTTCAGTCTTCACCCAAAACCACTGTGGAATGATGCATATGTTTATGCCATCTATTCTTTTTTTTCTTTTCTTTTTTCCGCCCGCTAACAAAACAAAAACGTGACTGGCAAACAGTGTGCATCATATCCTATGTTTTTCATTGGTCAATCAAAGATGGGGGAGTTTGGCAAAGCCCGGTAATTACTGTTTAACACAGCTGACCAGATTTAAATTGTATTTCTCCTTCTCTCCCTCCTCTTCTTCTCTCCACTGTTCTTCACTTCCTGTTCCTCTCTGTCCTTTGTTTTTTCATTTTCAGCTCCGTCTTCTGTGTTAGGTTCTTTATTATAGTCCGGTGTATTTCTGGAGGTGTTCATGTTCAGTTACTTCACACTCTATTCCTCATTACCTCTCATTACCTCTCAGCCTTTCATTACCTCTCTACCTCTCATTACCTCTCTACATCTCATTGCCTCTCTACCTCTCATTACCTCTCTACCTCTCATTGCCTCTCATTACCTCTCATTTCCTCTCTACCTCTCATTACCTCTCTGTCTCTCATTGCCTCTCATTACCTCTCTACCTCTCATTACCTCTTTACCTCTCATTACCTCTCTACCTCTCATTACCTCTTATCTCTCATTACCTCTCTACCTCTCATTACCTCTCATTACCTCTCATTGTCTCTAATTTCCTCTCTACCTCTCATTACCTCTCTACCTCTCATTACCTCTCATTACCTCTCTACCTCTCATTACCTCTACCGCTCATTACCTCTCTACCTATGTGTGCCTCTCATTACCTCTCATTACCTCTCATTACCTCTACATGCCTCTCTACCTCTCATTACATCTCATTACCTCTCATTACCTATCTACCTCTCATTACCTCTGCGTGCCTCTCATTACCTCTCTACCTCTGCATGAAAGTGAATGAGTCTGAATTGGTTAGAGGGATGGAAGAGAGAAGAGAGACTGAGAAAGGGGTAGTGAGCGTGATAGAAGAGGGATGGGGGAGAGAGAGGAGGGATGGAAGAGAGAGAGAGAGGAGGGGAGAGAGAGAGGATGGAAAAGAGATAGAGAGGATGGAAAAGAGATAGAGAGGATGGAAGAGAGAGAGATGATGGAAGAGAGAGAGAGATGATGGAAGAGAGAGAGAGATGATGGAAGAGAGAGAGAGATGATGGAAGAGAGAGAGAGAGAAGATGAAGAGAGAGAGATAGAAGATGGAAGAGAGAGAGAGAGAGAGGATGGAAAAGATAGAGAGGAAGGATGGAAGAGAGGGGAAAGATAGAGAGGAGGGATGGAAGAGAGGGGAGAGAGAGAGAGGGTGGATTGATGGATGGAAGACAGGGGGTAGAGAGAGGAGGGGTGGAAGAGAGGGGAGAGAGAGAGGGTGGATGGATGGAAGACAGGGGGTAGAGAGAGGAGGGATGGAAGAGAGGGGAGAGAGGAGGGATGAGAGAGGGAGGGATGGAGAGAGAGGAGGGGTGGAAGTGATGAGAGGAGAGATGGAAGAGAGAGGAGGGTGAGAGAGAGAGGAGGGATGGAAGAAAGAGGGGGGAGAGAGAGAGAGGAGGGATGGAAAAGAGAGAATGGAGGGGGGATGGAAGAGAGAGGGGAGAGGAGGGATGGAAGAGAGAGGAGGGATGGGAAAGAGAGAGAGGAGGGAGCGAAAAGAGAGGAGAGAGGGGAGAGGAGGGATGGAAGAGAGAGAGGAGGGATGGAAGAGAGAGAGGGGAGAGAGGAGGGATGAAAGAGAGAGGGGAGAGAGGGAGAGAGAGAGAGGTGGGATGGAAGAGAGGGGAAAGATAGAGAGGGGGAGAGAGAGGAGGGATAGAAGAGGGAGAGAGAGAGAGAGAGAGGGATGGAAGAGAGAGGAGGGATGGAAGAGAGAGGGGAGAGAGCGAGAGAGGAGGGATGGAAGAGAGGCGGGATGGAAGAGAGATGGGAAAGAGAGAGAGGAGGGAGCGAAAAGAGAGGAGGGATGGAAGAGAGAGGAGGGGAGAGAGGGGAGAGGAGGGATGGAAGAGAGAGGAGGGGTGCAAGCGGGGGGAAAGATAGAAAGGAGGGATGGAAAAGAGAGAGGGGAGAGAGATAGAGAGGAGGGATGGAAGAGAGGGGGATGGAAGAGGGAGAGAGAGAGAGAGAGGAGGGATGGAAGAGAGAGGAGGGATGGAAGAGAGAGGAGGGATGGAAGAGAGAGGAGGGATTGATGAGAGATGATGGGGGAGAGAGAGAGAGGAGGGATGGAAGAGAGGAGGGGAAAGAGAGAGAGGAGGGGAGAGGAGGGATGGAAGAGAGGAGGGGAGAGAGGGGAGAGGAGGGATGGAAGAGAGAGAGGAGGGAGTGAAAAGAGAGGAGGGATGGAAGAGAGAGGAGGGGAGAGGAGGGATGGAAGAGAGAGGAGGGATGGAAGAAAGAGGGGGGAGAGAGAGAGAGGAGGGATGGAAAAGAGAGAATGGAGGGGGGATGGAAGAGAGAGGGGAGAGGAGGGATGGAAGAGAGAGGAGGGAGCGAAAAGAGAGGAGAGAGGGGAGAGGAGGGATGGAAGAGAGAGAGGAGGGATGGAAGAGAGAGAGGGGAGAGAGGAGGGATGAAAGAGAGAGGGAGAGAGAGAGAGGTGGGATGGAAGAGAGGGGAAAGATAGAGAGGGGGGAGAGAAGAGGGAGAGAGAGAGGGATGGAAGAGGGAGGGGAGAGAGCGAGAGAGGTGGGATGGAAGAGAGAGGAGGGATGGAAGAGAGAGGGGAGAGAGCGAGAGGAGGGAGCGAAAAGAGAGGAGGGATGGAAGAGAGAGGAGGGGAGAGAGGGGAGAGGAGGGATGAAAGAGAGGAGGGGTGCAAGCGGGGGGAAAGATAGAGAGGAGGGATGGAAAAGAGAGAGGGGAGAGAGCGAGAGGAGGGAGTGAAAAGAGAGGAGGGATGGAAGAGAGAGGAG
This sequence comes from Salvelinus fontinalis, assembly GCF_029448725.1. Classification (NCBI taxonomy): domain Eukaryota; kingdom Metazoa; phylum Chordata; class Actinopteri; order Salmoniformes; family Salmonidae; genus Salvelinus; species Salvelinus fontinalis. The sequence continues at coordinate 43,629,327 of NC_074688.1, forward strand.
GGGAGAGAGGGGAGAGGAGGGATGGAAGAGAGGAGGGGTGCAAGCGGGGGGAAAGATAGAGAGGAGGGATGGAAGAGAGGGGGATGGAAGAGGGAGAGAGAGAGAGAGAGGAGGGATGGAAGAGAGAGGAGGGATGGAAGAGAGAGGAGGGATTGATGAGAGATGATGGGGGAGAGAGAGAGAGGAGGGATGGAAGAGAGGAGGGGAAAGAGAGAGAGGAGGGGAGAGGAGGGATGGAAGAGAGGAGGGGAGAGAGGGGAGAGGAGGGATGGAAGAGAGAGAGGAGGGAGTGAAAAGAGAGGAGGGATGGAAGAGAGAGGAGGGGAGAGGAGGGATGGAAGAGAGAGGAGGGATGGAAGAGAGAGGAGGGATGGAAGAGAGAGGGGAGAGGAGGGATGGAAGAGAGAGGAGGGATGGAAGAGAGAGGGGGGGAGAGGAGGGATGGAAGAGAGAGGGGAGAGACGAAGTAGAAAACATTTAGGTCAATGTTCTCTGGTTTCACTCCTGGAAACCCTTCAATGGATTCTCTTGATCAGGGCTTGATGATTGGTGGATTAGTTTCATCAGGGGTGTTAGTGCTGGACTGTAGCAGAAATGTTCACACCCCATCGTTCCTGAAAGGACGTTCCCAAATCATTCCAATTTGTTACTTGACATGTTCCAAAACTCTTAAATGCTTGTCAGGTTTTGTTCCTTCTCCCGATCGTGCTTTTATTGATCAGGAGTTTTTTCTCAAAGCCACAGCTTCCTAAGGCAGTGTAGCATTATGCCTGGCCAACGACCTGTAATTAGCCTGCATCCAACCCCTTTAACCACGGGTCTAAATATCACGCCTTATCGGCTAATGTAAGCCTGTCTGTTGACCTCTCCTCTTTCTCTCTCTATGTCCTTTTCTCTCTATCCATCTTTCCCTCTCTCTCACTCGCCTTCAGTTTAGAGACGCAACTCATCTCATCATTTTTGTTGTTCGAAGTGGTGGTTTTTAAATTCTTAGATGATCATTCTCCCTCTCTTCTCTCTGAAATGATTCTCCGGAACCCTGTCATTTGACACAACGGCCATGTTTAGGTCCTCGGACAAAAATCTGAAACTCAAATGTTGTATGTGAAAATATTTTGTATGTGCTTGTGGGTACTAAGAGATCGTTTGGCGTTGGTTCAGAGGCATGAATCTGCAGAGGTTGTTTCTGGAAGTGTGTGGGAGTGGGAGGATGGGAGTGCTTTCCAGACCTGTGTTAAGTTATTTAACAGCCGAGACACACACACACACCCCACTGCCCTCAGTTTAGTCATGGTACACAGATGTACTGTACATATTAAACTGTTTATTAGGACTGTGTAGGGCAGATGTACATATTAAACTGTTTAGTAGGACTGTGTAGGGCAGATGTAAATATTAAACTGTTTAGTAGAACTGTGTAGGGCAGATGTACATATTAAACTGTTTAGTAGAACTGTGTAGGGCAGATGTACATATTAAACTGTTTAGTAGAACTGTGTAGGGCAGATGTACATATTAAACTGTTTAGTAGAACTATGTAGGGCAGATGTAAATATTAAACTGTTTAGTAGGACTATGTAGGGCAGATGTAAATATTAAACTGTTTAGTAGGACTATGTAGGGCAGATGTACATATTAAACTGTTTAGTAGAACTATGTAGGGCAGATGTAAATATTAAACTGTTTAGTAGGACTATGTAGGGCAGATGTACATATTAAACTGTTTAGTAGAACTGTGTAGGGCAGATGTACATATTAAACTGTTTAGTAGAACTGTGTAGGGCAGATGTAAATATTAAACTGTTTAGTAGGACTATGTAGGGCAGATGTACATATTAAACTGTTTAGTAGAACAATGTAGGGCAGATGTACATATTAAACTGTTTAGTAGAACTATGTAGGGCAGATGTAAATATTAAACTGTTTAGTAGAACTATGTAGGGCAGATGTAAATATTAAACTGTTTAGTAGAACTATGTAGGGCAGATGTACATATTAAACTGTTTAGTAGAACTATGTAGGGCAGATGTACATATTAAACTGTTTAGTAGGACTATGTAGGGCAGATGTACATATTAAACTGTTTAGTAGAACTATGTAGGGCAGATGTACATATTAAACTGTTTAGTAGGGCAGATGTAAATATTAAACTGTTTAGTAGGACTATGTAGGGCAGATGTACATATTAAACTGTTTAGTAGAACTATGTAGGGCAGATGTACATATTAAACTGTTTAGTAGGGCAGATGTAAATATTAAACTGTTTAGTAGGACTATGTAGGGCAGATGTAAATATTAAACTGTTTAGTAGAACTGTGTAGGGCAGATGTACATATTAAACTGTTTAGTAGGACTATGTAGGGCAGATGTACATATTAAACTGTTTAGTAGGACTATGTAGGGCAGATGTAAATATTAAACTGTTTAGTAGGACTATGTAGGGCAGATGTACATATTAAACTGTTTAGTAGAACTATGTAGGGCAGATGTACATATTAAACTGTTTAGTAGGACTATGTAGGGCATATGTAAATATTAAACTGTTTAGTAGGACTATGTAGGGCAGATGTACATATTAAACTGTTTAGTAGAACTGTGTAGGGCAGATGTACATATTAAACTGTTTAGTAGAACTCTGTAGGGCAGATGTACATATTAAACTGTTTAGTAGGGCAGATGTAAATATTAAACTGTTTAGTAGGACTATGTAGGGCAGATGTACATATTAAACTGTTTAGTAGAACTATGTAGGGCAGATGTACATATTAAACTGTTTAGTAGGACTATGTAGGGCAGATGTACATATTAAACTGTTTAGTAGAACTATGTAGGGCAGATGTACATATTAAACTGTTTAGTAGGACTATGTAGGGCAGATGTACATATTAAACTGTTTAGTAGGGCAGATGTAAATATTAAACTGTTTAGTAGGACTATGTAGGGCAGATGTACATATTAAACTGTTTAGTAGAACTATGTAGGGCAGATGTACATATTAAACTGTTTAGTAGGACTATGTAGGGCAGATGTACATATTAAACTGTTTAGTAGGACTATGTAGGGCAAATGTAAATATTAAACTGTTTAGTAGGACTATGTAGGGCAGATGTACATATTAAACTGTTTAGTAGAACTATGTAGGGCAGATGTACATATTAAACTGTTTAGTAGGGCAGATGTAAATATTAAACTGTTTAGTAGGACTATGTAGGGCAGATGTACATATTAAACTGTTTAGTAGGGCAGATGTAAATATTAAACTGTTTAGTAGGACTATGTAGGGCAGATGTACATATTAAACTGTTTAGTAGGACTATGTAGGGCAGATGTACATATTAAACTGTTTAGTAGAACTATGTAGGGCAGATGTACATATTAAACTGTTTAGTAGGACTGTGTAGGGCAGATGTAAATATTAAACTGTTTAGTAGAACTATGTAGGGCAGATGTACATATTAAACTGTTTAGTAGGACTATGTAGGGCAGATGTAAATATTAAACTGTTTAGTAGGACTATGTAGGGCAGATGTACATATTAAACTGTTTAGTAGGACTATGTAGGGCAGATGTACATATTAAACTGTTTAGTAGGACTATGTAGGGCAAATGTAAATATTAAACTGTTTAGTAGGACTATGTAGGGCAGATGTACATATTAAACTGTTTAGTAGAACTATGTAGGGCAGATGTACATATTAAACTGTTTAGTAGGGCAGATGTAAATATTAAACTGTTTAGTAGGACTATGTAGGGCAGATGTACATATTAAACTGTTTAGTAGGGCAGATGTAAATATTAAACTGTTTAGTAGGACTATGTAGGGCAGATGTACATATTAAACTGTTTAGTAGAACTATGTAGGGCAGATGTACATATTAAACTGTTTAGTAGGGCAGATGTAAATATTAAACTGTTTAGTAGGACTATGTAGGGCAGATGTACATATTAAACTGTTTAGTAGGACTATGTAGGGCAGATGTACATATTAAACTGTTTAGTAGGGCAGATGTACATATTAAACTGTTTAGTAGGACTATGTAGGGCAGATGTACATATTAAACTGTTTAGTAGAACTATGTAGGGCAGATGTAAATATTAAACTGTTTAGTAGGACTATGTAGGGCAGATGTAAATATTAAACTGTTTAGTAGAACTATGTAGGGCAGATGTACATATTAAACTGTTTAGTAGAACTATGTAGGGCAGATGTAAATATTAAACTGTTTAGTAGAACTATGTAGGGCAGATGTACATATTAAACTGTTTAGTAGGGCAGATGTACATATTAAACTGTTTAGTAGAACTGTGTAGGGCAGTAAGGGATAGCATACAAAGACATACACACACACACACACCTGGTGATTTGGTGTGTGTGTGTGTGTGTGTGTGTGTGTGTGTGTGTGTGTGTGTGTGTGTGTGTGTGTGTGTGTGTGTGTGTGTGTGTGTGTGTGTTTAAGGTGAGCCCAGTACTGGACAGTGTGATGTTGACCCCAGACCACACAGCAAAACATATTAGTTAGTGTCAGTGGTCATAACCAATACTTTACCCTGTCTAATCACTGTGCATGCATATGTGTGTGTCTATGCATGCGTGTGTGTGTATATACTTGAGCAGAGGGCGGTGGAGTGTGTATAGGGGCAGGGCCAGTGAGCAGGAAGGGGTGTGGCTGGTGAGAGGTACAGTATAAGTGATGACAGTTATTCAGTCACAGGTACACTGCAGCCAGCCTAGCCTAAGAGAGAGAATACTAAGTGTGTATGTACATGTATGTGTGTGTGTTCGAGAGAGAGTGTGTGTGTGTGCTGCTCTGAGTGCTCTGTAGGACTAGGCAGTGTAAGGTGTGTGCACGTTCCCTTTGCATGTATCACGGACTCCTCTGCCATACTGAGAGAACAGTGTGTGTGTGTGTCTGGTAGAAAGAGAGAGACCCAGACAGTGTATGTATTTCCTTGACTCAGCATTGTAGCATCATCCGTAGCATCCTCAGTCTGTTGCTAGAGCAACTAAGTCCAAGTCCACTGCCAGTCTGGGGTGAGTTTGCCTACTCTCTCTCTCTCTCTCTCTCTCTCTCTCTTTCTCTCTCTCTCTCTTTCTCTCTCTCTTTTTCTCTTTCTCCCTCTTTCTCCCTATGCCTCTCTCTCTTTCTCACTCTCCTCTTTCTCTCTCTTTCTCCCTCCATCTCTTTCTCTCTGTTTCTCCCTCCATCTTTCTCTCTCTTTCTCTCGCTCCTCTCTATTTTCTCTCATCTCTGTTTAATACTGTGTTTTAGGGGCAGTTTTATTGACCACAGAGAGGAGAGGAATCCTCTGAAATTGTAATGTTCCTTTATTTAGCTGCTGGACAACTTTACACTTTGTCTCAGTGGGACAGCACAGGGAAGGAAGGGGGGAGGGTGAGGGAAGGAGGGAGAGAGAGCGTTGCAGAGAGAGGGAAGGAGGGAATGGGGCATTTTAGGTTAGGAGAGTTTAACGGCTCACTCTCTTTTCCATGGAAACATCTCTCCTGATGTCTAGTTTTAAGCCTATTTATGCTTGATCCGAAAATGTGGTCGGAGGCTCCATATGGATGGTGTGACGGAGCCTCCAGAGGCATGCAGAGGCCAAATTGAGCTCTGTACCACAATGCAGAGGGCTCTGTATAGCGCCGTATCGCTCCGTATAGCTCCGTATCACTTCGTATAGCTCCGTATAGCGCTCTATAGCTCCGTATCACTTCGTATAGCTCCGTATCGCGCCGTATAGCTCCGTATCGTGCCGTAATGCTCCGTATAACGCTGTATAGCTCCGTATCACTTCGTATAGCGCTCTATAGCTCCGTATCGCTCCATATTGCTCCGTATAGCGCTGTATAGCTCCGTATCGCGCCGTATAGCTCCGTATAGCGCCGTATAGCTCCGTATAGCGCTGTATAGCTCCGTATAGCTCCGTATCACTTCGTATAGCTCCGTATCGCGCCGTATAGCTCCGTATAGCGCTGTATAGCTCCGTATAGCGCTGTATAGCGGCGTATCGCTCCGTAAAGCTCCGTATCGCTTCGTATAGCTCCGTATAGCTCCGTATAGCGCCGTATCGCTCCGTATAGCTCCGTATCGCTTCGTATAGCTCCGTATAGCTCCGTATAGCTCCGTATCGCTCCGTATAGCGCCGTATCGCTCCGTATAGCGCCGTATAGCGCCGTATCGCTCCGTATAGCTCCGTATAGCGCCGAATGCTCCGTATAGCTCCGTATAGCGCCATATCGCTCCGTATAGCGCCGTATCGCTCCGTATCGCTCCGTATAGCGCCTTATAGCTCCGTATAGCGCTGTATAGCTCCGTATCACTTCGTATAGCTCCGTATAGCGCCGTATCGCTCCGTATCGCTTCGTATAGCTCCGTATAGCTCCGTATCGCTCCGTATAGCGCCGTATCGCTCCGTATAGCGCCGTATCGCTTCGTATAGCGCCGTATCGCTCCGTATAGCTCCGTATAGCGCCGAATGCTCCGTATAGCTCCGTATAGCGCCATATCGCTCCGTATAGCGCCGTATCGCTCCGTATCGCTCCGTATAGCGCCGTATCGCTCCGTATAGCTCCGTATAGCGCTGTATAGCTCCGTATCACTTCGTATAGCTCCGTATAGCGCCGTATCGCTCCGTATAGCGCCGTATAGCTCCGTATAGCGCCGTATAGCTCCGTATAGCGCCGTATAGCTCCGTATAGCGCCGTATAGCTCCGTATAGCGCCGTATCGCTCCGTATAGCGCCGTATCGCTCCGTATAGCGCCGTATCGCTCCGTATAGCGCCGTATCGCTCCGTATAGCGCCGTATCGCTCCGTATAGCGCCGTATCGCTCTGTAAAGCGCCGTATCGCTCCGTATAGCGCCGTATCGCTCCGTATAGCGCCGTATCGCTCCGTATAGCGCCGTATAGCTCCGTATAGCGCCGTATCGCTCTGTAAAGCGCCGTATCGCTCCGTATAGCGCCGTATCGCTCTGTAAAGCGCCGTATCGCTCCGTATAGCTCCGTATCGCTCCGTATAGCTCCGTATAGCACAGTATCGCTCCGTATAGCTCCGTACGCGTCGTATATCTCCGTACACGTCGTATATCTCCGTATCGCTCCGTATACATTTTCTATAGGATTGAGGTCAGGGCTTTGTGATGGCCACTCCAATACCTTGACTTTGTTGTCCTTACGTCATTTTGCCACAACTTTGGAAGTATGCTTGGGGTCATTGTTCATCTCTAGGAGACAGAACGTGTCTCCTTCCTGAGCGGTATGTTGGCTGCGTGGTCCCATGGTGTTTATACTTGCGTACTATTGTTTGTACAGATGAACGTGATACCTTCAGGCGTTTGGAAATTGCTCCCAAGGCTGAACCAGATTTGTGGAGGTCTTTCCTGATTTCTTTTGATTTTCCCATGATGTCAAACAAAGAGTCACTGAGTTTGAAGGTAGGCCTTGAAATACATCCATAGGTACACCTCCAATTGACTCAAATGATGTCAATTGGCCTATCAGAAGCTTCTAAAGCCATGACATCATTTTCCAAGCTGTTTAAAGGCACAGTCAACTTAGTGTATGTAAACTTCTGACCCACTGGAATTGTGATACAGTGAATTATAAGTGAAATAATCTGTCTGTAAACAATTGTTGGAAAAATTACTTGTGCCATGCACAAAGTAGATGTCCTAACCGACTTGCCAAAACTATAGTTTAACAAGAAATTTGTGGAGTGGTTGAAAAGGGAGTTTTAATGTATCCAACCTAAGTGTATGTAAACTTCCGACTTCAACTGTAATTATATGATGTATTCTTCTCCATGACCAAACTATCTATCTGTGGCTCTGCTGTCACCTCAGAATATCCCTTTGTGTCACTGTCTGACCTGTGTCCACTGTCCATGAGCACTGGCTGTTACCTCTAAATACTATTTGTTACCTCTAAATACTACCAGCCTGTACCTGTCTCTCAGTCATTGCTGTGACAGTATTTATTATGTCGGGTTATTACTGTAATGATTCAGGAGTGTGTTATATCAGGTTATTACTGTAATGATTCAGGAGTGTGTTATGTTGGGTTGTTACTGTAATGATTCAGGAGTGTGTTATATCAAGTTATTACTGTAATGATTCAGAAGTGTGTTATGTTGGGTTATTACTGTAATGATTCAGGAGTGTGTTATATCAGGTTATTACTGTAATGATTCAGGAGTGTGTTATGTTGGGTTGTTACTGTAATGATTCAGGAGTGTGTTATATCAGGTTGTTACTGTAATGATTCAGGAGTGTGTTATATCAGGTTATTACTGTAATGATTCAGGAGTGTGTTATGTTGGGTTGTTACTGTAATGATTCAGGAGTGTGTTATGTTGGGTTGTTACTGTAATGATTCAGGAGTGTGTTATATCAGGTTGTTACTGTAATGATTCAGGAGTGTGTTATATCAGGTTATTACTGTAATGATTCAGGAGTGTGTTATGTTGGGTTGTTACTGTAATGATTCAGGAGTGTGTTATATCAAGTTATTACTGTAATGATTCAGAAGTGTGTTATGTTGGGTTGTTACTGTAATGATTCAGGAGTGTGTTATATCAGGTTATTACTGTAATGATTCAGGAGTGTGTTATATCAGGTTGTTACTGTAATGATTCAGGAGTGTGTTATATCAAGTTATTACTGTAATGATTCAGAAGTGTGTTATGTTGGGTTGTTACTGTAATGATTCAGGAGTGTGTTATATCAAGTTATTACTGTAATGATTCAGGAGTGTGTTATGTTGGGTTGTTACTGTAATGATTCAGGAGTGTGTTATATCAGGTTATTACTGTAATGATTCAGGAGTGTGTTATGTTGGGTTGTTACTGTAATGATTCAGGAGTGTGTTATATCAGGTTATTACTGTAATGATTCAGGAGTGTGTTATATCAGGTTGTTACTGTAATGATTCAGGAGTGTGTTATATCAGGTTGTTACTGTAATGATTCAGGAGTGTGTTATATCAGGTTATTACTGTAATGATTCAGAAGTGTGTTATGTTGGGTTGTTACTGTAATGATTCAGGAGTGTGTTATATCAGGTTATTGCTGTAATGATTCAGGAGTGTGTTATGTTGGGTTATTACTGTAAACAGCAAGTAATGCAGATGTAGAAGCACGGTAGCTAGGAAAGTCTCCCTAGAAAGGCAGTAACCTAGGAAGAAACCAAGAGAGGAACCAGGCTCTGAGGGGTGGCCAGTCCTCTTTTGGCTGTGCTGGGTGGAGATTATAACAGAACATGGCCAAGATGTTCAAATGTTCATAGATGACTAGCAGGGTCAAATAATAATAATAATCACAGTGGTTGTAGAGGGTGCAACAGGTCAGCACCTCAGGAGTAAATGTCAGTTGGCTTTCCATAGCCGAGCCATCAAAGTTTGAGACAGCAGGTGCGGTAGAGAGAGAGAGAGTCGAAAACAGCAGGTCTGGGACAGGTAGCACGTCCCGTGAACAGGTCAGTGTTCCATACCGCAGGCAGAACAGTTGAAACTGGAGCAGCAGCATGACCAGGTAGACTGGGGACAGTAAGGAGTCATCAGGCCAGGTAGTTCTGAGGCATGGTCCTAGGGCTCCGGTCCTCCGGGAGGGGAGGGAGAGAGAGAGAATTAGAGGGAGCATACTAAACTTTTCTAGGGTATGTGGGATGGTAGCGTCCCACCTCGTCAACAGCCAGTGAAACTGCAGGGCGCCTCATTCAAAACAACAGAAATCCCATAATTTAAATTCCTCAAACATAGAAGTATTTTACAGAATTTTAAAGATACACTTGTTGTAAATCCAGCCAAAGTGTACGATTTCAAAAAGGTTTTACGACGAAAGCACACCAAACGAATATGTTAGGTATGAGCCAAGTCACAGAAAAAGACTGCCATTTTTCCAGCCAAAGAGAGCAGTAACAAAAAGCAGAAATAGAGATAAAATGAATCACTAACCTTTGATGATCTTCATCAGATGACACTCATAGGACTTCATGTTACACAATACATGTATTTTTTGTTCGGTAAAGTTCATATTTATATCCAAAAATCTGAGTTTAGGCGGGACGCTACTGTCTCACTTGGCAAAAAGCCAGACAAAATGCAGAGCGCCATATTCAAATTAATTACTATAAAATCAAACTTTCATTAAATCACACATGAAAGACACCAAATTAAAGCTACACTGGTTGTGAATCCAGTCAACATGTCAGAATTCGAATAGGCTTTTCGGCGAAAGCATACGATTCTATTATCTGAGTATAGCAACATTGTAAACAAAGAGAGATACGCATATTTCAACCTTGCAGGCGCGACACAAAACGCAGAAATAAAAATATAATTCATGCCTTACCTTTGACGACTTTCTGTTGTTGGCACTCCAATATGTCCCATAAACATCACAAATGGTCCTTTTGTTCGATTAATTCCGTCGATATACATCCAAAATGTCCATTTATTTGGCGCGTTTGATCCAGAAAAACACGGGTTCCAACTTGCTCAAACGTGACGACAAAATATCTCAAAGGTTACCTGTAAACTTTGCCAAAAAATGTCAAACTACTTTTGTAATACAACTTTAGGTATTTTTTAACGTTAATAATCGCTAAAATTGAAGACGGGATGATCTGTGTTCAATACAGGATTAAAACCAAATGTAGCATGCCTTCTGGTCATGCGCTTCAATCAAACAGGACACCTAGAGTGACTCGACTTCAAGATGGCCGTATTTCTTCATTACACAAAGGAATAACCTCAACCAATTTCTCAGGACTGTTGACATCCAGTGGAAGCCGTAGGAACTGCAAGCAATTCGCTTAGAAATCTGTTTTCCCAATGAAAACTCATTGAAAAGAGTGACCTCAAAAAAGAAAAAATATGAATGGTTTGTCCTCGGGGTTTCGCCTGCTAAATAAGTTCTGTTATACTCACAGACATGATTCAAGCAGTTTTAGAAACTTCTGAGTGTTTTCTATCCAAATCTACTAATAATATGCATATCTTATCTTCTGGGGATGAGTAGCTGGCAGTTGAATTTGGGTATGCTTTTCATCCAAACGTGAAAATGCTGCCCCCTACCCTAGAGAAGTTAAATTCACACAGGACACCGGATACGACAGGAGAATTTACAACAGATATAACAGATTGACCCTAGCCCCCTGACACATGTTGAATCATGCTTTAGTCAGAGGTCTATCTCTTCAGGCAAAACCAAACGTTTTGATTATGCATTCGATTTACTCCCTGACTATAGCTCACCCTTTGTCCCATGATCCTCTCTGTTCTAGATCATATGTTCATAGAAGAATATCTGGACGATGAGGAACCACCTTTGCTGCTCAGCTCTTGTCCTTCTCACAGTATGTATCTTTGTGTGTGTGTGTCTAATTATTTGTCACTGATCTGTGTGTGTGTGTGCGTGTCTAATTATTTGTGTCACTGATCTGTGTTTGTGTGTATGTGTGTATGTGTGTATTCCAGGTGTTTGGCACTGAAGGGACTGTAGCCGTGCAGTGTCGGTGGGGGGAGGGGTGTGTGTGTCTGGAGTGCCCCAGTGGCCAAGAGCCAATCAAGGTAGGACAGAAGATCCCGAACTAACCTAACTCACCTCTCATTACCCTGTCATCATAACTCACCTCTCATCATAACTCACCTCTCATTACCCTGTCATCCTAACTCACCTCTCATTACCGTGTCATCCTAACTCACCTCTCATTACCCTGTCATCCTAACTCACCTCTCATTACCCTGTCATCCTAACTCACCTCTCATTACCCTGTCATCCTAACTCACCTCTCATTACCCTGTCATCCTAACTCACTTCTCATTACCCTGTCATCATAACTCACCTCTCATTACCCTGTCATCCTAACTCACCTCTCATTACCCTGTCATCCTAACTCACCTCTCATTACCCTGTCATCCTAACTCCCCTCTCATTACCCTGTCATCCTAACTCACCTCTCATTACCCTGTCATCCTAACTCACCTCTCATTACCCTGTCATCCTAACTCACCTCTCATTACCCTGTCATCCTAACTCACCTCTCATAACCCTGTCATCCTAACTCACCTCTCATTACCCTGTCATCCTAACTCACCTCTCATTACCCTGTCATCCTAACTCACCTCTCATTACCCTGTCATCCTAACTCACCTCTCATTACCCTGTCATCCTAACTCACCTCTCATTACCCTGTCATCCTAACTCACCTCTCATTACCCTGTCATCCTAACTCACCTCTCATTACCCTGTCATCCTAACTCACCTCTCATCACCCTGTCATCCTAACTCACCTCTCATTACCCTGTCATCCTAAATGTCTTCTTATAACGTACTTGTCAATATACAGGCCAACCCCCACACCCTCTCTTCCACTACATTACCACCATCGATCCCTCTGTCAACAGAGGCCACCTCTACCTCTCTCCACTTTCTCTACCTCTCTCCACTTTCTCCTCCTTCTTGCTACATGGAAGTTATGTGTATCTCCGCACTGGGAATGGATGTCAATTCAACGTCTATTCCACGTTGGTTCAACGTAGTTTCATTGAAATGACGGTGAAACAACGTTGATTCAACCAGTGTGTTCCCAGTGGGTCTTATTTTAGATACGACCAATATGCAGATGGAGGATCTTCATTTGAATACTCTTTTGTTGCTGAGAATGTTCCTGCAGGGTAGGAAGTACCGATGAGCTTTGGGATTAACATAAATTCACTGAAAACCCACGTTAACACATGGTTATATTGACAGTATTCCACTTTTCATGTGGTGTTCCTTTGTCCAGCTAATAGTCTAACCACCAATGAAGCAACATCATGGACTAAACGTTAAAATACTGTTGCTGCAGGATTGTTTTGCCACGACAGTACTGGTCAAATTAAGATCCCACATCTGTACTATGTTTTTGTTAATTTGTTGATACATGCCTAATATATATACAGTTGAAGTCCGAAGTTCACATACACTTCGGTTGGAGTCATTAAAACTTGTTTTTCAACCACTCCACAAATTTCTTGTTAACCTGTCTGGCTCTGGCGTTCCGCCAGCGGAACTCCTCCCACATTCCACTGAAAAGGCAGAGCGCGAAATTCAAAAGATATTTTTTAGAAATATTTAACTTTCACACATTAACAAGTCCAATACAGCAAATGAAAGATACACATCTTGTGAATCCAGTCAACATGTCCGATTTTTTAAATGTTTTACAGCGAAAACACCACATATATTTATGTTAGCTCACCACCAAATACAAAAAAGGACAGACATTTTTCACAGCACAGGTAGCATGCACAAAGCCAACCTAACTAACCAAGAACCAACCAAACTAACCAACAAACAACTTCATCAGATGACAGTCTTATAACATGTTATTCAATAAATCTATGTTTTGTTCGAAAAATGTGCATATTTCAGGTATAAATCATAGTTTACATTGCAGCTACAATCAGAAATTGCACAGAAAGCAGCCAGAATAATTACAGACACCAACTTCAAATACCTAAATACTCATTATAAAACATTTCTGAAAAATCGATGGTGTACAGCAAATTAAAGACAAACATCTTGTGAATCCAGCCAATATTTCCGATTTTTTTAAGTGTTTTACAGCGAAAACGCAATATAGAATTATATTAGCTTACTACAATAGCCTACCACACTACCGCATTCATTCATCAAGGCACGTTAGCGATAGCAATAGGCACGTTAGCGATAGCGAATAAACCAGCAAGATATATAATTTTTGACTAACCTTGATAAGCTTCATCAGATGACAGTCCTATAACATCAGGTTATACATACACTTATGTTTTGTTCGAAAATGTGCATATTTAGAGCTGAAATCAGTGGTTATACATTGTGCTAACGTAGCATCTTTTTCCCACAACGTCCGGATATTTTTCTGACACACTTTCTGACACACACATTCTGACCCAATAACTATTCATAAACATAAAAAATACATGTTGTATAGGAAATGATAGATACACTAGTTCTTAATGCAATCGCCGTGTTAGAATTCTAAAAATAACTTCATTACGACATCCAGCTTAGGTATAGCGAGAGAGTACCCAAAAGCTGGGCGCAAACGACTAGTACAACATGTTCAACAGATATATGAAATAGCATCATAAAATGGGTCCTACTTTTGCTGATCTTTCATCAGAATGTTGTACAAGGGGTCCTTTGTCGGGAACAATCGTTGTTTGGATTTAGAACGGCCTTTTTCCCTCTCGATTTAGCAAGCACACTTGCCAAGTGGCGCGAATCTCTCCATCGTCAACAAACTCAGAGAACGGAACACGGCAAAACTCCCGAAAAAATTTCAATAATCTGATTAAACTATATTGAAAAAACATACTTTACGATGATATTGTCACATGTATCAAATAAAATCAAAGCCGGAGATATTAGTCGACAGCTTATCAGAAGGCAAATCCAGGTCCCTTCTCGCGCTCTCCAGAAAACAGGAAACTGGTGACACGTCATGCCAAGAGCTATAATTCGAGCCCAGATCAAGTTACACACTCAATTTCTTCTCTCACTGCTTGTCGACATCTAGTGGAAGACGTATGAAGTGCATCTAAACTAATAAATATCAAGGACTTTAATAGGCAGCCCCTAGAAGAGTGCATCGATTTCAGATTTTCCACTTCCTGTCAGGAAGTTTGCTGCAAAAGGAGTTCTGTTTTACTCACAGATATAATTCAAACGGTTTTAAAAACTAGAGAGTGTTTTCTATCCAATAGTAATAATGATATGCATATTGTACGAGCAAGAATTGAGTACGAGGCCGTTTAAATTGGGCACGATTTTCCCCCAAAGTGAAAACAGCGCCCCCTGTCCTCAACAGATAACAAACTATAGTTTTGGCAAGTCAGTTAGGACATCTACTTTGTGCATGACACAAGTAATCTTTCCAACAATTGTTTACAGACAGATTATTTCACTTATAATTCACTGTATCACAATTCCAGTGGGTCAGAAGTATCATACACTAAGTTGACTGTGCCTTTAAACAGCTTGGAAAATTCCAGAAAATAATGTCATGGCTTTAGAAGCTTCTGCTAGGCTAATTGACATCATTTGAGTCAATTGTAAGTGCACCTGTGGTGTATTTCAAGGCCTACCTTCAGACTCAGTGACTCTTTGTTTGACGTCATGGGAAAATCAAAGGAAATCAGCCAAGACCTCAGAAAAAAAATTGTAGACCTCCACAAGTCTGGTTCATCCTTGGGAGCAATTTCCAAACGCCTGAAGTTACCACGTTCATCTGTACAAACAATAGTACGCAAGTATAAACACCATGGGACCACGCAGCCGTCATACTGCTCAGGAAGGAGATACGTTCTGTCTCCTAGAGATGAGCTTACTTTGGTGCAAAAAGTGCAAATCAGTCCCAGAACAACAGCAAAGGACCTTGTGAAGATGCTGGAGGAAACAGGTACAAAAGT
Source organism: Salvelinus fontinalis (assembly GCF_029448725.1). Taxonomy (NCBI): domain Eukaryota; kingdom Metazoa; phylum Chordata; class Actinopteri; order Salmoniformes; family Salmonidae; genus Salvelinus; species Salvelinus fontinalis. Next base: position 43,644,778 of record NC_074688.1, read on the forward strand.
ATCTATATGCACAGTAAAACGAGTCCTATATCGACATAACCTGTTTGGGCTGCAAACCCGATGTCGGAACGAAAATGACAACAGCTGCAGGGCGCGAAATTCAAAATCTATTTTTTTTTAATATTTAACTTTCACACATTAACAAGTCCAATACAGCATTTGAAAGATAAACATCTTGTCAATCCAGCCAACATGTCCGATTTTTTAAATGTTTTACAGAGAAAACACCACATATATTTATGTTAGCTCACCACCAAATACAAAAGTGGACAGACACGTATGAATATGATTATGATGTATGAATTATGATTCAAGTAGCATGTACAAGCCAACCGAAATAAACTAAAACCAACCTAAAGAACCCAGAAAAAACTACCTCAGATGACAGTCATATAACATGTTACACAATAAATCTATGTTTTGTTCATAAAAAGTGCATATTTTAGCTATAAATCAGTTTTACATTGATGCTACCATAAATGCTACCACATAGCTACAGTCTGAATCCAGACGGGAGTAGCCAGAGAAAATACAGACACCAACGTCGACTACTAATTACACCTCATAAAACATTTCAGAAAAACATATGGTGGATAGCTAATGAAAGACAGATATCGTGTGAATAGAGCCAATATTTCCGATTTTTGAAGTGTTTTGCAGCGAAAACACAATATATCGTTATATTAGCTAACAACATAAGCTAGCATAAGGCAGCATTGATTCTAGTGAAGCGCTAGCCTAGCACAGTTAGCACAGTTAGCATACAACAGTTCGACAGATATATGAAAAAGCATCCCAAATTGGGTCCTTATCTTTGTTGATATTCCATCAGAATGTTGTAACGGGGTCCAATGTCCAGTACAGTCTTTAGTTGGGTTCCAGAACGAAATATTTCCCTCTTTGGTTAGCAAGCACCACGGCTATGCGGCGCTAAACTTTCTGTCTTCAAAACATTCTTCCAAAACATCACGTCTAAAGTCCAGAATAAATTGCAATAATATAATTAAAGTATATTGAAAAAACATACTTTAGGATGATTTTGTGACATGTATCAAATAATATCGAAGTCAGAGATCATATTCACCGTTATCGACCTTCTTCCAGTAGCCGAGACCAAATTCTGCTTCGCGCCCGGAATTTTTTTTTAACTGCGCAGGTCTCACAAGAAGGTGTGGTATTCAGTCCATGGACGAGATATTCGACTCCTTTCAATTCTCACTTCCGCATTACACCCTGATGAAGGCGTATGACGTGTTTCTACGGTCCTAAGTGTAATGACCTTTTATAGACAAGGTCTTAAAGAGACACATCGCATTTTGGAAATCTCAATTCGGCTGGAAAAATGTCTGTAAAAATATTTCTGTTCTACTTAGAGAAATAATTCAAACCTTTTTAGAAACTATAGACTGTTATCTATCCAACAGTAGTAAATATATGCATATTGTAAAATAAAAAATTTCTTAAGAGGCCGTTTGAAAATGTGCACATATTTTCCAGTTTTTTCAATATTCACCCTGCAGCCTGAAGAAGATAACCTGAAAGGCCGCTCAGCAAGGAAGAAGCCACTGCTCCAAAACCGCCATATAAAAGCCAGACTACGGTTTGCAACCGCACATGGCGACAAAGATCGTACTTTTTGGAGAAAAGTCCCCTGGTCTGATGGAACAAAAATATAACTGTAATGACTATCGTTATGTTTGGAGGAAAAAGTGGGATGCCAGCCGAAGAACACCATCCCAACCGTGAAGCACGGGGGTGGCAGCATCATGTTATTGGGTGCTTTGCTGCAGGAGGGACTGGTGCACTTCACAAAATAGATGGCATCATGAGGAGGAAAATTATGTGGATATATTGAAGCAACATCTCAAGACAGTCAGGAAGTTAAAGCAAATTAAAGCCCATCGCAAATGGGTCTTCCAAATGGACAATGACCCCAAGCCTACTTCCAAAGTTGTGGCAAAATGGCTTAAGGACAACAAAGTCAAGGTAATGGAGTGGCCATCACAAGGCCCTGACCTCAATCCTATAGAAGATTTGTGGGCAGAACTGTAAAAGCATGTGCGAGCAAGGAGGCCCACAAACCTGACTCAGTTACACCAGCTCTGTCAGGAGTAATCGGCCAAAATTCACCCAACTTATTGTGGGAAGCTTGTGGAAAGCTACCCGAAACGTTTGGCCCAAGTTAAACAATTTAAAGGCAATGCTACCAAATACTAATTGAGTGTATGAAAACTTCTGACCTACTGGGAATGTGATGAAATAAATCAAAGATTAAATAAATAATTCTCTCTACTATTATTCTGACATTTGACTTTCTTAAAATAAAGTGGTGATCCTAACTGACCTAAAACAGGGATTTTTTACTCGGATTAAATGTCAGGAATTGTGAAAAACTGAGTTTAAATGTAATTGGCTAAGGTATATGTAAACTTCCGACTTCAACTGTGTATATATATATATTTAAAAAATCGGTTTCATATGAAAATGTGTACATATGAAACCGAAAAATAGGTAATATATCTTAGTTCCTGTCCAAAACAGCAGTGTTAGTTATTTTGGAACATTGTATTGAACACAGAACCACTTGTGACTGAAGTGTATGTGTGTAATTACAGTGGTTCATCTACTCTGTTCTGAGATGTGAAGATGTGTTCTCCTGCCAGGCTTGCGGGCAGGTCGAGAGGCCAGGCGAGGCGATACAATGCCAATCTTGTCCAGCTGGTACTTTTTCGGACGGCTATGACTCTGATCAATGCCGCCCACATTCCTCCTGCGGGGTCCTCAAGAAAAAGGTTGTGACCGCTGGTACATCACACTCTGATGCAGTCTGCGGAGACTGTCTGTCTGGGTATGTATCCACATACAAGACAATCTCTACCCTCTCCCTTTGTATCTCAATATTCACCAAACAAGTCCAACAAGTACCAACAAGTACCAACAAGCATATGTTTTTCTTCATAAGCCACGTTAGAGACAGGCTAAACGGTTGAATGATTCTTCTGCTGTAAAACAATACTGCAACACAATAATATCTCTCTCTCTGTGTGGCCCTGCTTAGTAAACGGGTCTATTACTGCAGTCCTACATCTTCATTTAGTCTCCATGTGTAGACACCAGCCCAGCTACCTAACTGTAGCACTGAAGTATCAAATCAAACCAAATGGTATTGGTCACATGCATGTGTTTAGCTGATGTTATTTGCGGGTGCAGAGAAATGCTTGTATCCTGACCAGTCATTGTATAGCCCGGTTAGCATGTCTCTACCCTCCGACCAGGTCCACCCCTCTCTACAGAAATAGACTGTTGACCTTTAAATATGGTCAGTTGGAAAAGTTTTACTTACTAGGACTGTGATATGTGGTTGTCTCACCTAGCTACAATTAAGATGAATGCAGCAATTGTAAGTTTGTCTGGATAAGAGCGTCTGCTAAATGACCATGAAATGAATACACTGCTATGATAACATGGTATTGTTCTGTTGTGATATTAATATGTGCCTGTGTTGGTGCCACCAGGTTCCACCCCACTGCTATGAGGACAGCCTCCACCCTGGCCTGTGTGACAGGTGAGTACAATCAATATCACACCAACAGATAGCTGAAGCTATTATGTTTCCACTGGTGGAATAATGGTTTTAACAGGGCCATATTCTCTCACTTTCTCACTCCGCTTTATCTCCCCCTATCTCTCCCCAGCCCCCCCTGCCCAATCTACCCACGTGCGTGTGGTGCGTACGGTGGGTAAGGGTGCGACGGGCAGTGGCGGCCTGCCAGTGAACGGTACGGCAGTGCGAAGCTCGGAGGAGAAGAGTACAGAGTATGCAGTGTTCGCCCTGGTGCCAATCTTCTGTGTGATGGGGCTCCTGGGGATCCTCATCTGTAACATCCTCAAGAAGAAAGGATACAACTGCACTGCTGAGAAGGAGGGAGGAGACGAGGAGAATGCCACACCACAGAAAGAGGGTGAGAGAGAGAGACACACACAGAGAGAGAGAGACACAGAGAGAGAGAGACACACAGAGAGACAGATGCAGGTATCTGGGCTGTGCCTTTTAGATTTTTTCTTGAATAAGTGTTTTCAAGGGTCCTTACAACAATACATGAACTGATATTTTGGATGACCAGAAGAGACACAAGGGCCCAGTTTTTCATGACCAGAGGAGACACCAGGGCCCAGTTTTTCATGACCAGAGGAGACACCAGGGCCCAGTTTTTCATGACTAGAGGAGACACCAGGGCCCAGTTTTTCATGACCAGAGGAGACACCAGGGCCCAGTTTTTCATGACCAGAGGAGACACCAGGGCCCAGTTTTTCATGACCAGAGGAGACACCAGGGCCCAGTTTTTCATGACCAGAGGAGACACCAGGGCCCAGTTTTTCATGACCAGAGGAGACACCAGGGCCCAGTTTTTCATGACCAGAGGAGACACCAGGGCCCAGTTTTTCATGACTAGAGGAGACACCAGGGCCCAGTTTTTCATGACTAGAGGAGACACCAGGGCCCAGTTTTTCATGACCAGAGGAGACACCAGGGCCCAGTTTTTCATGACCAGAGGAGACACCAGGGCCCAGTTTTTCATGACTAGAGGAGACACCAGGGCCCAGTTTTTCATGACTAGAGGAGACACCAGGGCCCAGTTTTTCATGACCAGAGGAGACACCAGGGCCCAGTTTTTCATGACCAGAGGAGACACCAGGGCCCAATTTTTCATGACCAGAGGAGACACCAGGGCCCAATTTTTCATGACCAGAGGAGACACCAGGGCCCAGTTTTTCATAATTATCCGGATTCTGTCATCCTTTTATTTGCTATCCAGCCTTTTAATTTCTGTTGAGCCTGTTTTTTGGGGGGGAAATAATCTGATACGATAATTCTGATCCAGATGCCACAATATCAAGATCAAAGAATCTGGATAGATTTTCAGTGCTTTGAACAGGGCTACGCCTTGCCATCTACTGGTCAGGTTGTGGTACTACATCTACACATTTCTTTACCTTTATTTAACTAGGCAAGTCAGTTAAGAACAAATTCTTATTTACAATGACGGCCTAACCTGGACAACGCTGGGCCAATTGTGCACCGCCCTATGGGACTCCCAATCACGGCCGGTTGTGATACAGCCTGGATTTGAACCAGGGTGTCTATACTGACCACATGCCTATGCTGACCACATACAGTTGAAGTCGGAAGTTTACATACACTTAGGTTGGAGTCATTAAAACTTGTTTTTCAACCACTCCACAAATTTCTTGTTAACAAACTATAGTTTTGGCAAGTCGGTTAGGAAATCTACTTTGTACATGACACAAGTCATTTTCCAACAATTGTTTACAGACAGATTATTTCACTTATAATTCACTGTATCACAATTCCAGTGGGTCAGAAGTTTCATACACTAAGTTGACTGTGCCTTTAAACAGCTTGGAAAATTCCAGAAAATTATGTCATGGCTTTAGAAGCCAGACTACGGTTTGCAACTGCACATGGGGACAAATATCGTACTTTTTGGATAAATGTCCTCTGGTCTGATGAAACAAAAATGGAACTGTTTGGCCATAATGACCATCATTATGTTTGGAAGAAAAAGTGGGAGGCTTGCAAGCCGAAGAACACCATCCCAACCGTGAAGCACGGGGCTGGTAGCATCATGTTGTGGGGGTGCTTTGCTGCAGGAGGGACTGGTGCACTTTACAAAATAGATGGCTTCATGAAGCAGGAAAACTTATGTGGACATATTGAAGCAACATCTCAAGACAACAGTCAGGAAGTTAAAGCTTGGTTCCAAATGGACAATGACCCCAAGCATACTTCCAAAGTTGTGGGAAAATGGCTTAAGGACAACAAAGTCAAGGTATTGGCATGGCCATCACAAAGCCCTGACCTCAATCCTATAGAAAATTTGTGGGCAGAACTGAAAAAGCGTGTGCAAGCAAAGAGGCCTACAAACCTGACTCAGTTACACCAGCTCTGGCAGGAGGAATCGGCCAAAATTCACCCAACTTATTGTGGGAAGCTTGTGGAAGGCTAACTGCCACGTTTGACCTAAGTTAAACAATTTAAAGGCAATGCTATCAAATACTAATTGAGTGTATGTAAACTTCTGACCCACTGGGAATGTGATGAAAGAAATAAAAGCTGAAATAAATCATTCTCTCTACTATTGTTCTGACATTTCACATTCTTAAAATGAAGTGGTGATCCTAACTGACCTAAAACAGGGAGTTTTTACTAGGATTAAATGTCAGGAATTGTGAAAAACTGAGTTTAAATGTATTTGGCTAAGGTGTACGTAAACTTCTGACTTCAACTGTATACTGACCACATGCCTATACCACAATTTAACATAATGAACCTTTGGTTTTCATTTTAGTTACATTGACATTTCTTGGTTGTAGTGCCTTTCAACTTTCTAAATCCACCCTTCCAGTGGGATCAAGATAATCCTGAAAAACTATCTTAATCAATACCTTAGACTTTAGAAAAACGCAAAAATGACATACAATCCTGATTTAAGGTTAGATTGGATTACCAAATCCTTATCCCTATCCGGAGGATCAGAATCCAATTTTTCAGTTTAGAAAAATCCCAATTCCAACATTTAACCCTATCCTATTGTCAAAATCCGATCATATCACTTTAGAAAAACTGGGTCTCGACAGTAAACCTGACTCTATTTCAAATCTGGCATCTATTTTCAAAGCCTTCCCCAATATGGGTAACCTAGTTTTAGCTCTTCAATGGTTGCTTAGAAAGGCACACAGCTTTACACGTAAGGGGATACACATGGGCATCGCATGTCCTGTTGCTCACACACTGGGAAGCAAGTCTTTACAGAACACAAGGAGGGCCCTGAATGAACATACTATTATCTCTCTAAGGGCAGAGCAATGTAGGGAAATGAAGGTCCTCTGATACAGACGATAGCTGTGTCACGACGACACCTCTCACAATCACAGGGCACAAACAAATCCCCTTTTCTTCCGGCCCTTTTCATAGACAGTAGTCATGTTAGACTATAAGCCATGTAGACAGAGTGTGGTGGTGGGAACTAAACGGTGTTGTATTAACTCTGACGCTTGGGAATGAGGGCAAAGGTCAGAGGGCAGCTCTCTGGAAATACAATGCATTCCAAATCATATTGCGTACACACACACACACACACACACACACACACACACACACACACACACACACACACACACACACACACACACACACACACACACACACACACACACTCCTAATCTGGTTGGCAGTCTCCACCTCCTTGTCTAGTGTTGCTAGTGTCTGTCTCCAGCTCCTTGTCTGGTGTTGCTAGTGTTTCAGTCTCCATCTCCTTGTCTGGTGTTGCTAGTGTCTCAGTCTCCATCTCCTTGTCTGGTGTTGCTAGTGTCTCAGTCTCCATCTCCTTGTCTGGTGTTGCTCGTGTCTCAGTCTCCAACTCCTTGTCTGGTGTTGCTAGTGTCTCAGTCTCTACCTCCTTGTCTAGTGTTGCTAGTGTCTCAGTCTCTACCTCCTTGTCTGGTGTTGCTCGTGTCTCAGTCTTTACCTCCTTGTCTGGTGTTGCTAGTGTCTCAGTCTTTACCTCCTTGTCTGGTGTTGCTAGTGTCTCAGTCTCTACCTCCTTGTCTGGTGTTGCTAGTGTCTCAGTCTTTACCTCCTTGTCTGGTGTTGCTAGTGTCTCAGTCTTTACCTCCTTGTCTGGTGTTGCTAGTGTCTCAGTCTTTACCTCCTTGTCTGGTGTTGCTAGTGTCTCAGTCTCTACCTACTTGTCTGGTGTTGCTAGTGTCTCATTCTCTACCTCCTTGTCTGGTGTTGCTAGTGTCTCAGTCTTTACCTCCTTGTCTGGTGTTGCTAGTGTCTCAGTCTTTACCTCCTTGTCTGGTGTTGCTAGTGTCTCAGTCTTTAACTCCTTGTCTGGTGTTGCTAGTGTCTCAGTCTCCAACTCCTTGTCTGGTGTTGCTAGTGTCTCAGTCTCCAACTCCTTGTCTGGTGTTGCTAGTGTCTCAGTCTCCATCTCCTTGTCTGGTGTTGCTAGTGTCTCAGTCTCCATCTCCTTGTCTAGTGTTGCTAGTGTCTCAGTCTCTATCTCCTTGTCTGGTGTTGCTCGTGTCTCAGTCTCCATCTCCTTGTCTGGTGTTGCTAGTGTCTCAGTCTCTACCTCCTTGTCTGGTGTTGCTTGTGTCTCAGTCTCTACCTCCTTGTCTGGTGTTGCTAGTGTCTCAGTCTCCATCTCCTTGTCTGGTGTTGCTCGTGTCTCAGTCTCCATCTCCTTGTCTGGTGTTGCTAGTGTCTCAGTCTCTACCTCCTGGTCTGGTGTTGCTAGTATCTCAGTCTCTACCTCCTTGTCTGGTGTTGCTAGTATCTCAGTCTCCATCTCCTTGTCTGGTGTTGCTAGTGTCTCAGTCTCTACCTCCTTGTCTGGTGTTGCTAGTGTCTCAGTCTCCATCTCCTTGTCTGGTGTTGCTAGTATCTCAGTCTCTACCTCCTTGTCTGGTGTTGCTAGTATCTCAGTCTCTACCTCCTTGTCTGGTGTTGCTAGTGTCTCAGTCTCTACCTCCTTGTCTGGTGTTGCTAGTGTCTCAGTCTCCATCTCCTTGTCTGGTGTTGCTAGTGTCTCAGTCTCCATCTCCTTGTCTGGTGTTGCTAGTGTCTCAGTCTCCAGCTCCTTGTCTGGTGTTGCTAGTATCTCAGTCTCTACCTCCTTGTCTGGTGTTGCTAGTGTCTCAATCTCCATCTCATTGTCTGGTGTTGCTAGTATCTCAGTCTCTACCTCCTTGTCTGGTGTTGCTAGTGTCTCAGTCTCCATCTCCTTGTCTGGTGTTGCTAGTGTCTCAGTCTCTATCTCCTTGTCTGGTGTTGCTAGTGTCTCAGTCTCCATCTCCTTGTCTGGTGTTGCTAGTATCTCAGTCTCTACCTCCTTGTCTGGTGTTGCTAGTGTCTCAGTCTCAAGCTCCTTGTCTGGTGTTGCTAGTATCTCAGTCTCTACCTCCTTGTCTGGTGTTGCTAGTGTCTCAGTCTCTACCTCCTTGTCTGGTGTTGCTAGTGTCTCAGTCTCCATCTCCTTGTCTGGTGTTGCTAGTATTCCAGTCTCTACCTCCTTGTCTGGTGTTGCTAGTGTCTCAGTCTCTACCTCCTTGTCTGGTGTTGCTAGTGTCTCAGTCTTTACCTCCTTGTCTAGTGTTGCTCGTGTCTCAGTCTCTACCTCCTTGTCTGGTGTTGCTCGTGTCTCAGTCTCCATCTCCTTGTCTAGTGTTGCTAGTGTCTCAGTCTCTACCTCCTTGTCTAGTGTTGCTAGTGTCTCAGGCTTTACCTCCTTGTCTGGTGTTGCTAGTGTCTCAGTCTTTACCTCCTTGTCTGGTGTTGCTAGTGTCTCAGTCTTTACCTCCTTGTCTGGTGTTGCTAGTGTCTCAGTCTCCATCTCCTTGTCTGGTGTTGCTAGTATCTCAGTCTCTACCTCCTTGTCTGGTGTTGCTAGTGTCTCAGTCTCAAGCTCCTTGTCTGGTGTTGCTAGTATCTTAGTCTCTACCTCCTTGTCTGGTGTTGCTAGTATCTCAGTCTCTACCTCCTTGTCTGGTGTTGCTAGTGTCTCAGTCTCTATCTCCTTGTCTGGTGTTGCTAGTGTCTTAGTCTCCATCTCCTTGTCTGGTGTTGCTAGTGTCTCAGTCTCTACCTCCTTGTCTGGTGTTGCTAGTGTCAGTCTCCATCTCCTTGTCTGGTGTTGCTAGTATCTCAGTCTCTACCTCCTTGTCTGGTGTTGCTAGTATCTCAGTCTCTACCTCCTTGTCTGGTGTTGCTAGTGTCTCAGTCTCTACCTCCTTGTCTGGTGTTGCTAGTGTCTCAGTCTCCATCTCCTTGTCTGGTGTTGCTAGTGTCTCAGTCTCCATCTCCTTGTCTGGTGTTGCTAGTGTCTCAGTCTCCAGCTCCTTGTCTGGTGTTGCTAGTATCTCAGTCTCTACCTCCTTGTCTGGTGTTGCTAGTGTCTCAATCTCCATCTCATTGTCTGGTGTTGCTAGTATCTCAGTCTCTACCTCCTTGTCTGGTGTTGCTAGTGTCTCAGTCTCCATCTCCTTGTCTGGTGTTGCTAGTGTCTCAGTCTCTATCTCCTTGTCTGGTGTTGCTAGTGTCTCAGTCTCCATCTCCTTGTCTGGTGTTGCTAGTATCTCAGTCTCTACCTCCTTGTCTGGTGTTGCTAGTGTCTCAGTCTCAAGCTCCTTGTCTGGTGTTGCTAGTATCTCAGTCTCTACCTCCTTGTCTGGTGTTGCTAGTGTCTCAGTCTCTACCTCCTTGTCTGGTGTTGCTAGTGTCTCAGTCTCCATCTCCTTGTCTGGTGTTGCTAGTATTCCAGTCTCTACCTCCTTGTCTGGTGTTGCTAGTGTCTCAGTCTCTACCTCCTTGTCTGGTGTTGCTAGTGTCTCAGTCTCCATCTCCTTGTCTGGTGTTGCTAGTATTCCAGTCTCTACCTCCTTGTCTGGTGTTGCTAGTGTCTCAGTCTCTACCTCCTTGTCTGGTGTTGCTAGTGTCTCAGTCTTTACCTCCTTGTCTAGTGTTGCTCGTGTCTCAGTCTCTACCTCCTTGTCTGGTGTTGCTCGTGTCTCAGTCTCCATCTCCTTGTCTAGTGTTGCTAGTGTCTCAGTCTCTACCTCCTTGTCTAGTGTTGCTAGTGTCTCAGGCTTTACCTCCTTGTCTGGTGTTGCTAGTGTCTCAGTCTTTACCTCCTTGTCTGGTGTTGCTAGTGTCTCAGTCTTTACCTCCTTGTCTGGTGTTGCTAGTGTCTCAGTCTCCATCTCCTTGTCTGGTGTTGCTAGTATCTCAGTCTCTACCTCCTTGTCTGGTGTTGCTAGTGTCTCAGTCTCAAGCTCCTTGTCTGGTGTTGCTAGTATCTTAGTCTCTACCTCCTTGTCTGGTGTTGCTAGTATCTCAGTCTCTACCTCCTTGTCTGGTGTTGCTAGTGTCTCAGTCTCTACCTCCTTGTCTGGTGTTGCTAGTGTCTCAGTCTCCATCTCCTTGTCTGGTGTTGCTAGTGTCTCAGTCTCTACCTCCTTGTCTGGTGTTGCTAGTGTCAGTCTCCATCTCCTTGTCTGGTGTTGCTAGTATCTCAGTCTCTACCTCCTTGTCTGGTGTTGCTAGTATCTCAGTCTCTACCTCCTTGTCTGGTGTTGCTAGTGTCTCAGTCTCTACCTCCTTGTCTGGTGTTGCTAGTGTCTCAGTCTCCATCTCCTTGTCTGGTGTTGCTAGTGTCTCAGTCTCCATCTCCTTGTCTGGTGTTGCTAGTGTCTCAGTCTCCATCTCCTTGTCTAGTGTTGCTAGTGTCTCAGTCTCTACCTCCTTGTCTAGTGTTGCTAGTGTCTCAGGCTTTACCTCCTTGTCTGGTGTTGCTAGTGTCTCAGTCTTTACCTCCTTGTCTGGTGTTGCTAGTGTCTCAGTCTTTACCTCCTTGTCTGGTGTTGCTAGTGTCTCAGTCTCCATCTCCTTGTCTGGTGTTGCTAGTATCTCAGTCTCTACCTCCTTGTCTGGTGTTGCTAGTGTCTCAGTCTCAAGCTCCTTGTCTGGTGTTGCTAGTATCTTAGTCTCTACCTCCTTGTCTGGTGTTGCTAGTATCTCAGTCTCTACCTCCTTGTCTGGTGTTGCTAGTATCTCAGTCTCTACCTCCTTGTCTGGTGTTGCTAGTATCTCAGTCTCTACCTCCTTGTCTGGTGTTGCTAGTGTCTCAGTCTCTACCTCCTTGTCTGGTGTTGCTAGTGTCTCAGTCTCCATCTCCTTGTCTGGTGTTGCTAGTGTCTCAGTCTCCATCTCCTTGTCTGGTGTTGCTAGTGTCTCAGTCTCCAGCTCCTTGTCTGGTGTTGCTAGTATCTCAGTCTCTACCTCCTTGTCTGGTGTTGCTAGTGTCTCAATCTCCATCTCATTGTCTGGTGTTGCTAGTATCTCAGTCTCTACCTCCTTGTCTGGTGTTGCTAGTGTCTCAGTCTCCATCTCCTTGTCTGGTGTTGCTAGTGTCTCAGTCTCTATCTCCTTGTCTGGTGTTGCTAGTGTCTCAGTCTCCATCTCCTTGTCTGGTGTTGCTAGTATCTCAGTCTCTACCTCCTTGTCTGGTGTTGCTAGTGTCTCAGTCTCAAGCTCCTTGTCTGGTGTTGCTAGTATCTCAGTCTCTACCTCCTTGTCTGGTGTTGCTAGTGTCTCAGTCTCTACCTCCTTGTCTGGTGTTGCTAGTGTCTCAGTCTCCATCTCCTTGTCTGGTGTTGCTAGTATTCCAGTCTCTACCTCCTTGTCTGGTGTTGCTAGTGTCTCAGTCTCTACCTCCTTGTCTGGTGTTGCTAGTGTCTCAGTCTTTACCTCCTTGTCTAGTGTTGCTCGTGTCTCAGTCTCTACCTCCTTGTCTGGTGTTGCTCGTGTCTCAGTCTCCATCTCCTTGTCTAGTGTTGCTAGTGTCTCAGTCTCTACCTCCTTGTCTAGTGTTGCTAGTGTCTCAGGCTTTACCTCCTTGTCTGGTGTTGCTAGTGTCTCAGTCTTTACCTCCTTGTCTGGTGTTGCTAGTGTCTCAGTCTTTACCTCCTTGTCTGGTGTTGCTAGTGTCTCAGTCTCCATCTCCTTGTCTGGTGTTGCTAGTATCTCAGTCTCTACCTCCTTGTCTGGTGTTGCTAGTGTCTCAGTCTCAAGCTCCTTGTCTGGTGTTGCTAGTATCTTAGTCTCTACCTCCTTGTCTGGTGTTGCTAGTATCTCAGTCTCTACCTCCTTGTCTGGTGTTGCTAGTGTCTCAGTCTCTACCTCCTTGTCTGGTGTTGCTAGTGTCTCAGTCTCCATCTCCTTGTCTGGTGTTGCTAGTGTCTCAGTCTCTACCTCCTTGTCTGTTGTTGCTAGTGTCAGTCTCCATCTCCTTGTCTGGTGTTGCTAGTATCTCAGTCTCTACCTCCTTGTCTGGTGTTGCTAGTGTCTCAGTCTCTACCTCCTTGTCTGGTGTTGCTAGTGTCTCAGTCAAAAGCTCCTTGTCTGGTGTTGCTAGTATCTCAGTCTCTACCTCCTTGTCAGGTGTTGCTAGTGTCTCAGTCTCTACCTCCTTGTCTGGTGTTGCTAGTGTCTCAGTCTCAAGCTCCTTGTCTGGTGTTGCTAGTGTCTCAGTCTCTACCTCCTTGTCTGGTGTTGCTAGTGTCTCAGTCTCCATCTCCTTGTCTGGTGTTACTAGTGTCTCAGTCTCTACCTCCTTGTCTGGTGTTGCTAGTGTCTCAGTCTCCATCTCCTTGTCTGGTGTTGCTAGTATCTCAGTCTCAAGCTCCTTGTCTGGTGTTGCTAGTATCTCAGTCTCTACCTCCTTGTATGGTGTTGCTAGTGTCTCAGTCTCTACCTCCTTGTCTGGTGTTGCTAGTGTCTCAGTCTCCATCTCCTTGTCTGGTGTTGCTAGTGTCTCAGTCTCCAGCTCCTTGTCTAGTGTTGCTAGTATCTCAGTCTCTACCTCCTTGTCTGGTGTTGCTAGTGTCTCAATCTCCATCTCCTTGTCTGGTGTTGCTAGTATCTCAGTCTCTACCTCCTTGTCTGGTGTTGCTAGTATCTCAGTCTCTACCTCCTTGTCTGGTGTTGCTAGTGTCTCAGTCTCTACCTCCTTGTCTGATGTTGCTAGTGTCTCAGTCTCCATTTCATTGTCTGGTGTTGCTAGTGTCTCAGTCTCCATCTCCTTGTCTGGTGTTGCTCGTGTCTCAGTCTCCATCTCCTTGTCTGGTGTTGCTAGTGTCTCAGTCTCCATCTCCTTGTCTGGTGTTGCTAGTGTCTCAGTCTTCATCTCCTTGTCTGATGTTGCTAGTGTCTCAGTCTCCATCTCCTTGTCTGGTGTTGCTAGTGTCTCAGTCTCCATCTCCTTGTCTGGTGTTGCTAGTATCTCAGTCTCTACCTCCTTGTCTGGTGTTGCTAGTGTCTCAGTCTCCATCTCCTTGTCTGGTGTTGCTAGTATCTCAGTCTCCATCTCCTTGTCTGGTGTTGCTAGTGTCTCAGTCTCTATCTCCTTGTCTGGTGTTGCTAGTGTCTCAGTCTTTACCTCCTTGTCTGGTGTTGCTAGTATCTCAGTCTCTACCACCTTGTCTGGTGTTGCTAGTATCTCAGTCTCTACCTCCTTGTCTGGTGTTGCTAGTGTCTCAATCTCCATCTCCTTGTCTGGTGTTGCTAGTATCTCAGTCTCTACCTCCTTGTCTGGTGTTGCTAGTGTCTCAGTCTCTACTTCCTTGTCTGGTGTTGCTAGTGTCTCAGTCTCAAGCTCCTTGTCTGGTGTTGCTAGTATCTCAGTCTCTACCTCCTTGTCAGGTGTTGCTAGTGTCTCAGTCTCTACCTCCTTGTCTGGTGTTGCTAGTGTCTCAGTCTCCATCTCCTTGTCTGGTGTTACTAGTGTCTCAGTCTCCATCTCCTTGTCTGGTGTTGCTAGTGTCTCAGTCTCCATCTCCTTGTCTGGTGTTGCTAGTGTCTCAGTCTCCATCTCCTTGTCTGGTGTTGCTAGTATCTCAGTCTCTACCTCCTTGTCTGGTGTTGCTAGTGTCTCAGTCTCAAGCTCCTTGTCTGGTGTTGCTAGTGTCTCAGTCTCTATCTCCTTGTCTGGTGTTGCTAGTGTCTCAGTCTCCAGCTCCTTGTCTAGTGTTGCTAGTATCTCAGTCTCTACCTCCTTGTCTGGTGTTGCTAGTGTCTCAATCTCCATCTCCTTGTCTGGTGTTGCTAGTATCTCAGTCTCTACCTCCTTGTCTGGTGTTGCTAGTATCTCAGTCTCTACCTCCTTGTCTGGTGTTGCTAGTGTCTCAGTCTCTACCTCCTTGTCTGATGTTGCTAGTGTCTCAGTCTCCATCTCCTTGTCTGGTGTTGCTAGTGTCTCAGTCTCCATCTCCTTGTCTGGTGTTGCTCGTGTCTCAGTCTCCATCTCCTTGTCTGGTGTTGCTAGTGTCTCAGTCTCCAGCTCCTTGTCTGGTGTTGCTAGTGTCTCAGTCTCCATCTCCTTGTCTGATGTTGCTAGTGTCTCAGTCTCCATCTCCTTGTCTGGTGTTGCTAGTGTCTCAGTCTCCATCTCCTTGTCTGGTGTTGCTAGTATCTCAGTCTCTACCTCCTTGTCTGGTGTTGCTAGTGTCTCAGTCTCCATCTCCTTGTCTGGTGTTGCTAGTGTCTCAGTCTCCATCTCCTTGTCTGGTGTTGCTAGTATCTCAGTCTCTACCTCCTTGTCTGGTGTTGCTAGTGTCTCAGTCTCCATCTCCTTGTCTGGTGTTGCTAGTATCTCAGTCTCTACCTCCTTGTCTGGTGTTGCTAGTGTCTCAGTCTCTACCTCCTTGTCTGGTGTTGCTAGTGTCTCAGTCTCTACCTCCTTGTCTGGTGTTGCTAGTGTCTCAGTCTCCATCTCCTTGTCTGGTGTTGCTAGTGTCTCAGTCTCCATCTCCTTGTCTGGTGTTGCTAGTATCTCAGTCTCTACCTCCTTGTCTGGTGTTGCTAGTGTCTCAGTCTCAAGCTCCTTGTCTGGTGTTGCTAGTATCTCAGTCTCTACCTCCTTGTCTGGTGTTGCTAGTGTCTCAGTCTCCATCTCCTTGTCTGGTGTTGCTAGTGTCTCAGTCTCCAGCTCCTTGTCTGGTGTTGCTAGTATCTCAGTCTCTACCTCCTTGTCTGGTGTTGCTAGTGTCTCAATCTCCATCTCATTGTCTGGTGTTGCTAGTATCTCAGTCTCTACCTCCTTGTCTGGTGTTGCTAGTGTCTCAGTCTCTACCTCCTTGTCTGGTGTTGCTAGTGTCTCAGTCTCCATCTCCTTGACTGGTGTTGCTAGAGTCTCAATCTCCATCTCCTTGTCTGGTGTTGCTAGTATCTCAGTCTCTACCTCCTTGTCTGGTGTTGCTAGTATCTCAGTCTCTACCTCCTTGTCTGGTGTTGCTAGTGTCTCAGTCTCTACATCCTTGTCTGATGTTGCTAGTGTCTCAGTCTCCATCTCCTTGTCTGGTGTTGCTAGTGTCTCAGTCTCCATCTCCTTGTATGGTGTTGCTAGTGTCTCAGTCTCCATCTCCTTGTCTGGTGTTGCTAGTGTCTCAGTCTCCATCTCCTTGTCTAGTGTTGCTCGTGTCTCAGTCTCCATCTCCTTGTCTGGTGTTGCTAGTGTCTCAGTCTCTACCTCCTTGTCTGGTGTTGCTAGTGTCTCAGTCTCTACCTCCTTGTCCGGTGTTGCTCGTGTCTCAGTCTCCATCTCCTTGTCTAGTGTTGCTCGTGTCTCAGTCTCCATCTCCTTGTCTGGTGTTGCTAGTGTCTCAGTCTCTACCTCCTTGTCTGGTGTTGCTAGTATCTCAGTCTCCATCTCCTTGTCTGGTGTTGCTAGTATCTCAGTCTCCATCTCCTTGTCTGGTGTTGCTAGTATCTCAGTCTCTACCTCTTTGTCTGGTGTTGCTAGTGTCTCAGTCTCCATCTCCTTGTCTGGTGTTGCTAGTTTCTCAGTCTCTACCTCCTTGTCTGGTGTTGCTAGTATCTCAGTCTCTACCTCCTTGTCTGGTGTTGCTAGTGTCTCAGTCTCTACCTCCTTGTCTGGTGTTGCTAGTATCTCAGTCTCTACCTCTTTGTCTGGTGTTGCTAGTGTCTCAGTCTCCATCTCCTTGTCTGGTGTTGCTAGTATCTCAGTCTCTACCTCCTTGTCTGGTGTTGCTAGTATCTCAGTCTCTACCTCCTTGTCTGGTGTTGCTAGTGTCTCAGTCTCTACCTCCTTGTCTGATGTTGCTAGTGTCTCAGTCTCTACCTCCTTGTCTGATGTTGCTAGTGTCTCAGTCTCCATCTCATTGTCTGGTGTTGCTAGTGTCTCAGTCTCCATCTCCTTGTCTGGTGTTGCTCGTGTCTCAGTCTCCATCTCCTTGTCTGGTGTTGCTAGTGTCTCAGTCTCCATCTCCTTGTCTGGTGTTGCTAGTGTCTCAGTCTTCATCTCCTTGTCTGATGTTGCTAGTGTCTCAGTCTCCATCTCCTTGTCTGGTGTTGCTAGTGTCTCAGTCTCCATCTCCTTGTCTGGTGTTGCTAGTGTCTCAGTCTTTACCTCCTTGTCTGGTGTTGCTAGTGTCTCAGTCTTCATCTCCTTGTCTGATGTTGCTAGTATCTCAGTCTCCATCTCCTTGTCTGGTGTTGCTAGTGTCTCAGTCTCCATCTCCTTGTCTGGTGTTGCTAGTGTCTCAGTCTTTACCTCCTTGTCTGGTGTTGCTAGTGTCTCAGTCTCTACCACCTTGTCTGATGTTGCTAGTGTCTCAGTCTCTACCTCCTTGTCTGGTGTTGCTACTGTCTCAATCTCCATCTCCTTGTCTGGTGTTGCTAGTATCTCAGTCTCTACCTCCTTGTCTGGTGTTGCTAGTGTCTCAGTCTCTACCTCCTTGTCTGGTGTTGCTAGTGTCTCAGTCTCAAGCTCCTTGTCTGGTGTTGCTAGTATCTCAGTCTCTACCTCCTTGTCAGGTGTTGCTAGTGTCTCAGTCTCTACCTCCTTGTCTGGTGTTGCTAATGTCTCAGTCTCCATCTCCTTGTCTGGTGTTACTAGTGTCTCAGTCTCCATCTCCTTGTCTGGTGTTGCTAGTGTCTCAGTCTCCATCTCCTTGTCTGGTGTTGCTAGTATCTCAGTCTCTACCTCCTTGTCTGGTGTTGCTAGTGTCTCAGTCTCAAGCTCCTTGTCTGGTGTTGCTAGTGTCTCAGTCTCTATCTCCTTGTCTGGTGTTGCTAGTGTCTCAGTCTCCAGCTCCTTGTCTAGTGTTGCTAGTATCTCAGTCTCTACCTCCTTGTCTGGTGTTGCTAGTGTCTCAATCTCCATCTCCTTGTCTGGTGTTGCTAGTATCTCAGTCTCTACCTCCTTGTCTGGTGTTGCTAGTATCTCAGTCTCTACCTCCTTGTCTGGTGTTGCTAGTGTCTCAGTCTCTACCTCCTTGTCTGATGTTGCTAGTGTCTCAGTCTCCATCTCCTTGTCTGGTGTTGCTAGTGTCTCAGTCTCCATCTCCTTGTCTGGTGTTGCTCGTGTCTCAGTCTCCATCTCCTTGTCTGGTGTTGCTAGTGTCTCAGTCTCCAGCTCCTTGTCTGGTGTTGCTAGTGTCTCAGTCTCCATCTCCTTGTCTGATGTTGCTAGTGTCTCAGTCTCCATCTCCTTGTCTGGTGTTGCTAGTGTCTCAGTCTCCATCTCCTTGTCTGGTGTTGCTAGTGTCTCAGTCTCCATCTCCTTGTCTGGTGTTGCTCGTGTCTCAGTCTCCATCTCCTTGTCTGGTGTTGCTAGTGTCTCAGTCTCCAGCTCCTTGTCTGGTGTTGCTAGTGTCTCAGTCTTCATCTCCTTGTCTGATGTTGCTAGTGTCTCAGTCTCCATCTCCTTGTCTGGTGTTGCTAGTGTCTCAGTCTCCATCTCCTTGTCTGGTGTTGCTAGTATCTCAGTCTCTACCTCCTTGTCTGGTGTTGCTAGTGTCTCAGTCTCCATCTCCTTGTCTGGTGTTGCTAGTGTCTCAGTCTCCATCTCCTTGTCTGGTGTTGCTAGTATCTCAGTCTCTACCTCCTTGTCTGGTGTTGCTAGTGTCTCAGTCTCCATCTCCTTGTCTGGTGTTGCTAGTATCTCAGTCTCTACCTCCTTGTCTGGTGTTGCTAGTGTCTCAGTCTCTACCTCCTTGTCTGGTGTTGCTAGTGTCTCAGTCTCTACCTCCTTGTCTGGTGTTGCTAGTGTCTCAGTCTCCATCTCCTTGTCTGGTGTTGCTAGTGTCTCAGTCTCCATCTCCTTGTCTGGTGTTGCTAGTATCTCAGTCTCTACCTCCTTGTCTGGTGTTGCTAGTGTCTCAGTCTCAAGCTCCTTGTCTGGTGTTGCTAGTATCTCAGTCTCTACCTCCTTGTCTGGTGTTGCTAGTGTCTCAGTCTCCATCTCCTTGTCTGGTGTTGCTAGTGTCTCAGTCTCCAGCTCCTTGTCTGGTGTTGCTAGTATCTCAGTCTCTACCTCCTTGTCTGGTGTTGCTAGTGTCTCAATCTCCATCTCATTGTCTGGTGTTGCTAGTATCTCAGTCTCTACCTCCTTGTCTGGTGTAGCTAGTGTCTCAGTCTCTACCTCCTTGTCTGGTGTTGCTAGTGTCTCAGTCTCCATCTCCTTGACTGGTGTTGCTAGAGTCTCAATCTCCATCTCCTTGTCTGGTGTTGCTAGTATCTCAGTCTCTACCTCCTTGTCTGGTGTTGCTAGTATCTCAGTCTCTACCTCCTTGTCTGGTGTTGCTAGTGTCTCAGTCTCTACATCCTTGTCTGATGTTGCTAGTGTCTCAGTCTCCATCTCCTTGTCTGGTGTTGCTAGTGTCTCAGTCTCCATCTCCTTGTATGGTGTTGCTAGTGTCTCAGTCTCCATCTCCTTGTCTGGTGTTGCTAGTGTCTCAGTCTCCATCTCCTTGTCTAGTGTTGCTCGTGTCTCAGTCTCCATCTCCTTGTCTAGTGTTGCTCGTGTCTCAGTCTCCATCTCCTTGTCTGGTGTTGCTAGTGTCTCAGTCTCTACCTCCTTGTCTGGTGTTGCTAGTGTCTCAGTCTCTACCTCCTTGTCCGGTGTTGCTCGTGTCTCAGTCTCCATCTCCTTGTCTAGTGTTGCTCGTGTCTCAGTCTCCATCTCCTTGTCTGGTGTTGCTAGTGTCTCAGTCTCTACCTCCTTGTCTGGTGTTGCTAGTATCTCAGTCTCCATCTCCTTGTCTGGTGTTGCTAGTATCTCAGTCTCCATCTCCTTGTCTGGTGTTGCTAGTATCTCAGTCTCTACCTCTTTGTCTGGTGTTGCTAGTGTCTCAGTCTCCATCTCCTTGTCTGGTGTTGCTAGTTTCTCAGTCTCTACCTCCTTGTCTGGTGTTGCTAGTATATCAGTCTCTACCTCCTTGTCTGGTGTTGCTAGTGTCTCAGTCTCTACCTCCTTGTCTGGTGTTGCTAGTATCTCAGTCTCTACCTCTTTGTCTGGTGTTGCTAGTGTCTCAGTCTCCATCTCCTTGTCTGGTGTTGCTAGTATCTCAGTCTCTACCTCCTTGTCTGGTGTTGCTAGTATCTCAGTCTCTACCTCCTTGTCTGGTGTTGCTAGTGTCTCAGTCTCTACCTCCTTGTCTGATGTTGCTAGTGTCTCAGTCTCTACCTCCTTGTCTGATGTTGCTAGTGTCTCAGTCTCCATCTCATTGTCTGGTGTTGCTAGTGTCTCAGTCTCCATCTCCTTGTCTGGTGTTGCTCGTGTCTCAGTCTCCATCTCCTTGTCTGGTGTTGCTAGTGTCTCAGTCTCCATCTCCTTGTCTGGTGTTGCTAGTGTCTCAGTCTTCATCTCCTTGTCTGATGTTGCTAGTGTCTCAGTCTCCATCTCCTTGTCTGGTGTTGCTAGTGTCTCAGTCTCCATCTCCTTGTCTGGTGTTGCTAGTGTCTCAGTCTTTACCTCCTTGTCTGGTGTTGCTAGTGTCTCAGTCTTCATCTCCTTGTCTGATGTTGCTAGTATCTCAGTCTCCATCTCCTTGTCTGGTGTTGCTAGTGTCTCAGTCTCCATCTCCTTGTCTGGTGTTGCTAGTGTCTCAGTCTTTACCTCCTTGTCTGGTGTTGCTAGTGTCTCAGTCTCTACCACCTTGTCTGATGTTGCTAGTATCTCAGTCTCTACCTCCTTGTCTGGTGTTGCTAGTGTCTCAATCTCCATCTCCTTGTCTGGTGTTGCTAGTATCTCAGTCTCTACCTCCTTGTCTGGTGTTGCTAGTGTCTCAGTCTCTACCTCCTTGTCTGGTGTTGCTAGTGTCTCAGTCTCAAGCTCCTTGTCTGGTGTTGCTAGTATCTCAGTCTCTACCTCCTTGTCAGGTGTTGCTAGTGTCTCAGTCTCTACCTCCTTGTCTGGTGTTGCTAGTGTCTCAGTCTCCATCTCCTTGTCTGGTGTTACTAGTGTCTCAGTCTCCATCTCCTTGTCTGGTGTTGCTAGTGTCTCAGTCTCCATCTCCTTGTCTGGTGTTGCTAGTATCTCAGTCTCTACCTCCTTGTCTGGTGTTGCTAGTGTCTCAGTCTCAAGCTCCTTGTCTGGTGTTGCTAGTGTCTCAGTCTCTATCTCCTTGTCTGGTGTTGCTAGTGTCTCAGTCTCCAGCTCCTTGTCTAGTGTTGCTAGTATCTCAGTCTCTACCTCCTTGTCTGGTGTTGCTAGTGTCTCAATCTCCATCTCCTTGTCTGGTGTTGCTAGTATCTCAGTCTCTACCTCCTTGTCTGGTGTTGCTAGTATCTCAGTCTCTACCTCCTTGTCTGGTGTTGCTAGTGTCTCAGTCTCTACCTCCTTGTCTGATGTTGCTAGTGTCTCAGTCTCCATCTCCTTGTCTGGTGTTGCTAGTGTCTCAGTCTCCATCTCCTTGTCTGGTGTTGCTCGTGTCTCAGTCTCCATCTCCTTGTCTGGTGTTGCTAGTGTCTCAGTCTCCAGCTCCTTGTCTGGTGTTGCTAGTGTCTCAGTCTCCATCTCCTTGTCTGATGTTGCTAGTGTCTCAGTCTCCATCTCCTTGTCTGGTGTTGCTAGTGTCTCAGTCTCCATCTCCTTGTCTGGTGTTGCTAGTATCTCAGTCTCTACCTCCTTGTCTGGTGTTGCTAGTGTCTCAGTCTCCATCTCCTTGTCTGGTGTTGCTAGTGTCTCAGTCTCTACCTCCTTGTCTGGTGTTGCTAGTGTCTCAGTCTCCATCTCCTTGTCTGGTGTTGCTAGTGTCTCAGTCTCCATCTCCTTGTCTGGTGTTGCTAGTATCTCAGTCTCTACCTCCTTGTCTGGTGTTGCTAGTGTCTCAGTCTCAAGCTCCTTGTCTGGTGTTGCTAGTATCTCAGTCTCTACCTCCTTGTCTGGTGTTGCTAGTGTCTCAGTCTCTATCTCCTTGTCTGGTGTTGCTAGTGTCTCAGTCTCCAGCTCCTTGTCTGGTGTTGCTAGTATCTCAGTCTCTACCTCCTTGTCTGGTGTTGCTAGTGTCTCAATCTCCATCTCATTGTCTGGTGTTGCTAGTATCTCAGTCTCTACCTCCTTGTCTGGTGTTGCTAGTGTCTCAGTCTCTACCTCCTTGTCTGGTGTTGCTAGTGTCTCAGTCTCCATCTCCTTGACTGGTGTTGCTAGAGTCTCAATCTCCATCTCCTTGTCTGGTGTTGCTAGTATCTCAGTCTCTACCTCCTTGTCTGGTGTTGCTAGTATCTCAGTCTCTACCTCCTTGTCTGGTGTTGCTAGTGTCTCAGTCTCTACATCCTTGTCTGATGTTGCTAGTGTCTCAGTCTTTACCTCCTTGTCTGGTGTTGCTAGTGTCTCAGTCTCCATCTCCTTGTATGGTGTTGCTAGTGTCTCAGTCTCCATCTCCTTGTCTGGTGTTGCTAGTGTCTCAGTCTTTACCTCCTTGTCTAGTGTTGCTCGTGTCTCAGTCTCCAGCTCCTTGTCTAGTGTTGCTCGTGTCTCAGTCTCCATCTCCTTGTCTGGTGTTGCTAGTGTCTCAGTCTCTACCTCCTTGTCTGGTGTTGCTAGTGTCTCAGTCTCTACCTCCTTGTCCGGTGTTGCTCGTGTCTCAGTCTCCATCTCCTTGTCTAGTGTTGCTCGTGTCTCAGTCTCCATCTCCTTGTCTGGTGTTGCTAGTGTCTCAGTCTCTACCTCCTTGTCTGGTGTTGCTAGTATCTCAGTCTCCATCTCCTTGTCTGGTGTTGCTAGTATCTCAGTCTCCATCTCCTTGTCTGGTGTTGCTAGTATCTCAGTCTCTACCTCTTTGTCTGGTGTTGCTAGTGTCTCAGTCTCCATCTCCTTGTCTGGTGTTGCTAGTATCTCAGTCTCTACCTCCTTGTCTGGTGTTGCTAGTATCTCAGTCTCTACCTCCTTGTCTGGTGTTGCTAGTGTCTCAGTCTCTACCTCCTTGTCTGGTGTTGCTAGTGTCTCAGTCTCCATCTCCTTGTCTGGTGTTGCTAGTGTCTCAGTCTCCATCTCCTTGTCTGGTGTTGCTAGTGTCTCAGTCTCCATCTCCTTGTCTGGTGTTGCTAGTGTCTCAGTCTCCAGCTCCTTGTCTGGTGTTGCTAGTATCTCAGTCTCTACCTCCTTGTCTGGTGTTGCTAGTGTCTCAGTCTCTACCTCCTTGTCTGGTGTTGCTAGTGTCTCAGTCTCCATCTCCTTGTCTGGTGTTGCTAGTGTCTCAGTCTCCATCTCCTTGTCTGGTGTTGCTAGTATCTCAGTCTCTACCTCCTTGTCTGGTGTTGCTAGTGTCTCAGTCTCTACCTCCTTGTCTAGTGTTGCTAGTGTCTCAGTCTTTACCTCCTTGTCTAGTGTTGCTCGTGTCTCAGTCTCTACCTCCTTGTCTGGTGTTGCTAGTATCTCAGTCTCTACCTCCTTGTCTGGTGTTGCTAGTATCTCAGTCTCTACCTCCTTGTCTGGTGTTGCTAGTGTCTCAGTCTCTACCTCCTTGTCTGATGTTGCTAGTGTCTCAGTCTCTACCTCCTTGTCTGATGTTGCTAGTATCTCAGTCTCCATCTCATTGTCTGGTGTTGCTAGTGTCTCAGTCTCCATCTCCTTGTCTGGTGTTGCTCGTGTCTCAGTCTCCATCTCCTTGTCTGGTGTTGCTAGTGTCTCAGTCTCCATCTCCTTGTCTGGTGTTGCTAGTGTCTCAGTCTTCATCTCCTTGTCTGATGTTGCTAGTGTCTCAGTCTCCATCTCCTTGTCTGGTGTTGCTAGTGTCTCAGTCTCCATCTCCTTGTCTGGTGTTGCTAGTATCTCAGTCTCTACCTCCTTGTCTGGTGTTGCTAGTGTCTCAGTCTCCATCTCTTTGTCTGGTGTTGCTAGTATCTCAGTCTCCATCTCCTTGTCTGGTGTTGCTAGTGTCTCAGTCTCCATCTCCTTGTCTGGTGTTGCTAGTGTCTCAGTCTTTACCTCCTTGTCTGGTGTTGCTAGTGTCTCAGTCTCTACCACCTTGTCTGGTGTTGCTAGTATCTCAGTCTCTACCTCCTTGTCTGGTGTTGCTAGTGTCTCAATCTCCATCTCCTTGTCTGGTGTTGCTAGTATCTCAGTCTCTACCTCCTTGTCTGGTGTTGCTAGTGTCTCAGTCTCTACCTCCTTGTCTGGTGTTGCTAGTGTCTCAGTCTCAAGCTCCTTGTCTGGTGTTGCTAGTATCTCAGTCTCTACCTCCTTGTCAGGTGTTGCTAGTGTCTCAGTCTCTACCTCCTTGTCTGGTGTTGCTAGTGTCTCAGTCTCCATCTCCTTGTCTGGTGTTACTAGTGTCTCAGTCTCCATCTCCTTGTCTGGTGTTGCTAGTGTCTCAGTCTCCATCTCCTTGTCTGGTGTTGCTAGTATCTCAGTCTCTACCTCCTTGTCTGGTGTTGCTAGTGTCTCAGTCTCAAGCTCCTTGTCTGGTGTTGCTAGTGTCTCAGTCTCTATCTCCTTGTCTGGTGTTGCTAGTGTCTCAGTCTCCAGCTCCTTGTCTAGTGTTGCTAGTATCTCAGTCTCTACCTCCTTGTCTGGTGTTGCTAGTGTCTCAGTCTCCATCTCCTTGTCTGGTGTTGCTAGTATCTCAGTCTCTACCTCCTTGTCTGGTGTTGCTAGTATCTCAGTCTCTACCTCCTTGTCTGGTGTTGCTAGTGTCTCAGTCTCTACCTCCTTGTCTGATGTTGCTAGTGTCTCAGTCTCCATCTCCTTGTCTGGTGTTGCTAGTGTCTCAGTCTCCATCTCCTTGTCTGGTGTTGCTCGTGTCTCAGTCTCTATCTCCTTGTCTGGTGTTGCTAGTGTCTCAGTCTCCAGCTCCTTGTCTGGTGTTGCTAGTGTCTCAGTCTCCATCTCCTTGTCTGATGTTGCTAGTGTCTCAGTCTCCATCTCCTTGTCTGGTGTTGCTAGTGTCTCAGTCTCCATCTCCTTGTCTGGTGTTGCTAGTATCTCAGTCTCTACCTCCTTGTCTGGTGTTGCTAGTGTCTCAGTCTCCATCTCCTTGTCTGGTGTTGCTAGTGTCTCAGTCTCTACCTCCTTGTCTGGTGTTGCTAGTGTCTCAGTCTCCATCTCCTTGTCTGGTGTTGCTAGTGTCTCAGTCTCCATCTCCTTGTCTGGTGTTGCTAGTATCTCAGTCTCTACCTCCTTGTCTGGTGTTGCTAGTGTCTCAGTCTCAAGCTCCTTGTCTGGTGTTGCTAGTATCTCAGTCTCTACCTCCTTGTCTGGTGTTGCTAGTGTCTCAGTCTCCATCTCTTTGTCTGGTGTTGCTAGTATCTCAGTCTCCATCTCCTTGTCTGGTGTTGCTAGTGTCTCAGTCTCCATCTCCTTGTCTGGTGTTGCTAGTGTCTCAGTCTTTACCTCCTTGTCTGGTGTTGCTAGTGTCTCAGTCTCTACCACCTTGTCTGGTGTTGCTAGTATCTCAGTCTCTACCTCCTTGTCTGGTGTTGCTAGTGTCTCAATCTCCATCTCCTTGTCTGGTGTTGCTAGTATCTCAGTCTCTACCTCCTTGTCTGGTGTTGCTAGTGTCTCAGTCTCTACCTCCTTGTCTGGTGTTGCTAGTGTCTCAGTCTCAAGCTCCTTGTCTGGTGTTGCTAGTATCTCAGTCTCTACCTCCTTGTCAGGTGTTGCTAGTGTCTCAGTCTCTACCTCCTTGTCTGGTGTTGCTAGTGTCTCAGTCTCCATCTCCTTGTCTGGTGTTACTAGTGTCTCAGTCTCCATCTCCTTGTCTGGTGTTGCTAGTGTCTCAGTCTCCATCTCCTTGTCTGGTGTTGCTAGTATCTCAGTCTCTACCTCCTTGTCTGGTGTTGCTAGTGTCTCAGTCTCAAGCTCCTTGTCTGGTGTTGCTAGTGTCTCAGTCTCTATCTCCTTGTCTGGTGTTGCTAGTGTCTCAGTCTCCAGCTCCTTGTCTAGTGTTGCTAGTATCTCAGTCTCTACCTCCTTGTCTGGTGTTGCTAGTGTCTCAGTCTCCATCTCCTTGTCTGGTGTTGCTAGTATCTCAGTCTCTACCTCCTTGTCTGGTGTTGCTAGTATCTCAGTCTCTACCTCCTTGTCTGGTGTTGCTAGTGTCTCAGTCTCTACCTCCTTGTCTGATGTTGCTAGTGTCTCAGTCTCCATCTCCTTGTCTGGTGTTGCTAGTGTCTCAGTCTCCATCTCCTTGTCTGGTGTTGCTCGTGTCTCAGTCTCTATCTCCTTGTCTGGTGTTGCTAGTGTCTCAGTCTCCAGCTCCTTGTCTGGTGTTGCTAGTGTCTCAGTCTCCATCTCCTTGTCTGATGTTGCTAGTGTCTCAGTCTCCATCTCCTTGTCTGGTGTTGCTAGTGTCTCAGTCTCCATCTCCTTGTCTGGTGTTGCTAGTATCTCAGTCTCTACCTCCTTGTCTGGTGTTGCTAGTGTCTCAGTCTCCATCTCCTTGTCTGGTGTTGCTAGTGTCTCAGTCTCTACCTCCTTGTCTGGTGTTGCTAGTGTCTCAGTCTCCATCTCCTTGTCTGGTGTTGCTAGTGTCTCAGTCTCCATCTCCTTGTCTGGTGTTGCTAGTATCTCAGTCTCTACCTCCTTGTCTGGTGTTGCTAGTGTCTCAGTCTCAAGCTCCTTGTCTGGTGTTGCTAGTATCTCAGTCTCTACCTCCTTGTCTGGTGTTGCTAGTGTCTCAGTCTCCATCTCCTTGTCTGGTGTTGCTAGTGTCTCAGTCTCCAACTCCTTGTCTGGTGTTGCTAGTATCTCAGTCTCTACCTCCTTGTCTGGTGTTGCTAGTGTCTCAATCTCCATCTCATTGTCTGGTGTTGCTAGTATCTCAGTCTCTACCTCCTTGTCTGGTGTTGCTAGTGTCTCAGTCTCTACCTCCTTGTCTGGTGTTGCTAGTGTCTCAGTCTCCATCTCCTTGACTGGTGTTGCTAGAGTCTCAATCTCCATCTCCTTGTCTGGTGTTGCTAGTATCTCAGTCTCTACCTCCTTGTCTGGTGTTGCTAGTATCTCAGTCTCTACCTCCTTGTCTGGTGTTGCTAGTGTCTCAGTCTCTACATCCTTGTCTGATGTTGCTAGTGTCTCAGTCTTTACCTCCTTGTCTGGTGTTGCTAGTGTCTCAGTCTCCATCTCCTTGTATGGTGTTGCTAGTGTCTCAGTCTCCATCTCCTTGTCTGGTGTTGCTAGTGTCTCAGTCTTTACCTCCTTGTCTAGTGTTGCTCGTGTCTCAGTCTCCAGCTCCTTGTCTAGTGTTGCTCGTGTCTCAGTCTCCATCTCCTTGTCTGGTGTTGCTAGTGTCTCAGTCTCTACCTCCTTGTCTGGTGTTGCTAGTGTCTCAGTCTCTACCTCCTTGTCCGGTGTTGCTCGTGTCTCAGTCTCCATCTCCTTGTCTAGTGTTGCTCGTGTCTCAGTCTCCATCTCCTTGTCTGGTGTTGCTAGTGTCTCAGTCTCTACCTCCTTGTCTGGTGTTGCTAGTATCTCAGTCTCCATCTCCTTGTCTGGTGTTGCTAGTATCTCAGTCTCCATCTCCTTGTCTGGTGTTGCTAGTATCTCAGTCTCTACCTCTTTGTCTGGTGTTGCTAGTGTCTCAGTCTCCATCTCCTTGTCTGGTGTTGCTAGTATCTCAGTCTCTACCTCCTTGTCTGGTGTTGCTAGTATCTCAGTCTCTACCTCCTTGTCTGGTGTTGCTAGTGTCTCAGTCTCTACCTCCTTGTCTGGTGTTGCTAGTGTCTCAGTCTCCATCTCCTTGTCTGGTGTTGCTAGTGTCTCAGTCTCCATCTCCTTGTCTGGTGTTGCTAGTGTCTCAGTCTCCATCTCCTTGTCTGGTGTTGCTAGTGTCTCAGTCTCCAGCTCCTTGTCTGGTGTTGCTAGTATCTCAGTCTCTACCTCCTTGTCTGGTGTTGCTAGTGTCTCAGTCTCCATCTCCTTGTCTGGTGTTGCTAGTGTCTCAGTCTCCATCTCCTTGTCTGGTGTTGCTAGTGTCTCAGTCTCCATCTCCTTGTCTGGTGTTGCTAGTGTCTCAGTCTCCATCTCCTTGTCTGGTGTTGCTAGTATCTCAGTCTCCATCTCCTTGTCTGGTGTTGCTAGTGTCTCAGTCTCCATCTCCTTGTCTGGTGTTGCTAGTGTCTCAGTCTTTACCTCCTTGTCTGGTGTTGCTAGTGTCTCAGTCTCTACCTCCTTGTCTGGTGTTGCTAGTATCTCAGTCTCTACCTCCTTGTCTGGTGTTGCTAGTGTCTCAATCTCCATCTCCTTGTCTGGTGTTGCTAGTATCTCAGTCTCTACCTCCTTGTCTGGTGTTGCTAGTGTCTCAGTCTCTACCTCCTTGTCTGGTGTTGCTAGTGTCTCAGTCTCAAGCTCCTTGTCTGGTGTTGCTAGTGTCTCAGTCTCTACCTCCTTGTCAGGTGTTGCTAGTGTCTCAGTCTCTACCTCCTTGTCTGGTGTTGCTAGTGTCTCAGTCTCCATCTCCTTGTCTGGTGTTACTAGTGTCTCAGTCTCCATCTCCTTGTCTGGTGTTGCTAGTGTCTCAGTCTCCATCTCCTTGTCTGGTGTTGCTAGTATCTCAGTCTCTACCTCCTTGTCTGGTGTTGCTAGTGTCTCAGTCTCAAGCTCCTTGTCTGGTGTTGCTAGTGTCTCAGTCTCCATCTCCTTGTCTGGTGTTGCTAGTGTCTCAGTCTCTACCTCCTTGTCTGATGTTGCTAGTGTCTCAGTCTCCATCTCCTTGTCTGGTGTTGCTAGTGTCTCAGTCTCTACCTCCTTGTCTGGTGTTGCTAGTGTCTCAGTCTCCATCTCCTTGTCTGGTGTTGCTAGTGTCTCAGTCTCCAGCTCCTTGTCTAGTGTTGCTAGTATCTCAGTCTCTACCTCCTTGTCTGGTGTTGCTAGTGTCTCAATCTCCATCTCCTTGTCTGGTGTTGCTAGTATCTCAGTCTCTACCTCCTTGTCTGGTGTTGCTAGTATCTCAGTCTCCATCTCCTTGTCTGGTGTTGCTAGTGTCTCAGTCTCTACCTCCTTGTCTGATGTTGCTAGTGTCTCAGTCTCCATCTCCTTGTCTGGTGTTGCTAGTGTCTCAGTCTCCATCTCCTTGTCTGGTGTTGCTCGTGTCTCAGTCTCTACCTCCTTGTCTGGTGTTGCTAGTGTCTCAGTCTCCATCTCCTTGTCTGGTGTTGCTAGTGTCTCAGTCTCCATCTCCTTGTCTGATGTTGCTAGTGTCTCAGTCTCCATCTCCTTGTCTGGTGTTGCTAGTGTCTCAGTCTCCATCTCCTTGTCTGGTGTTGCTAGTATCTCAGTCTCTACCTCCTTGTCTGGTGTTGCTAGTGTCTCAGTCTCCATCTCCTTGTCTGGTGTTGCTAGTATCTCAGTCTCCATCTCCTTGTCTGGTGTTGCTAGTATCTCAGTCTCTACCTCCTTGTCTGGTGTTGCTAGTGTCTCAGTCTCCATCTCCTTGTCTGGTGTTGCTAGTATCTCAGTCTCTACCTCCTTGTCTGGTGTTGCTAGTGTCTCAGTCTCCATCTCCTTGTCTGGTGTTGCTAGTGTCTCAGTCTCCATCTCCTTGTCTGGTGTTGCTAGTGTCTCAGTCTCCATCTCCTTGTCTGGTGTTGCTAGTGTCTCAGTCTTTACCTCCTTGTCTGGTGTTGCTAGTATCTCAGTCTCTACCTCCTTGTCTGGTGTTGCTAGTGTCTCAGTCTCAAGCTCCTTGTCTGGTGTTGCTAGTATCTCAGTCTCTACCTCCTTGTCTGGTGTTGCTAGTGTCTCAGTCTCCATCTCCTTGTCTGGTGTTGCTAGTGTCTCAGTCTCCAGCTCCTTGTCTGGTGTTGCTAGTATCTCAGTCTCTACCTCCTTGTCTGGTGTTGCTAGTGTCTCAGTCTCCAGCTCCTTGTCTGGTGTTGCTAGTATCTCAGTCTCTACCTCCTTGTCTGGTGTTGCTAGTGTCTCAATCTCCATCTCATTGTCTGGTGTTGCTAGTATCTCAGTCTCTACCTCCTTGTCTGGTGTTGCTAGTGTCTCAGTCTCTACCTCCTTGTCTGGTGTTGCTAGTGTCTCAGTCTCCATCTCCTTGACTGGTGTTGCTAGTGTCTCAATCTCCATCTCCTTGTCTGGTGTTGCTAGTATCTCAGTCTCTACCTCCTTGTCTGGTGTTGCTAGTATCTCAGTCTCTACCTCTTTGTCTGGTGTTGCTAGTGTCTCAGTCTCTACATCCTTGTCTGATGTTGCTAGTGTCTCAGTCTCCATCTCCTTGTCTG
Source organism: Salvelinus fontinalis (assembly GCF_029448725.1). NCBI lineage: Eukaryota > Metazoa > Chordata > Actinopteri > Salmoniformes > Salmonidae > Salvelinus > Salvelinus fontinalis. Next base: position 43,674,833 of record NC_074688.1, read on the forward strand.
GTGTTGCTAGTGTATCAGTCTCCATCTCCTTGTCTGGTGTTGCTAGTGTCTCAGTCTCTACCTCCTTGTCTGGTGTTGCTAGTGTCTCAGTCTCTACCTCCTTGTCCGGTGTTGCTAGTGTCTCAGTCTCTACCTCCTTGTCCGGTGTTGCTAGTGTCTCAGTCTCTACCTCCTTGTCTGGTGTTGCTACTAACTTTTAGTTAATTTAAGTATACTGTAAACTAACGTTATCCTTTCAGTTGAGCGTACTAGTGCTTCGCCTGTCTACTGAAAGTTGATGCTGTTGCTATGCAATCTCTTGCTAGCTAGTTAGCATAACAAATACCTAGCTAGACATTTTACGACTTCGGGTGTGTTCTTAAAGTTAATCTAGAATGCCAGAGTGCGCAAATCCAGAGCGTTATCAGATTGTCTGTTCGTAAATTCAGAGCGTTTCACTCTCGGGGCTTACACTGGACGTTCTGGCCGAGGAGGAGGGTTGACCCAAGTGTTCTGACCTCACAACGGCAGTCAAGCACCCAAGCTAACTGGCTTACATTGGCTAGCTTGCTAGCTACTTCCATCACAAATGAGAGAACACCCTAGCAGAGTTTTCATGTTGTCCAGAGCGTTGGTGACAGTAACTGTGCTGCTGGCAACAATTTAATTACGCTTATTTTTGCTGACGTTTACTGACACCGGCCATATTCAACGGGTGTTGAGTGTTCGTAAATTCATCAGTTATTCTGCGCTCTGGCACACTCAGACGAGAGTCCTCTGAAATCGGAGTAGATTGCCAGAATTAACAATGTCGATTGAGAACTCACAACAACTATACCACTTAGCTAAGAATGATGTGAATAATCAAAGCAATAAACGTTGGGTAGTTAGTTAGATATCAGATAGTTAATATACTGCCTGTTAAGTTTGATGTATTAGTAGCCAACTAACGTTAGGTAGCTAGCTAACATACCGGTACATACTGCTGTAATGCTATGCGGTTCGTAAGGATAGCGTAGCTAACAAATTGTCAGCCAACATAACGTGTAATGTAACTTATTTGAAAAGTTATTACTTTATTACATTGCTCAACATTTTCTTAACATTTGTCATAATTAGTTAAAGCAATGAATTTGTATCCACTCTCGTCTGACTATTTTTCACCATTTTCTCCAAATCTGAAAGCGTTGTGAAGCCACGCCCATTTTCAGAAGAGTTGCATTATGGGCCCTAAAAGCACAGAAATAGTGTCCACTGCATATATACTTTGTATTTTGGCGAATTTAGTACGACATCCGGGAACTTTTGGCACACTAACTATATCCATACATATTATGACCAATAAGCATAGTATATACTCAGTTCACATCACAAATAGTACAGTTAGTGAGGTTAGTATGAGTAGTGGAACACATTTTTTGTATTATGAAACCGTAGCTGCCCTGTAGCATGGAGAAACACCCACCCCTCCTCCTTCTCTATAAATCTATCTCTCCATTCCCAGATCAATTATTCAATAATTTATTCTCTCCTTTCCTATCTCTCCTATCATCAACTTCTCCTTTCCTATCTCTCCTATCATCAACTTCTCCTTTCCTATCTCTCCTATCATCAACTTCTCCTTTCCTATCTCTCCTATCATCAACTTCTCCTTTCCTATCTCTCCTATCATCCACTTCTCCTTTCCTATCTCTCCTATCATCCATTTCTCCTTTCCTTTCCTATCTCTCCTATCATCCAATTCTCCTCTCCTTTCCTATCTCTCCTATCATCTACTTCTCCTTTCCTATCTCCTATCATCCACTTCTCCTTTCGTATCTCTCCTATCATCCACTTCTCCTTTCCTATCTCTCCTATCATCTACTTCTCCTTTCCTATCTCTCCTATCATCAACTTCTCCTTTCCTATCTCTCCTATCATCTACTTCTCCTTTCCTATCTCTCCTATCATCCAATTCTCCTCTCCTTTCCTATCTCTCCTATCATCTACTTCTCCTTTCCTATCTCTCCTATCATCTACTTCTCCTTTCCTATCTCTCCTATATCTACTTCTCCTTTCCTATCTCTCCTATCATCTACTTCTCCTTTCCTATCTCTCCTATCATCTACTTCTCCTTTCCTATCTCTCCTATCATCTACTTCTCCTTTCCTATCTCTCCTATCATCTACTTCTCCTTTCCTATCTCTCCTATCATCTACTTCTCCTTTCCTATCTCTCCTATCATCTACTTCTCCTTTCCTATCTCTCCTATCATCCAATTCGCCTCTCCTTTCCTATCTCTCCTATCATCTACTTCTCCTTTCCTATCTCTCCTATCATCTACTTCTCCTTTCCTATCTCTCCTATCAGCCACTTCTCCTCTTTTCTTTTCCTCTCCATCATATCATCCACTTCTCCTCTTCTTTCCCCTCTATCTTAACATCCACTTCTCCTTTCCTTTCCCCTCCATCATATCATCCACTCCTCCTCTCTCCCCTCCCTCCCCTCCCCTCCATCATATCATCCACTTCTCCTCTCCATCATATCATCCACTCCTCCTCCCTCACCTCCATCATATCATCCACTCCTCCTCCCTCCTCTCCATCATATCATCCACTTCTCCTCTCCTCCCTCCCCTCCATCATATCATCCACTCCTCCTCCCTCCCCTCCATCATATCATCCACTTCTCCTCCCTCCCCTTCATCATATCATCCATTTCTCCTTTCCTTTCCTCTCCATCATATCATCCTCTCCCCCCTCCCTCCATCCTCTCCTCCCTCCCCTCCCTGCTCCATCATATCCTCCTCTCCTCCCTCCCCTCCATCATATCATCCTCTCCTCCCTCCTCTCCTCTCCTCCCTCTCTCCCTCCATCATATCCTCCTCTCCTCCCTCCCATCCATCATATCATTCTCTCCTCCCTCCTCTCCTCCCTCTCTCTCTCCATCATATCCTCCTTTCCTCCCTCCCCTCCAACATATCATCCTCTCCCCCTCCCTCCTCTCCTCCCTCCATCCTCTCCTCCCTCCCCTCCCTGCTCCATCATATCATCCTCTCATCCCTCCTCTCCTCTCCTCCCTCTCTCCCTCCATCATATCCTCCTCTCCTCCCTCCCCTCCAACATATCATCCTCTCCCCCTCCCTCCTCCCTCCATCCTATCCTCCCTCCCTGCTCCATCATATCATCCTCTCCTCCCTCCATCCTCTCCTCCCTCCCCTCCCTGCTCCATCATATCATCCTCTCCTCCCTCCTCTCCTTCCTCTCTCCCTCCATCATATCATCCTCTCCCCCCTCCCTCCCTCCTCTCCCCCTCCCTTCTCTCCTCCCTCCATCCTCTCCTCCGTCCCCTCCCTGCTCCATCATATCATCCTCTCCTCCCCCCTCCCTCCCCTCCATCATATCTTCCTCTCCTCCCTCCCCTCCATCATATCATCCTCTCCTTTCTCCCCTCCCTGCTCCATCCCTCTGTGTCTGGTCTGCGTGTTGCTGTGTGTGTCAGTGTATTGCTGTGTGTGTCAGTGTGTTGCTGTGTGTGTGGACATGTTCCAGGTCTCTGTTCTATAGGGTTTACTGTTGCGTGCAGCATTGAGGGCAGCTGCTGCAGTGGTGCAGAGACACACAGAAAGAGAGAGACTGAGAGAGCGAGATGGGGGGGAGGGTAAAGCGAGGAGTATGGTGTCAAGTGATGGGTAATAGTGAAAAAGATAAGGAACTATGAAAGATGAAGAGGGGAGAGCGAAGAGCAATACTGAGTGATAGAGGGAATGAGGCAGCAGAGGTTAGAACTCATCTAATTAACATCCCTCCTGTTCATCCATCTCTCTCCCCCTCTCTCTCTCTGCATCTCTCTCCCCCCTTTCTCTCTCTCTCTCACTCTCTCTTTCTCCCCCCTTTCTCTCACCCCCCTCTCTCACTCCCCCACTCTCTCTCTGCATCTCTCTCTCCCCCACTCTCTCTCTCTCTACATCTCTCCCCCTTTCTCTCTCTCGCTCTCTCTCACCCCCTTTCTTTCTCCCCCTCTCTCTCTCTCTCTCTCTCTCTCTCTCTCTCTCTCTCTCTCTCTCTCTCTCTCTCTCTCTCTCTCTCTCTCTCTCTCTCTCTCTCTCTCTCTCTCTTTCTCCCCCTTCTCTCCCCTACTCTCTCTCTCTGTATCTATGCTTACATAACAGTGCTGTCTGGCAGTGGGCTAGTCCTGAGTGGGCTGAAGAGAAATCCCTTACACCAGCACTTTACTCATTCGTGTGTGTGTGTGTGACACCTTTTCCTACGTCAGTTCTCTTTTAAACTACACTCAAGGGGAACACTCATTTGAGAACATGGGGTTGTACAAGCTCTACAGAATACATATCTGCTAGCATTATCTGGCTGTGATACATATCTGCTAGCATTAGCATTAGCTGGCTGGGATACATATCTGCTAGCATTAGCATTATCTGGCTGTGATACATATTTGCTAGCATTAGCATTATCTGGCTGTGATACATATCTGCTAGCATTAGCTGGCTGTGGAAGCAGTCTCACAGAGATAGGTCAACTCAGGCTGCTGCAGAGATATTGTTGTCCATGGAGACCAACACACACACTCTAGCAAACACCGAGTGTTGAATGGAGCGTGTAGCAGAGTGAGCTATTCTAGTGCCCCCATCTGATCACCTCTGGTGCTATGGCTCGGCGCCGGTTGCTACAGAGACATCTATTCTCTGTTGGTTGCTCTCATACATGGCCCACACCTTTATCAGAGAGACTGGAGAGAGACTGGAGAGAGACATGGCCCACACCTTTATCAGAGAGACTGGAGAGAGACTAGAGAGAGACATGGCCCACACCTTTATCAGAGAGACTGGAGAGAGACTAGAGAGAGACATGGCCCACACCTTTATCAGAGAGACTGGAGAGAGACTAGAGAGAGACATGGCCCACACCTTTATCAGAGAGACTGGAGAGAGAGAGACTGGAGAGAGAGAGACTGGAGAGAGAGAGACTGGAGAGAGAGAGACTGGAGAGAGAGAGACTGAAGAGAGACATGGCCCACACCTTTATCAGAGAGACTGGAGAGAGACTGGAGAGAGACTGGAGAGAGACTGGAGAGAGAGAGAGACTGGAGAGAGAGAGACTGGAGAGAGACATGGCCCACACATTTATCAGAGAGACTAGAGAGAGACTAGAGAGAGACTAGAGAGAGACTAGAGAGAGACTGGAGAGAGGGTGAGAGAGAGAGACTGGAGAGAGACATGGCCCACACCTTTATCAGAGAGACTAGAGAGAGACTAGAGAGAGACTAGAGAGAGACTAGAGAGAGACTGGAGAGAGAGAGACTGGAGAGAGAGAGACTGGAGAGAGAATGGAGAGAGAATGGAGAGAGACGAGAGAGACTAGAGGGACTAGAGAGAGAGAGACTGGAGAGAGACTGGAGAGAGACTGGAGAGAGAGAGGCTGGAGAGAGAGGGACTGGAGAGAGACTGGAGAGAGAGAGACTGGAGAGAGAGAGACTGGAGAGAGAGAGACTGGAGAGAGACTAGAGAGAGAGAGAGACTGGAGAGAGAGAGACTGGAGAGAGAGAGACTAGAGAGAGAGACTAGAGAGAGAGACTAGAGAGAGAGACTGGAGAGAGACTAGAGAGAGACTAGAGAGAGAGAGACTGGAGAGAGAGAGACTGGTGAGAGACTGGAGAGAGAATGGAGAGAGACTGGAGAGAGACTGGAGAGAGACGAGAGAGAGAGAGAGACTGGAGAGAGAGAGACTGGAGAGAGAGAGACTGGAGAGAGACTAGAGAGAGAGAGAGACTGGAGAGAGAGAGACTAGAGAGAGACTAGAGAGAGACTGGAGAGAGACTGCAGAGAGACTGGAGAGAGACTGGAGAGAGAGAGATTGGAGAGATTGAGACTAGAGAGAGAGAGACTGGAGAGAGAGAGACGAGAGAGAGACTAGAGAGAGACTAGAGAGAGAGACACACAGAGAGACAGAGAGACTAGAGAGAGAGAGAGACTGGAGAGAGAGAGACTAGAGAGAGAGACTAGAGAGAGAGACTGGAGAGAGACTAGAGAGAGACTAGAGAGAGACTAGAGAGAGAGACTAGAGAGAGAGACTGGAGAGAGACTAGAGAGAGACTAGAGAGAGACTAGAGAGAGAGAGACTAGAGAGAGAGAGACTAGAGAGAGAGAGACTGGAGAGAGAGAGACTGGAGAGAGAGAGACTGGAGAGAGAGAGACTGGAGAGAGACTGGAGAGAGACTGGAGAGAGACTAGAGAGAGAGAGACTGGAGAGAGAGACTAGAAAGAGACTGGAGAGAGACTGGAGAGAGACTAGAGAAAGACTAGAGAGAGAGAGACTAGAGAGAGACTGGAGAGAGACTGGAGAGAGACTGGAGAGAGACTGGAGAGAGACTGGAGAGAGACTGGAGAGAGACTAGAGAGAGAGAGATTGGAGAGATTGAGACTAGAGAGAGAGAGACTGGAGAGAGAGAGACTAGAGAGAGACTAGAGAGAGACTAGAGAGAGAGACACACAGAGAGACAGAGAAAAAACATTGGGACAAACACCAAATCGAAACTCTGCATGCAGAATTCTGCAAAAATATTGTCTGTATACAACGTAAAACACCAAATAATGCATGCAGAGCAGAATTAGGCCGATACCTGGTAAATATCAAAATCCATAAAAGAGGCTTAAATTCTACAACCTCCAGAAGTGATTCCCAAACCTTCCATAACAAAGCCATCACCTACAGAGAGATGAACCTGGAGAAGAGTCCCCTAAGCAAGCTGGTCCTGGGGCTCTGTTCACAAACACAAACAGACCCCACAGAGCCCCAGGACAGCAACACAATTAGACCCAACCAAATCATGAGAAAACAAACAGATAATTACTTGACACATTGGAAAGAATTAACAAAAAACAGAGCAAACTAGAATGTTATTTGGCCCTAAACAGAGAGTACACAGTGACAGAATACCTGACCAGTGTGACTGACCAAAACCAGGCAGACCTGGCTCTCAAGAGAAGACAGGCTATGTGCACACTGCCCACAAAATGAGGTGGAAACTGAGCTGCACTTCCTATCCTCCTGCCCAATGTATGACCATATTAGAGACACATATTTCCCTCAGATTACACAGACCCACAAAGAATTTGAAAACAAACCCAATTTTGATGAACTCCCATATCTACTGTGTGAAATACCACAGTGTGCCATCACAGCAGCAAGATTTGTGACCTGTTGCCACAAGAAAAGGGCAACCAGTGAAGAACAAACACCATTGTAAATACAATCCATATGTGTTTATGTATTTTCCATTTTGTACTTTAACTATTTCTACATCATTACAGCACTGTATATATTTTATGGAAAATAGCTTTTGTATGTTTCTGGAAGATGCACCATGCTACCTTGTTGACGACATGACCGAGCAGCGCATTACTGGCAATTGGAGAAAGGCGCTCCTCCCTCACCGCTTTTTCCCGTTCTAGTCACAGGCCATAGACTGGTGCCCTGCGGCTCAGCATAATCGAATCCGCCCCTTGTTTTTACTTAATCGTCAAAATCAATCATGTCAGGATATTGCTTTTCAACAGCAAAAGTTCAAAAATCACTGGAGGACATCTTAAATGTAGCCATAATATGTTCACTCTAATATGACATTTGAAATGTCTTTATTCTTTTGGAACTTCTGTGAGTGTAATGTTTACTGTTCTTTTTTTATTGTTTATTTCACTTTTGTTTATTGCTTTGGCAATATTAACATATGTTTCCCATGCCAATAAAGCCCTTAAATTGAAATTAAATGAGAGAGAGATAGAGAATTTCAGAACTCGGGAGATTTAGCAAGTTTACTCATCTCTGTTGGTGTGCAACAGCCCTCAGTGGTTTCACATACATCACACTGAAGTGTCACTCAAACACATACATCACACTGAAGTGTCACTCAAACACATACATCACACTGAAGTGTCACTCAAACACATACATCACACTGAAGTGTCACTCAAACACATACATCACACTGAAGTGTCACTCAAACACATACATCACACTGAAGTGTCACTCAAACACATACATCACACTGAAGTGTCACTCAAACACATACATCACACCTGTTCAAATAGACAAAGACCGTCTTCAGGATTTCCTTTGCCTCCTCTTTAATGAGTTGAAAAGTAATTTTGGTTCAAATCCCTGTGGAATGTTTCTTTATTTATAAACTTAATCCCAGTTCAGTCCCTGTCTGGTTTTCCGGTCGGTTAATTTAAAATGGCCTGTCTTTGTCTCTGGGTAGTAATGTTGAATATTTCTCTCCCTCCGTCTCCCCTCTCTCGCTCTCTCTCCCGCTCTCTTCCTTTCTCTCTTTCTCCCTCACTCCCTCTGCACCCCCCACCCCCTCTCTTTCTCTCCCCTCCCTCTCTCTCTCGCTCCCTCTATCTCTGTAGGTTACGCTTGTCCCTACATCGTAGACGATCCCAATGAAGACACCATCAGTGTTCTAGTGCGCCTCATCACAGAGAAGAAAGGTACTAGTACCTTTATGATGACGTCACTGTTTCTGATGATGTCATAGGCCTGAGCGTAAAGCAACCCCTAGCCTTTACCCCTTCTGTGTTGGTGATCTGAAAGTGAAAAAGATGGGTGTAGGCTCTCCTATGCTCATCACAAGACCAGGTTTAGGCATATTGCTTACTACTATACAGTCTGTTCAGATCTGCAAACACAGAGAGATGTCTCTGCTAATAGGGTTGTGGGTTTTGAAACCACTAACTTCATCAATACGAGATAATAGCCAATTGAGTTTGAACACGGTCATCACACTCATCTGATTTCATCCACTGTTAATAATATCTTCCCTAAAAATCTCTGTGCGCGTGTGCGCGTGCGTGCGTGCGCGTGTGTGTGTGTGTGTGTGTGTGTGTGTGTGTGTGTGTGTGTGTGTGTGTGTGTGTGTGTGTGTGTGTGTGTGTGTGTGTGTGTGTGTGTGTGTGTGTGTAATCACTCCTACAGTTATGTATGTAGTAATGAAAGTCTTTGCTGAAGTGCTGTATGTGTTGTAGAGAATGCTGCTGCTCTGGAGGAGCTGCTACTGGAGTACGAGAGTAAACAGATGGCCATCAGCAAAGCCTCCTCAATCAAGTGAGAACCCTATATATAATACATGCATAGACATATCTACCTTAAACAGTGTTCTGCTTAGTCATACTGGGTGAGCGCAATGACTGTACACAGTGCCTTCAGAAAGTATTCATACCCCTTGACTTATTCTACGTTTTGTTGTGTTACAGCCTGCAATCAAAATGGATGACATTTATTTATTGCTCACCCATCTACACACAATACACAAAAATGACAAAGTGAAAATATGTTTTTAGAATTTTTTTGCAAATGTATTGAAAATTAAATACAGACATATCTCATTGACATAAGTATTCACACCCCTGAGTCAATACTTTGTAGAAGTACCTTTGGCAGTAAATACAACTGTGAGTCTTTCTGGATGAGTCTCTAAGAGATTTCCACGCCTGGATTGTACAACATTAGGCAATAATTTTTTTCTAAATATGTCAAGTTCTGTCAGAATGGTTGTTGGTCATTGTTAGACAGTCATTTTCAGGTCTTACTATAGATTATCTAGCAGATTTAAGACACAACTGTAACTCGGCCACTCAGGAACATTCACTGTCTTCTTGGTAAGCAACTCCAGTGTAGATTTGGCCTTGTGTTTTAGCTTATTGTCCGGCTGAAAGGGAAATTAATCTCCCAGTGTCTGGTGGAGAGCAGAGTGAACCAAGTTTTCCTCTAGGATTTAGACTGTGCTTAGCTCCATTCCTTTCTTTTTTATCCTATCCTTAACAATGACAAGCATACCCATAACATGATGCAGCCACCACTATGCTTGAAAATATGCAGAGTGGTACTCAGTAATGTATTGGATTTGCCCCAAACATAACAATTTTGCAGTTTTACTTTAGTGCCTTGTTGCAAACAGGATGCATGTTTTGGAATATTTTTATTCTGTACAGGCTGCCTTATTTTCACTCTGTCATGTAGGTTAGTATTGTGGAGCAACTACAATGTTGTTGATCCATCCTCAGTTTTCTCCTATCACAGCCATTAAACTCTGTAACTGTTTTAAAGTCACCATTGGCCTCATGAAATCCCTGAGAGGTTTCCTTCCTCTCCGGCAACTGAGTTAGGAAGGACGTCTGTATCTTTGTAGTGATTGGGTGTATTGATACACCATCCAAAGTGTAATTAACCATGCTCAAAGGGATATTAAATGTATTTTTTATTTTATTTTTACCCATCTACCAATAGGTGCCCTTCCTTGCCAGGAATTGGTCTTTGTGGTTGAATCTGTGTTTGAAATTCACTGCTCAACTGAGGGACATTACATATAATTGTATATGAGGTAGTCATTCAAAAATTCTGAATGAGTTCATGCAACTTATTATGTGACTTGTTATTAAGCAAATATTTTCTCCTGAACTTATTTAGGCTTGCCATTAAAAAAGGGTTGAATACTTATTGAATGTAGACATTTCAGCTTTTTATTTTTAATGAATTTGTAAAAAATTTGAAAAACATAAGTCCACTTTAACATTGTGGGTATTGTGAGTAAGTCAGTGACAAAACATCTCAATTTAATATATGTTTTTATTCAGGCTGTAACACAAGAAAATGTATTCATACATAGTATTCATTTTTTATATCTGTGTCCATATTGTCCATGAGTTTCTAGTAAAATAGACCATAATGGTTAATGAGAAAATAGCCTAATCAAGTAATCAATTATCTCAATTCCCACCAGTTTGACGCCAAAACATTGACAACAAATATATTTTGACATAGTAAAATACATTTATTTTCCTTAGTTTGTAAAAAATATTTCATGCTGAAACCCTCATATTAAAACACTAGTGGTATTCACTAAGTTGACGGTTTATATTTAGTATAATGTTTTACACCTTTGTCATTCTATTTTTTTATTTCAAATCATCTTACTTAATTATTTCATATTTTACATATGATAAAGCCACACAGTGGGCCAGAGATAATTAGACACCTGTGATAATCTGAAGTACTCAAAAGGGCCACTAGATGTTTTGTGATTAGATTACAAAAATTCATTGAAAGATACCAACATTCTGGTAGTTTACTGGTACACTTTGAAAGTTTCCAGTAATATACCCTCCCTTTGAAACCCTCTTCCTGTATGAAGACGCAATAGCACATCTAAGCCAAATGAGGTCAGATGGTGTCTCATAAAGACATGACAGTTTGAGCTACTCCAGGAAGTGATATTGCAGGCTACGTGAGTGCTGCCCCCTCTCATCGAGTAACTCAAGTTAAAGGCCGACCGGGGTACTGCAAGCTACAATTAATCAGGGGTGTCAAACTCCTTCCATGGAGGGCCTAGTCTGCTGGTTTTAGTTTTTTCCTTTCAATTAAGACCTAGACAACCAGGTGTGGAAAGAGCCTTACTAATCAGTGACCTTAATTCATCAATCAAGACACTCGGCCCTCCGTGGAAGGATTGTCTTCAAAACGTATTTTTATTTACACGAAGACTGACCACACAGTTTTCTGTTTTTCCGTTCACTAAAATGGTGGAACCTGTTTTCTGCTAACAATGTCTACAGTACCGCGGTCGGCCTTGAACTCCTGTGCCTTCACACACACTGACCGACCGACCGACCGACCGACCGGTTCTCTATACCCTGTGCTGTAAAACAGGTTACAGGACAGGGTATAGAACACAGGTTACAGGACAGGGTATAGAACACAGGTTACAGGACAGGGTATAGAACACAGGTTACAGGACAGGGTATAGAACACAGGTTACAGGACAGGGTATAGAACACAGGTTACAGGACAGGGTATAGAACACAGGTTACAGGACAGGGTATAGAACACAGGTTACAGGACAGGGTATGGAACACAGATTACAGGACAGGGTATAGAACACAGATTACAGAACAGGGTATAGACCACAGGTTACAGGACAGGGTATAGACCACAGGTTACAGGACAGGGTATAGACCACAGGTTACAGGACAGGGTATAGAACACAGGTTACAGGACAGGGTATAGAACACAGGTTACAGGACAGGGTATAGAACACAGGTTACAGGACAGGGTATAGAACACAGGTTACAGGACAGGGTATAGAACACAGGTTACAGGACAGGGTATAGAACACAGGTTACAGGACAGGGTATAGAACACAGATAACAGCAGAAGAATATATGGTACAGCTTAATGGAAAAGCCCAATAGATTATGTCTGTGGTCAGATGTTCTGAAATGTTCTGCTGTTCTCTACTGTGAGTTTGTCAGCTTGCGTTCTGGAACGCTCTACATACTCACACATACAAGCATTATGCACACACGCACACAAACACACATACCTTTTCTGTGGTCCAGGGGTAACCAGAGGTTAGTGGGGGTCGTTGGGGTCAGAGAAGCATTACAGGACCCTCCCACACAATGGAACAATAGGCAGCTCTGCACTGAGTGGTTTCATGAAGGCTGGGATGGCAGAGCCGCTTGGACACTGTGCATTTTAATAAAGGGAGGGCTCTGCCAGTTGCCAGGCGTTTCACTGGTAGGCCAGGGGGTTCAGTAGGCTAGGGGCTTCAGTAGGCCCAGAGCTTCAGTGGGCCAGGGGCTTCAGTGGGCCAGGGGCTTCAGTAGGCCCAGGGCTTCAGTAGGCCCAGGGCTTCAGTAGGCCCAGGGCTTCAGTTGGCCCGGGGCTTCAGTAGGCCAGGGGCTTCAGTGGGCCAGGGGTTTCAGTAGGCTAGGGGCTTCAGTAGACTAGGGGTTTCAGTAGGCTAGGGGCTTCAGTAGGCTAGGGGCTTCAGTAGGCCAGGGGATTCAGTAGGCCAGGGGCTTCAGTAGGCATGGGGCTTCAGTAGGCCTGGGGCTTCAGTAGGTCAGGGGCTTCAGTAGGCCAGGGGCTTCAGTAGGCTAGGGGTTTCAGTAGGCTAGGGGCTTCAGTAGGCTAGGGGCTTCAGTAGGCCCAGGGCTTCAGTAGGCCCAGGGCTTCAGTAGGCCAGGTGCTTCAGTGGGCCAGGTGCTTCAGTAGGCCAGGGGCTTTAGTAGGCCAGGGGCTTCAGTAGGCCAGGGGCTCCAGTAGGCTAGGGGCTTCAGTGGGCCAGGGGCTTCAGTAGGCCAGGGGCTTCAGTAGGCCAGGGGCTTCAGTAGGCCAGGGGCTTCAGTAGACCAGGGGCTTCAGTAGGCATGGGGCTTCAGTAGGCCAGGGGCTTCAGTAGACCAGGGGCTTCAGTAGGCATGAGGCTTCAGTAGGCTAGTGGGGTTGATTTCTGAAGAGGGCGATGTAGTTGGACAGAAACCAGATGTGGGGTATTGCTGTTTGTCCCTACCCTATTACACACACACAGACACAGACACACACAAACACATGCATACGCCAAAACCATGTAAAAGTGTGTGTTTTGCATGTGTGGCGCACTATGGTCATTTCCCCGTCTGTGTGTGTGCCTGCATACCTGCTCATACATGTTCTCTCTCTCTCCCAACTCCAGGTTCCCGGTGCTGTCTCCTCTGACTCAGTTCCTCTCCTTACCCAGACTATGTCCTCACCAGTCTCACCTCCACACCATATCTGGTCTGTCTGGTCTGTCTGGCCCCCGACACGGCTACTGCTGCTCTCGCTGTGCCCAGAAGAAATGGCCCCCCATCCTCCTGCCCCCCTTCGGCCCCCTCAAACCCCCACAATTCCTGCTGACCCCCCTCAAACCCCCTCAGTCTCTCCTGTTACCCCCTCGGGACCTCCAGGCCCTCCAAAAGACTCCTCTCCTGCCCCCTGTGGACACACATCACTCCACCACTAAGATCTCCCAGACCCCCAGGGCTGGGTCAGGGTTACTCCCTGAGGGGAAGTGGAGGATGCCTGGGGAGGTGACCCGGTCTGTTGGGAGGTGAAGATGGAAACACACACACACACACATATACTGTTCCTAGGTGTGAGCATTGTGTACATACAGTTGAAGTCGGAAGTTTACAAACACCTTAGCCAAATACATGTAAACCCAGTTTTTCACAATTCCTGACATTTAATCCTAGCACAAATTCCCTGTTTTAGGTCAGTTAGGATCACCACTTCATTTTAAGAATGTGAAATGTCAGAATAATAGCAGAGAGAATGATATATTTCAGCTTTTATTTATTTAATCACATTCCCAGTGGGTCAGAAATTTACATGCACTCAATTAGTATTTGGTAGCATTGCTTTTAAATTGTTTAACTTGGATCAAACGTTTTGGGTAGCCTTCCACAAGCTTCCCACAATAAGTTGGGTGAATTTTGGCCCATTCCTCCTGACAGAGCTGGTGTAACTGAGTCAGGTTTGTGGGCCTCCTTGCTCGCACACACTTTTCGGTTCTGCCCACACATTTTCTAAAGGATTGAGGTCAGGGCTTTGTGATGGCCACTCCAATACCTTGACTTTGTTGTCTTTAAGCCATTTTGCAACAACTTTGGAAGTATGCTTGGGGTCATTGTTCATTTGGAAGACCCATTAGCGACCAAGCTTTAACTTCCTGACTGATGTCTTGAGATGTTGCTTCAATATATCCACATAATTTTCCTTCTCATGATGCCATCTATTTTGTGAAGTGCACCAGTCCCTCCTGCAGCAAAGCACTTCTACAACATGATGCTGCCACCCCAGTGCTTCACGGTTGGGATGGTGTTCTTCGGATGCAAGCGTCCCCCTTTTTCCTCCAAACATAACAATGGTCATTATGGCCAAACAGTTCTATTTTTGTTTCATCAGACCAGAGGACATTTCTCCAAAAAGTATAATCTTTGTCCCCATGTGCAGTTGCAAACCGTAGTCTGGCTTTTTTATTGCTGTTTTGGAGCAGTGGCTTCTTCCTTTCTGAGCAGCCTTTCAGTTTATGTCGATACAGGACTCGTTTTACTGTGGATATAGATACTTTTGTACCTGTTTCCTTCAGCATCATCACAAGGTCATTTGCTGTTGTCCTGTGATTGATTTGCACTTTTCGCACCAGAGTACGTTCATCTCTAGGAGACAGAACGCGTCTCCTTCTTGAGCGGTATGACGGCTGCGTGGTCCCATGGTGTTTATACTTGTGTACTATTGTTTGTACAGATGAACATGGTACCTTCAGGCATTTGGAAATTGCTCCCAAGGATGAACCAGACTTGTGGAGGTCTACAATTTTTTTCTGAGGTCTTCGCTTATTTCTTTTGATTTTCCCATGATGTCAAGCAAAGAAGCACTGAGTTTGAATGTAGGCCTTGAAATACATCCACAGGTACACCTCCAATTGACTCAAATTATGTAAATTAGCCTATCAGACACTTCTAAAGCCATGACATAATTTTCTGTAATTTTCCAAGCTGTTTAAATGCACAGTCAACTTAGTGTATGTAAACTTCTGACCCACTGGAATTGTGATACAGCGAAATAATCTGTCTGTAAACAATTGTTGGAAAAAGTACTTGTGTCATGCACAAAGTAGATGTCCTAACTGACTTGCAAAAACTATAGTTTGTTAACAAGAAATTTGTGGAGTGGTTGAAAAAGGAGTTTTAATGACTCCAACCTAAGTGTATGTAAGCTTCCGACTTCAACTGTACGTAGGTATATCCATGCGCCGTGTGTCAATCTTCTGTTTGATTGACAGGTTTCAGGTGGCTCAGATTCAGGAGCAGAGGCCTGGTTCCATGGAGATGACATTCTGCCCAGAGTCGAGTGACTCAGACTCAGTGGAGGATTCATCTCTGCTGGGGGCGAACAAGTCATCCTCGTCATCATCCTCATCAGCTGCCAGGGGTACACAGGAGGTGACGGTTACTTCCTGTCTTGCTGATTTCTCCCTCTCATCTTTCTCTCGTTTTATTTTCACCTCCTCTATTCCTCTTTCCAGTCCACAGAACATTCTGCTTTTTGGAGTGCTGTTGAGTTCTCTCAGGAGACCCTGACCCTGAACACAGAGGACGTTAGATCATATTCTTCTAGTGACCAATGAATTATGGAATAGTAACACATTGCCTGTCATTGTGGTGCGGGGAAGAACTCCCTCCAGCACACACACACCCTCCCTAGTTAGTCATTAGTGACAAAAACACACACGTCTAGCTCAGCAGGTTTAAACGTGACACACACAATCACGACACACTTACGTTTTGTCAGTGCTGACGAGGGAATTAATTAAATTGTATTTTTGCGTCAAATTGCCAGTTGGCATCCCATCCCTGACAGTTAGTGAGGAAGCTACTGACCCCTGGTGGTGACATTGGGAACACACACCACCTCTCACGTCCTGCCTGTAAGGCATATTCCCATGAAGCAACATCCTGTGAGTCAACGATCAACCATTCTAATAATCTCTCTCTCTCTCTCTCTCTCTCTCTCTCTCTCTCTCTCTCTCTCTCTCTCTCTCTCTCTCTCTCTCTCTCTCTCTCTCTCTCTCTCTCTCTCTCTCTCTCTCTCTCTCTCTCTCTCTCTCTCTCTCTCTCTCTCTCTCTCTCTCTCTCTCTCTCTCTCTCTCTCTCTCTCTCTCTCTCTCTCTCTCTCTCTCTCTCTCTCTCTCTCTCTCTCTCTCTCTCTCTCTCTCTCTCTCTCTCTCTCTCTCTCTCTCTTTCCACTTGCTCTCTCTCTTACAGGTTAACAGCTAAACATTCGCAGAGAGGAATGCTGGGTAAAAATAACTCTACCTCGCTGATCGATGGATGTGATGGGATTCCAAAATGGCGACCAGAGAAGTTGATTATCCTCCTCGTTACGATTTGGGAAGTTAGCCTGGGTGCTTGTTGGGAAGTTAGCCTGAGTGCCAGACAAAGGGAAACCCTTCTATTTATAACACAAACAAGTTGTATTTTATCCTATTGTTTTTAGAGGCAGGGAGACGAGAGGAGGAACAAACTATGAATTAACCCAACCGTGTGGTTGTGCTTCCATAAGACTCTGGACAGGTTGGAGGACCTTAACACCGTCTGCACGCGACACTGTGCAATACACACACACACACACACACACACACACACACACACACACACACACACACACACACACACACACACACGGAGGTAGGCCTACATAGACACATAGCACACATACAAAAGATAACAAGTATTATTATTATTATAGGAAACCACTCCAATTTGTAGTGCAGAAAACTTTTAATCATTTTTCTAACACTTTCAGCTGTTTTGACTTGTTATATTTGAAACGCTGATTAGCGTAAGTTTTAGGCCTTCTTGATAATGTTGAATGTAGTCTCCAACATTGACAGAGAGACATGATAATATACAAACAGCATGAACTACATGTTGGACTATTTAGGTCTTATAGATGGAATTTAACTTCATTTAGTTTCTGATTCAAGTTGAACATTTGGTAACAGCGGTGTAAATGACTGTATATACTGTATGTACATAGAGATGTGAATATTGAAACTCTTAGATTTTTACAGAGGAGGGTCAGACAGCGACAGGGACAGAGTCAGGGACAGAGTCAGGGAGAAGATCAGGGACAGGACAGAGTCAGGGTCAGGGACAGAGTCAGGGACAGAGTCAGGGAGAAGATCAGGGACAGGACAGAGTCAGGGACAGAGTCAGGGACAGGGTCGGGGACAGAGTCAGGGAGAAGATCAGAGTCAGGGACAGAGTCAGGGACAGAGTCAGGGACAGAGTCAGGGACAGGGTCAGGGACAGGGTCAGGGACAGAGTCAGGGACAGAGTCAGGGAGAAGATCAGGGACAGGACAGAGTCAGGAACAGAGTCAGGAACAGAGTCAGGAACAGAGTCAGAGTCAGGAACAGAGTCAGGAACAGAGTCAGGATCAGAGTCAGGATCAGAGTCAGGATCAGAGTCAGGATCAGAGTCAGAGTCAGGAACAGAGTCAGGGACAGAGTCAGGGACAGAGTCAGGGACAGAGTCAGGGAGAAGATCAGGGACAGGACAGAGTCAGGGACAGGGTCAGGGACAGGGTCGGGGACAGAGTCAGGGAGAAGATCAGGGACAGGACAGAGTCAGGGACAGAGTCAGGGACAGAGTCAGGGACAGAGTCAGGGACAGAGTCAGGGACAGAGTCAGGGACAGGGTCAGGGACAGAGTCAGGGACAGAGTCAGGGAGAAGATCAGGGACAGGACAGAGTCAGGAACAGAGTCAGGAACAGAGTCAGGAACAGAGTCAGGAACAGAGTCAGGAACAGAGTCAGGATCAGAGTCAGGATCAGAGTCAGGATCAGAGTCAGGGTCAGAGTCAGGGTCAGAGTCAGGGTCAGAGACAGGGTCAGAGACAGGGTCAGAGACAGGGTCAGAGACAGGGTCAGAGACAGGGACAGAGACAGGGACAGAGTCAGGGACAGGGTCAGGGACAAGTTCAGGGACAGAGTCAGGGACAGAGTCAGGGACAGAGTCAGTCAGGGACAGGGTCAGGGACAGAGTCAGTCAGGGACAGAGTCAGTCAGGGACAGGGTGTGGGTTTGCCAGTAGTTTGCGGTGCTTATTTTGACACACTTAAATATGTCCCAGGCATTTTGGGGGAGATGTGCTTTGTCCTGTAACTTCCTCTCTCCTGGCGTGTCACAGAGCTACACTGACCATTGATCAGTGCCATCCTGCTCCATGTGGCACTTAGCTCAAACCATGACCTCACTTCCTGCCTTGTGACAATTGCCTTTCAACAAACATAGAATAAGTTAGTAGGATAATCAACTAGTCTCTTTTGCCCCCAAAGATAAGCACTACAGATGCATTATTCATTCCATTTTCATTCAACTGTTATTACGTATTGCTATGCACACACACGCACACACACAAACACACACAAACAAACACATAAACACAAACTTTCCTACTCTTCCAAGGAGAGCATGCAGACAGTCACTATCATCTCTGGGTAATCTGAGTAAAAACTGTATTCTAAAGGAAACTACATTATCATAGGAATATTTTGACTTTAACCATCTCAATGTCATTCCCTCAGCTGCATTTCACGTGTTTTTACTTCAGTGTTTTTGTTTGTTATTTAAATAGATTTCCGAGTAGTGGCCGGCGTAGCTGCTTCACAGTGGAAACACAGTTTGGGTTTTGCAGTTTACATTTGATAAAAGGTGGATGATGATCAGGATCCAGTTGAACAATTTTTTAATATTCTGTATGTTGCTGTTTTTGTAGTTTAGAACCATTGTCTGGATTTGATCATTTTTATTGGTTGAACATTTCCATATTTTTATGTGATTTATTATAACATGTTATAAACTGAAGTGTTGCATAAAGGAAAACAACTCATCTTCTCTACATTGTAGATTTGTATTTATTATGATATTACATTTTTCTCTATGATATTTCTACTCTTGAAATAAATGAGCGGTTTATTGTGACTCGTCTGCGTGTGGTTTGTGTTATAATGCATGAACTCTCCACGGTAAACACGCGTGTGAGTCTATATAAGGGCACAAAAAATAAAGGCTGTCGACAAACATTGATCAAACATGGATGATGTCGACAAAAACTGATCAAACATGGATGATGTCGACAAACATTGATCAAATATAGATGATGTCGACAAACATTGATCCACTATCAGCACAGTAAATTGACAGGATGTTAAATACGTTGACAGGAAGGTAAATACGTTGACAGGAAGTTAAATACGTTGACAGGATGTTAAATACGTTGACAGGATGTTAAATACGTTGATAGGATGTTAAATACGTTGACAGGATGTTAAATACGTTGATAGGATGTTAAATACGTTGACAGGAAGTTAAATACGTTGACAGGATGTTAAATATGTTGACAGGATGTTAAATACGTTGACAGGATGTTAAATACGTTGATAGGATGTTAAATACGTTGACAGGAGGTTAAATACGTTGACAGGATGTTAAGTGAGCCTTTGGTGCCCTCTAGTGCAGTACGGGAAATCTTCGCACAAATAAATACACTGAACAAAAATATAAACTCAACACGTAAAGTGTTGGTTCCATGTTTCATGACCTGAAATAAAAGATACAAGAAATGTTCCATATGCACAAAAAGCTTTTTTCTCTCAAATGTTGTGCACAAATTTGTTTACATCCCTGTCAATGAGCATTTATCCGTTGCGAAGATAATCCATCCACCTGACAGGTGTGGCACACCAAGAAGCTGATTAAACATCATGGTCATTACACAGATGCACCTTGTGCTGGGGACAATAAAAGACCACTCTAAAATTGGCAGTTTTGTCATACAACACAATGTCACTGATGTCTCAAATTTTGAGGGAGCGTGCAATTGGGATGCTGACTGCATGAATGTCCACCAGAGCTGTTACAATAGAATTGAATGATAATTTCTCCAACGTCGTTTTAGAGAATATGGCAGCATGGCCTCAAACCACAGACCATGTGTAATCAAAAGTTTGGACACACATACTCATTCAAGGGTTTTTCTTTATTTTTACTATTTTCTACATTGTAGAATAATAGTGAAGACATCAAAACTATGAAATAACACATATAGAATCATGTAGTAACCAAAAAAGTGTTAAAAAAATCAAAATCTATTATATATTTGAGATTCTTCTAAGTAGCCACTGTTTGCCTTGATGACAGCTTTGCACACTGTTGGCGTTCTCTCAACCAGCTTCATGAGGTAGTCACCTGGAATATATTTCAATTAACAGGTGTGCCTTGTTAAAAGTAAATTTGTGGAATTTATTTCCTTAACGCGTTTGAGCCAATCAGTTGTGTTGTGACAAGGTAGGGGTGGTATACAGACGATAGCCCTATTTGGTAAAAGACCCAAGTACATATTATGGCAAGAACAACTCAAATAAGCAAATAGAAACGACAGTCCATCATTACTTTAAGACATGAAGGTCAGTCAATCCGGAAAATATCAAGAACTTTCGAAAGTTTCTTCAATTGCAGACGCAAAAACATCAATGATGAAACTGTCTCTCATGAGGACCGCCACAGGAAAGGAAGACCCAGAGTTACCTCTGCCTGCAGAGAATAAGTTCATTAGAGTTAACTGCACCTTAGAAATTGCAGCCCAAATAAATAAATCTCAACATCAACTGTTCAGAGACTGTGAATTAGGCCTTCATGGTCAAATTGCTGCAAAAGAAAACACTACTAAAGGACACCAATAAGAAGAAGAGACTTGCTTGGGCCAGAAACACAAGCAATGGACATTAGACTGGTGGAAATCTGTCCTTTGGTCTGATGAGTTCAAATGTGAGCCTTTTGGTTCAAACCGCCGTGTCTTTGTGAGACGCAGAGTAGGTGTACGGATGATCTCTGCAAGTGTGGTTCCCACCATGAAGCATGTAGGAGGTGTGATGGTGTGAGGGTGCTTTGCTGGTGACACTGTCTGTGATTTATTTAGAATTCAAGGCACACTTAACCAGCATGACTACCACAGCATTCTGCAGCGATACGCCATCCCATCTGGTTTGGGCTTAGTGGGACTATCTTTTGTTTTTCAACAGGACAATGACCCAACACACCTCCAGGCTGTGTAAGGGTTATTTAACCAAGAAGAAGAGTGATGGAGTGCTGCGTCAGATGACCTGGCCTCCACAATCACCTGACCTCAACCCATTTGAGATGGTTTGGGATGAGTTGGACCGCAGAGTGACGGAAAAGCAGCCATGATTTGTTAGATTTTTTGATTTGTTTAACACTTTTTTGGTTACTACATGATTCCATATGTGTTATTTCATGTCTTCACTATTATTATACAATGTAGAAAATAGTAAAAATAAAGAAGAACCCTTGAATGAGTAGGTGTGTCCAAACTTCTAACTGGTACTGTATATAAAAAAATTATACTATATATGAATTAAAAAATGTAAATTATTCAAGTATAAATTACCAAAGTTATGGTAGATTGCTATAGATTTTTTGGTAATTACCAAAATTACTGAAGATTCTGGTAACTTTGGTAAATTACCAGTAGCTTTGTTTAAGCATGAGTTCTTTTCACTGTAGTTTGTAGTCGTGGCAGCAGTGAGCTTGTGTTGCTTCTATAAATCTATCTGTCTGGATTATATCCAGCACCATCTGTGAGTCTTTGGGATGTTAATGAATGATTTTCCAGACACACCCTAGAACCTGTCCAAGTCATGCCTAGACCTGAACCTCGATCTCTGACAGCTCTCAAGAGGAGGTCCTCTTCAGATTGACTTACAGTCTGTGTGTGGTGTATGCATTTCTGAAGATATGTTTGTTAGATACACTACAATCAGTGGCCCCTAAAGATATAATAACTGTTTATTGTGATTACAATAGTGATTAGAATATCACTAACATCTCTATCATGTTTCTAACAGCATATATTTTCTCTACACTGTCAGCATCAACCAGTGTACTTTTTCTCTGCCGTTAGCTTCCTTAGCTAAGTCAGATTTCAATCAATGAGTTACTGTATACCCCTCTCACTTTCAAGTAAGAGGTCTGGTATTTGTACTGTATGTGCAATCTCCCATTATTTACCAGTCAGGGATAAAACATTCAATAACATATGCCCACTTTGACATCGTTCATTCTCTTTCAAACAGTCGTCATCCCATAGAATTAGAAATAGTAGGATCTCTATGGGTCATCCGATCCGTATCGGATAATGATATTCAGTTCAAAGGAGCCAGTCATCAACTCAAATGTATTTATAAAGTCCTTCTTACATCAGCTGATATATCAAAGTGCTGTACAGAAACCCAGCCTAAAATCCCAAACAGCAAGCAATGCAGGTGTAGAAGCACGGTGGCTAGGAAAAACTCCCTAGAAAGGCCAAAACCTAGGAAGAAACCTAGAGAGTAACCAGGCTATGAGGGGTGGCCAGTCCTCTTCTGGCTGTGCCGGGTGGAGATTATAACAGAACATGTCCAAGATGTTCAAATGTTCATAAATGACCAGCATGGTCAAATCATCCACCCAGTGTCTTTGTCCAACTGTGTTCTCTCCATTCCAATGGAATACACACTGTGTTCCATAGCTATTCAGTACATAGATTGATCTTCCTGTCGGTCAGAGCTGCGTCGAGAGTGCCGCCGTCACGCTTCCTGGTTTCATTGGTGATGCCCTGCTCCTGTTAGTGAAGTTGCTACGGAAACCCTGTCCAGCCATGAAGTAGAGGATGGGATCCACACAGCTGTTGGCGCTGGCCAGGGGGCGTGTCACCTTATAGGCCATGCTGGACACCTTCAGCAGCTCACAGCTCACCTGGGGATGAAAACTCTAATGATTTAAACATTAAGGCCGGGATTCAATTCTTATAATTCTGTTAACAATGTGCCTTTTAAAGAGCAACTGCCTTTGAAAACAACCTGAGGCATCCCTTTGAAAACAACCTATGAGGCATCCCTTTGAAAACGAACTGAGGCATCCCTTTGAAAACTACCTATGAGGCATCCCTTTGAAAACGAACTGAGGCATCCCTTTGAAAATGACCTATGAGGCATCCCTTTGAAAACAACCTGAGGCATCCCTTTGAAAATGACCTATGAGGCATCCCTTTGAAAACAGCCTATGAGGCATCCCTTTGAAAATGACCTATGAGGCATCCCTTTGAAAACGACCTATGAGGCATCCCTTTGAAAACGATCTATGTGGCATCCCTTTGAAAACGACCTATGAGGCATCTCTTTGAAAACAACCTATGTGGCATCTGTCACGCCCTGGCCTTATTATTCTTTGTTTTCTTTATTATTTTAGTTAGGTCAGGGTGTGACATGGGTAATGTTTATGTTTTGTTGGTTTTGGGCGTTTATTTGGTAAAGGGGTTATGGGGTGTAGTAGATGGTTTTGTGTTGAGTGTATATGTCTAGCGTTGTCTATGTTGGTTAGTATTCTAGGAGAGTCTATGGTTACCTGAATGAGTTCCCAATTAGAGACAGCTGATTTCGGTTGTCTCTGATTGGGAGCCTTATTTAGGGTAGCCATAGGCTCTCATTGGGGGTGGGTAATTGTCTATGTAAGAACGTTTGTAGCCTGTTTGTATGTGCACAACGTTTGTAGCTTCACGGTCGTTTTGTTATTTTGTTGTTTTGTTAAAGTGTTTTTGTGTCGTGTTCATCTTCGGGTTGTTAAATAAAAGAGGATGGCATATTTTCCAACTGCTGCATTTTGGTCCGTTAATCCGCCACACGATCGTGACAGAATTACCCACCATAGGACCAAGCGGCATGGAAGGCGGCAACAGGACCTACCCACAAAGGATTTCTGGACATGGGAGGAGATACTGGATGGTAAGGGGCCGTGGGATCAACCTGGAGAATATCGCCTCCCTCGTGAAGAGCTGGAGGCAGCGAAAGCCGAGAGGAGGCGATATGAGGAGGCAGCACGGAGACAAGGCTGGAAGCCCGTGAGTACAACCCAAAAATTTCTTGGGGGGGGCCTTAAAGGGAGTGTGGCGAAGTCAGGTAGGAAACCTGCGCCTACTCCCTGTACTTACCGTGGAGAGCGAGAGTACGGGCAGACACCGTGTTACGCAGTAGAGCGCACGGTGTCTCCTGTACGCGTGCATAGCCCGGTTCGGTACATTTCAGCTCCACGTATCGGCCGGGCTAGACTGAGCGTTGAGCCATATGTCATGAAGCCGGCCCAACGCATCTGGTCACCAGTGCGTCTCCTCGGGCCGGCGTACATGGCACCAGCCTTACGCATGGTGTCCCCGGTTCGCCTACATAGGCCGGTGCGGGTTATTCCACCTCTCCGCACTGGTCAGGCGACGGGGAGCATAGAACCAGGTAAGGTTGGGCAGGCTCGGCGTTCAAGGGAGCCAGTACGCCTGCACGGTCCGGTATTTCCGGCGCCACCTCCCCGCCCCAACCCAGTACCACCAGTGCCTCCTCCACGCACTAGCTATATGGTGCGTGTCTCCAGCCCTTTACCACCAGTGTCTAAACCACGCACCAAGCCTCCTGTGTGTCCCCAGAGTCCTGTGCGTCCTGTTGCTGCTCCCCGCACTAGCCCTGAGATGCGTGTCCCCAGCCCGGTGCCACCAGTCCCGGCACCACGCACCAGGCCTACAGTGCGCCTCAGCCGGCAGGAGTCTGCCGTCTGCACAGCGTTGACTGAACTGCTCGTCTCCCCAGCGCCATCTGAGCCATCCGTCTCCCCAGCGCCATCTGAGCCATCCGTCTCCCCAGCGCCATCTGAGCCATCCGTCTGCAATGAGCCTGCAAAGCCGCCCGTCTGCCATGAGCCTGCAAAGCCGCCCGTCTGCCATGAGCCCACTGAGCCGTCCGCCAGACAGGAGCCGCTAGAGCCGCCAGCCAGACAGGAGCCGCTAGAGCCGTACGTCAGACAGGATCTGCCAGAGCCGCCAACCAGACAGGATCTGCCAGAGCCGCCAACCAGACAGGATCTGCCAGAGCCGCCAACCAGACAGGAGCAGCCAGATCAGTCAGCCAGCCATGAGCAGCCAGATCCGTCAGCTAGCCATGAGCAGCCAGATCCGTCAGTTAGCCATGAGCAGCCAGATCCGTCAGCTAGCCATGAGCAGCCAGATCCGTCAGCTAGCCATGAGCAGCCAGATCCGTCAGCTAGCCATGAGCAGCCAGATCCGTCAGCTAGCCATGAGCAGCCAGATCCGTCAGCTAGCCATGAGCAGCCAGATCCGTCAGCTAGCCATGAGCAGCCAGATCCGTCAGCTAGCCATGAGCAGCCAGATCCGTCAGCTAGCCATGAGCAGCCAGATCCGTCAGCTAGCCATGAGCAGCCAGATCCGTCAGCCAGCCATGAGCAGCCAGATCAGTCAGCCAGCCATGAGCAGCCAGATCAGTCAGCCAGCCATGAGCAGCCAGATCCGTCAGCCAGCCATGAGCAGCCAGATCAGTTAGCCAGCCATGAGCAGCCAGATCCGTTAGCCAGCCATGAGCAGCCAGATCTGTCAGCCAGCCATGGGCCGTCCCTCAGTCCGGAGCTGCAGTCCCTCAGTCCGGAGCTGCAGTCCCTCAGTCCGGAGCTGCCATTCCTCAGTCCGGAGCTGCCCCTTACCCTGGTGCTGCCCCTTACCCTGGTGCTGCCCCTTACCCTGGTGCTGCCCCTTACCCTGGTGCTGCCCCTTACCCTGGTACTGCCCCTTATCCTGGTACTGCCCCTGACCCTGGTACTGCCCCTTACCCTGGTACTGGTCCTTAGTCCGGAGCTGTCCCTTAGTCCGGAACTCCCCCTTAATGCAATGGGGTTAATGTGGAGGGGGGTCGTTTGGAGGAAGCCTAGGAGGTGGTTAGGTACTGTGGTGACGTGGGGACTACGACCAGAGCCGGAGCCGCCACCGTGGAGGGGAGCCCACCCAGACCCTCCCCTAGACTGTGTATGGTGCGCCCGGAGTTCGCGCCTCAAGGGGGGGGTTATGTCACGCCCTGGCCTTATTATTCTTTGTTTTCTTTATTATTTTAGTTAGGTCAGGGTGTGACATGGGTAATGTTTATGTTTTGTTGGTTTTGGGCGTTTATTTGGTAAAGGGGTTATGGGGTGTAGTAGATGGTTTTGTGTTGAGTGTATATGTCTAGCGTTGTCTATGTTGGTTAGTATTCTAGGAGAGTCTATGGTTACCTGAATGAGTTCCCAATTAGAGACAGCTGATTTCGGTTGTCTCTGATTGGGAGCCTTATTTAGGGTAGCCATAGGCTTTCATTGGGTGTGGGTAATTGTCTATGTAAGAACGTTAGTAGCCTGTATGTTTGTGCACAACGTTTGTAGCTTCACGGTCGTTTTGTTGTTTTGTTAAAGTGTTTTTGTGTCGTGTTCATCTTCGTGGTGTTAAATAAAAGAAGATGGCTTATTTTCCAAAAGCTGCATTTTGGTCCGTCAATCCGCCACACGATCGTGACAGCATCCCTTTGAAAATGACCTATGAGGCATCCCTTTGAAAACGACCTATGAGGCATCCCTTTGAAAACGACCTATGAGGCATCCCTTTGAAAACGACCTATGAGGCATCCCTTTGAAAACAACCTATGAGGCATCCCTTTGAAAACGAACTATGAGGCATCGATGACAGATTTATTGAATTATCTTAGATTCCTTCACGTGCCAATCGGCATGTTCAGTGGCTCTTTAAAGGCAATGTTACCGCACTCGCAGAGATCATACCTAATTTAAATGCTGCAGATGTCGTCTCCGTAGTGGAAATTACATTTAAATGTCAATTACCTTTGAATCCCAGCCTATACAAGGATAATGACAATATCAACAACAACAATCATAATAGCAGTGGTTAAATTGAGCCTGAGCTATCTGGAGCCAGACTCCTGCACCTTGGGTGAAAGGGAGAGCTATCTGGAGCCAGACTCCTGCACCTTGGGTAAAAGGGAGAGCTATCTGGAGCCAGACTCCTGCACCTTGGGTAAAAGGGAGAGCTATCTGGAGCCAGACTCCTGCACCTTGGGTGAAAGGGAGAGCTATCTGGAGCCAGACTCCTGCGCCTTGGGTGAAAGGGAGAGCTATCTGGAGCCAGACTCCTGCACCTTGGGTGAAAGGGAGAGCTATCTGGAGCCAGACTCCCGCACCTTGGGTGAAAGGGAGAGCTATCTGGAGCCACACTCCTGCACCTTGGGTGAAAGGGAGAGCTATCTGGAGCCAGACTCCTGCACATTGGGTGAAAGGGAGAGCTATCTGCAGCCAGACTCCTGCACCTTGGGTGAAAGGGAGAGCTATCTGGAGCCAGACTCCTGCACCTTGGGTGAAAGGGAGAGCTATCTGCAGCCAGACTCCTGCACCTTGGGTGAAAGGGAGAGCTATCTGGAGCCAGACTCCTGCACCTTGGGTGAAAGGGAGAGCTATCTGCAGCCAGACTCCTGCACCTTGGGTGAAAGGGAGAGCTATCTGGAGCCAGACTCCTGCACCTTGGGTGAAAGGGAGAGCTATCTGCAGCCAGACTCCTGCACCTTGGGTGAAAGGGAGAGCTATCTGGAGCCAGACTCCTGTATCTTGGGTGAAAGGGAGAGCTATCTGGAGCCAGACTCCTGCATCTTGGGTGAAAGGGAGAGCTATCTGGAGCCAGACTCCTATATCTTGGGTGAAAGGGAGAGCTATCTGGAGCCAGACTCCTGCACCTTGGGTGACAGGGAGAGCTATCTGGAGCCAGACTCCTGCACCTTGGGTGACAGGGAGAGCTATCTGGAGCCAGACTCCTGCACCTTGGGTGACAGGGAGAGCTATCTGCAGCCAGCCTCCTGCACCTTGGGTGAAAGGGAGAGCTATCTGGAGCCAGACTCCTGCAACTTGGGTGAAAGGGAGAGCTATCTGGAGCCAGACTCCTGCACCTTGGGTGAAAGGGAGAGCTATCTGGAGCCAGACTCCTGCAACTTGGGTGAAAGGGAGAGCTATCTGGAGCCAGACTCCCGCACCTTGGGTGAAAGGGAGAGCTATCTGGAGCCACACTCCTGCACCTTGGGTGAAAGGGAGAGCTATCTGGAGCCAGACTCCTGCACCTTGGGTGAAAGGGAGAGCTATCTGCAGCCAGACTCCTGCACCTTGGGTGAAAGGGAGAGCTATCTGGAGCCAGACTCCTGCACCTTGGGTGAAAGGGAGAGCTATCTGCAGCCAGACTCCTGCACCTTGGGTGAAAGGGAGAGCTATCTGGAGCCAGACTCCTGCACCTTGGGTGAAAGGGAGAGCTATCTGCAGCCAGACTCCTGCACCTTGGGTGAAAGGGAGAGCTATCTGGAGCCAGACTCCTGCACCTTGGGTGAAAGGGAGAGCTATCTGCAGCCAGACTCCTGCACCTTGGGTGAAAGGGAGAGCTATCTGGAGCCAGACTCCTGTATCTTGGGTGAAAGGGAGAGCTATCTGGAGCCAGACTCCTGCATCTTGGGTGAAAGGGAGAGCTATCTGGAGCCAGACTCCTATATCTTGGGTGAAAGGGAGAGCTATCTGGAGCCAGACTCCTGCACCTTGGGTGACAGGGAGAGCTATCTGGAGCCAGACTCCTGCACCTTGGGTGACAGGGAGAGCTATCTGGAGCCAGACTCCTGCATCTTGAGTGAAAGGGAGAGCTATCTGGAGCCAGACTCCTGCACCTTGGGTGAAAGGGAGAGCTATCTGGAGCCAGACTCCTGCACCTTGGGTGACAGGGAGAGCTATCTGGAGCCAGACTCCTGCACCTTGGGTGACAGGGAGAGCTATCTGCAGCCAGCCTCCTGCACCTTGGGTGAAAGGGAGAGCTATCTGGAGCCAGACTCCTGCAACTTGGGTGAAAGGGAGAGCTATCTGGAGCCAGACTCCTGCACCTTGGGTGAAAGGGAGAGCTATCTGGAGCCAGACTCCTGCACCTTGGGTGAAAGGGGGAGCTATCTGGAGCCAGACTCCCGCACCTTGGGTAAAAGGGAGAGCTATCTGGAGCCAGACTCCTGCACCTTGGGTAAAAGGGAGAGCTATCTGGAGCCAGACTCCTGCACCTTGGGTGAAAGGGAGAGCTATCTGGAGCCAGACTCCTGCACCTTGGGTGAAAGGGGGAGCTATCTGGAGCCAGACTCCTGCACCTTGGGTAAAAGGGAGAGCTATCTGGAGCCAGACTCCTGCACCTTGGGTGACAGGGAGAGCTATCTGCAGCCAGACTCCTGCACCTTGGGTGAAAGGGAGAGCTATCTGGAGCCAGACTCCTGCACCTTGGGTGAAAGGGAGAGCTATCTGGAGCCAGACTCCTGCACCTTGGGTGAAAGGGAGAGCTATCTGGAGCCAGACTCCTGCACCTTGGGTAAAAGGGGGAGCTATCTGGAGCCAGACTCCTGCACCTTGGGTAAAAGGGAGAGCTATCTGGAGCCAGACTCCTGCATCTTGGGTGAAAGGGAGAGCTATCTGGAGCCATACTCCTGTATTTTGGGTGAAAGGGGGAGCTATCTGGAGCCAGACTCCTGCACCTTGGGTGAAAGGGAGAGCTATCTGGAGCCAGACTCCTGCACCTTGGGTGAAAGGGAGAGCTATCTGGAGCCACACTCCTGCACCTTGGGTGAAAGGGAGAGCTATCTGGAGCCAGACTCCTGCACCTTGGGTGAAAGGGAGAGCTATCTGCAGCCAGACTCCTGCACCTTGGGTGAAAGGGAGAGCTATCTGGAGCCAGACTCCTGCACCTTGGGTGAAAGGGAGAGCTATCTGGAGCCACACTCCTGCACCTTGGGTGAAAGGGAGAGCTATCTGGAGCCAGACTCCTGCACCTTGGGTGAAAGGGAGAGCTATCTGCAGCCAGACTCCTGCACCTTGGGTGAAAGGGAGAGCTATCTGGAGCCAGACTCCTGCACCTTGGGTGAAAGGGAGAGCTATCTGCAGCCAGACTCCTGCACCTTGGGTGAAAGGGAGAGCTATCTGGAGCCAGACTCCTGCATCTTGGGTGAAAGGGAGAGCTATCTGGAGCCAGACTCCTGCATCTTGGGTGAAAGGGAGAGCTATCTGGAGCCAGACTCCTGTATCTTGGGTGAAATGGAGAGCTATCTGGAGCCAGACTCCTGCACCTTGGGTGACAGGGAGAGCTATCTGGAGCCAGACTCCTGTATCTTGGGTGAAAGGGAGAGCTGTCTGGAGCCAGACTCCTGCACCTTGGGTGACAGGGAGAGCTATCTGGAGCCAGACTCCTGCATCTTGAGTGAAAGGGAGAGCTATCTGGAGCCAGACTCCTGCACCTTGGGTGAAAGGGAGAGCTATCTGGAGCCAGACTCCTGTATCTTGGGTGAAATGGAGAGCTATCTGGAGCCAGACTCCTGCACCTTGGGTGACAGGGAGAGCTATCTGGAGCCAGACTCCTGTATCTTGGGTGAAAGGGAGAGCTGTCTGGAGCCAGACTCCTGCACCTTGGGTGACAGGGAGAGCTATCTGGAGCCACACTCCTGCATCTTGAGTGAAAGGGAGAGCTATCTGGAGCCAGACTCCTGCACCTTGGGTGAAAGGGAGAGCTATCTGGAGCCAGACTCCTGCACCTTGGGTGACAGGGAGAGCTATCTGGAGCAAGACTCCTGCACCTTGGGTGACAGGGAGAGCTATCTGGAGCCAGACACCTGCACCTTGGGTGAAAGGGAGAGCTATCTGGAGCCAGACTCCTGCACCTTGGGTAAAAGGGGGAGCTATCTGGAGCCAGACTCCTGCACCTTGGGTGAAAGGGAGAGCTATCTGGAGCCAGACTCCTGCACCTTGGGTGAAAGGGAGAGCTATCTTGAGCCAGACTCCTGCACCTTGGGTAAAAGGGGGAGCTATCTGGAGCCAGACTCCTGCACCTTGGGTGAAAGGGAGAGCTATCTGGAGCCAGACTCCTGCACCTTGGGTGAAAGGGAGAGCTATCTGGAGCCAGACTCCTGCACCTTGGGTGAAAGGGGGAGCTATCTGGAGCCAGACTCCTGCACCTTGGGTGAAAGGGAGAGCTATCTGGAGCCAGACTCCTGCACCTTGGGTAAAAGGGAGAGCTATCTGGAGCCAGACTCCTGCACCTTGGGTGAAAGGGAGAGCTATCTGGAGCCAGACTCCTGCACCTTGGGTGAAAGGGGGAGCTATCTGAAGCCAGACTCCTGCACCTTGGGTAAAAGGGAGAGCTATCTGGAGCCAGACTCCTGCATCTTGAGTGAAAGGGAGTGCTATCTGGAGCCAGACTCCTGCACCTTGGGTGAAAGGGAGAGCTATCTGGAGCCAGACTCCTGCACCTTGGGTGACAGGGAGAGCTATCTGGAGCCAGACTCCTGCACCTTGGGTGACAGGGAGAGCTATCTGCAGCCAGACTCCTGCACCTTGGGTGAAAGGGAGAGCTATCTGGAGCCAGACACCTGCACCTTGGGTGAAAGGGAGAGCTATCTGGAGCCAGACTCCTGCACCTTGGGTAAAAGGGGGAGCTATCTGGAGCCAGACTCCTGCATCTTGGGTAAAAGGGAGAGCTATCTGGAGCCAGACTCCTGCATCTTGGGTGAAAGGGAGAGCTATCTGGAGCCAGACTCCTGTATCTTGGGTGAAAGGGAGAGCTATCTGGAGCCAGACTCCTGTATCTTGGGTGAAAGGGAGAGCTATCTGGAGCCAGACTCCTGCATCTTGGGTGAAAGGGAGAGCTATCTGGAGCCAGACTCCTGCACCTTGGGTGAAAGGGAGAGCTATCTGGAGCCAGACTCCTGCACCTTGGGTGAAAGGGGGAGCTATCTGAAGCCAGACTCCTGCACCTTGGGTAAAAGGGAGAGCTATCTGGAGCCAGACTCCTGCATCTTGAGTGAAAGGGAGAGCTATCTGGAGCCAGACTCCTGCACCTTGGGTGAAAGGGAGAGCTATCTGGAGCCAGACTCCTGCACCTTGGGTGAAAGGGGGAGCTATCTGAAGCCAGACTCCTGCACCTTGGGTAAAAGGGAGAGCTATCTGGAGCCAGACTCCTGCATCTTGAGTGAAAGGGAGTGCTATCTGGAGCCAGACTCCTGCACCTTGGGTGAAAGGGAGAGCTATCTGGAGCCAGACTCCTGCACCTTGGGTGACAGGGAGAGCTATCTGGAGCCAGACTCCTGCACCTTGGGTGACAGGGAGAGCTATCTGCAGCCAGACTCCTGCACCTTGGGTGAAAGGGAGAGCTATCTGGAGCCAGACACCTGCACCTTGGGTGAAAGGGAGAGCTATCTGGAGCCAGACTCCTGCACCTTGGGTAAAAGGGGGAGCTATCTGGAGCCAGACTCCTGCACCTTGGGTAAAAGGGAGAGCTATCTGGAGCCAGACTCCTGCATCTTGGGTGAAAGGGAGAGCTATCTGGAGCCAGACTCCTGTATCTTGGGTGAAAGGGAGAGCTATCTGGAGCCAGACTCCTGTATCTTGGGTGAAAGGGAGAGCTATCTGGAGCCAGACTCCTGCATCTTGGGTGAAAGGGAGAGCTATCTGGAGCCAGACTCCTGCACCTTGGGTGAAAGGGAGAGCTATCTGGAGCCAGACTCCTGCACCTTGGGTAAAAGGGGGAGCTATCTGGAGCCAGACTCCTGCACCTTGGGTGAAAGGGAGAGCTATCTGGAGCCAGACTCCTGCACCTTGGGTGAAAGGGAGAGCTATCTGGAGCCAGACTCCTGCACCTTGGGTGAAAGGTGGAGCTATCTGGAGCCAGACTCCTGCACCTTGGGTGAAAGGGAGAGCTATCTGGAGCCAGACTCCTGCACCTTGGGTAAAAGGGAGAGCTATCTGGAGCCAGACTCCTGCACCTTGGGTGAAAGGGAGAGCTATCTGGAGCCAGACTCCTGCACCTTGGGTGAAAGGGGGAGCTATCTGAAGCCAGACTCCTGCACCTTGGGTAAAAGGGAGAGCTATCTGGAGCCAGACTCCTGCATCTTGAGTGAAAGGGAGAGCTATCTGGAGCCAGACTCCTGCACCTTGGGTGAAAGGGAGAGCTATCTGGAGCCAGACTCCTGCACCTTGGGTAAAAGGGAGAGCTATCTGGAGCCAGACTCCTGCATCTTGGGTGAAAGGGAGAGCTATCTGGAGCCAGACTCCTGTATCTTGGGTGACAGGGAGAGCTATCTGGAGCCAGACTCCTGTATCTTGGGTGAAAGGGAGAGCTGTCTGGAGCCAGACTCCTGCACCTTGGGTGACAGGGAGAGCTATCTGGAGCCAGACTCCTGCATCTTGAGTGAAAGGGAGAGCTATCTGGAGCCAGACTCCTGCACCTTGGGTGAAAGGGAGAGCTATCTGGAGCCAGACTCCTGCACATTGGGTGACAGGGAGAGCTATCTGGAGCAAGACTCCTGCACCTTGGGTGACAGGGAGAGCTATCTGGAGCCAGACACCTGCACCTTGGGTGAAAGGGAGAGCTATCTGGAGCCAGACTCCTGCACCTTGGGTAAAAGGGGGAGCTATCTGGAGCCAGACTCCTGCACCTTGGGTGAAAGGGAGAGCTATCTGGAGCCAGACTCCTGCACCTTGGGTGAAAGGGAGAGCTATCTGGAGCCAGACTCCTGCACCTTGGGTAAAAGGGGGAGCTATCTGGAGCCAGACTCCTGCACCTTGGGTGAAAGGGAGAGCTATCTGGAGCCAGACTCCTGCACCTTGGGTGAAAGGGAGAGCTATCTGGAGCCAGACTCCTGCACCTTGGGTGAAAGGGGGAGCTATCTGGAGCCAGACTCCTGCACCTTGGGTGAAAGGGAGAGCTATCTGGAGCCAGACTCCTGCACCTTGGGTAAAAGGGAGAGCTATCTGGAGCCAGACTCCTGCACCTTGGGTGAAAGGGAGAGCTATCTGGAGCCAGACTCCTGCACCTTGGGTGAAAGGGGGAGCTATCTGAAGCCAGACTCCTGCACCTTGGGTAAAAGGGAGAGCTATCTGGAGCCAGACTCCTGCATCTTGAGTGAAAGGGAGTGCTATCTGGAGCCAGACTCCTGCACCTTGGGTGAAAGGGAGAGCTATCTGGAGCCAGACTCCTGCACCTTGGGTGACAGGGAGAGCTATCTGGAGCCAGACTCCTGCACCTTGGGTGACAGGGAGAGCTATCTGCAGCCAGACTCCTGCACCTTGGGTGAAAGGGAGAGCTATCTGGAGCCAGACACCTGCACCTTGGGTGAAAGGGAGAGCTATCTGGAGCCAGACTCCTGCACCTTGGGTAAAAGGGGGAGCTATCTGGAGCCAGACTCCTGCACCTTGGGTAAAAGGGAGAGCTATCTGGAGCCAGACTCCTGCATCTTGGGTGACAGGGAGAGCTATCTGGAGCCAGACTCCTGTATCTTGGGTGAAAGGGAGAGCTATCTGGAGCCAGACTCCTGTATCTTGGGTGAAAGGGAGAGCTATCTGGAGCCAGACTCCTGCATCTTGGGTGAAAGGGAGAGCTATCTGGAGCCAGACTCCTGCACCTTGGGTGAAAGGGAGAGCTATCTGGAGCCAGACTCCTGCACCTTGGGTAAAAGGGGGAGCTATCTGGAGCCAGACTCCTGCACCTTGGGTGAAAGGGAGAGCTATCTGGAGCCAGACTCCTGCACCTTGGGTGAAAGGGAGAGCTATCTGGAGCCAGACTCCTGCACCTTGGGTGAAAGGTGGAGCTATCTGGAGCCAGACTCCTGCACCTTGGGTGAAAGGGAGAGCTATCTGGAGCCAGACTCCTGCACCTTGGGTAAAAGGGAGAGCTATCTGGAGCCAGACTCCTGCACCTTGGGTGAAAGGGAGAGCTATCTGGAGCCAGACTCCTGCACCTTGGGTGAAAGGGGGAGCTATCTGAAGCCAGACTCCTGCACCTTGGGTAAAAGGGAGAGCTATCTGGAGCCAGACTCCTGCATCTTGAGTGAAAGGGAGAGCTATCTGGAGCCAGACTCCTGCACCTTGGGTGAAAGGGAGAGCTATCTGGAGCCAGACTCCTGCACCTTGGGTAAAAGGGAGAGCTATCTGGAGCCAGACTCCTGCATCTTGGGTGAAAGGGAGAGCTATCTGGAGCCAGACTCCTGTATCTTGGGTGAAAGGGAGAGCTATCTGGAGCCAGACTCCTGTATCTTGGGTGAAAGGGAGAGCTATCTGGAGCCAGACTCCTGCATCTTGGGTGAAAGGGAGAGCTATCTGGAGCCAGACTCCTGCACCTTGGGTGAAAGGGAGAGCTATCTGGAGCCAGACTCTTGCACCTTGGGTAAAAGGGAGAGCTATCTGGAGCCAGACTCCTGCATCTTGGGTGAAAGGGAGAGCTATCTGGAGCCAGACTCCTGTATCTTGGGTGAAAGGGAGAGCTATCTGGAGCCAGACTCCTGTATCTTGGGTGAAAGGGAGAGCTATCTGGAGCCAGACTCCTGCATCTTGGGTGAAAGGGAGAGCTATCTGGAGCCAGACTCCTGCACCTTGGGTGAAAGGGAGAGCTATCTGGAGCCAGACTCCTGCACCTTGGGTGAAAGGGAGAACCAGGCAGAGCCTTTAAAAGCGTAGTACTCCAATGGCTGTGGTACTGTACCTGGGAGGGGTCCATCTGCTCCAGGTATCTGAGGGAGTAGTACAGACTTCTGGTCAGGTGGAAGGGTAGGAAACACAGCATGAACACTGCTAACACAATGATTATCATCTTCACAGACTTCTGTTTGGAGCGATGCGCAGCGAGCCCCCCGACTCCCCTCGACTGGCTCCCTCCTGCCCCCCAGGTGGGCTCCAGAAGCTTCCTCACCATCAGTCCATAGCACACCATCACCACCATGAAGGGGAAGGCAAACATCAGGACAGACACCACCGAGCTGTACACCAGGAAGTCATGAAATAACTCTGGACTGGACGTGTCGAAACACACCCTCTCCGTCCCCTCGTCCCTGGTGCGTGAGAAGTAGAGCACGGGAGCCTGGCACATCAACACACACGCCCACACCGCCACAGATACCAGCCGGGCTCTCCTGGCGCTGACCCAGCTCAGGGACCTCATCGGATAGCACACGCCCAGGAAGCGGTGCAGGCTGATGCAGCACAGGAAAAGGATGGAACCGTAAAGGTTAGCGTAGAACAGGAAGCGGATGAGTTTGCAGAACGGCTCGCTGAAGGGCCAGTCGTTCTTGTCGGCGTAGTAGTAGATTAGGAAGGGTAGGGTGAGGATGTAGAGGGTGTCGCACACTGTCAGGTTGAACATGTACACCGTGGAGGGCTTCCAGCGTTTCGTTCGGAACAGGATCACGTACATGGCTGTGACATTTAGGGCTAGGCCAATCACGAAGACCAGAGTGTAGCTGACAGGAAGCAGGATGTACTTGAAGTCCTCCTTGAATTGACAGCGCCAGCTGTGCCCGCTGCTCCCATTTGTTGAGTGGTTGGCGAAGGTAGCCATGTTTGTTCATAAACAGATCTGAGGAGGATACAGATGTTTACTAATATGCACCCACACACCCACACACCCACACACCCACATACAGCATGAGAGAGAAGCCAAGTGTGATAGTAAATATCAACTGTACTAGCCACTTGTATAACACTCCACAGTAAAGCTAAAGCTCATGGACAATATGGACACAGATGTAACCAATGTCTCTGTTTACTTCAAATTGTATTAGTCACATACACATGGTTAGCAGATGTTAATGCGAGTGTAGCAAAATGCTTGTGCTTCTAGTTCCCGACAATGCAGTAATAACCAACAAGTAATCGAACAAATTCACAACGACGACACATGAAGGCACATGCATGCGTGCCGCCGCTGAAAGCGGAAGCTCATTTTGACATAATACCCATAATTCCTTCATTTGTATCTTTCCTAAATCCCCTTACGAGTCCAAGTTAAGAGAGGGATGGAGTGGAGGAAGATGGCTGCTTTGTCCTTAGATAGTGATAGATGTTATAGCTGTTCCAAAAGGTTTGGATCCCACAGAGAGCACTTTGAACATTTAAGTTAATGATTCATTGGGAAGTTATTGTCCTATTTTCACAGGTTCCGAGCATGGTGACAGGATATGATAACTAAGGTTGCAAAAGGAAGATATATTACTGAAAACTTTCAAAGTTTACCAGTAAACTCCCAGAATTTTGATATCTTTCAAGGATTGTATCACATGTAAAATATATGAAATAAATAAATAAGATAATTTTAAAATAAGATATACAATGACAAAACTGTAAAACATATAATTAACATCCTAAATATAAACCACTGCTGTTTAACATGATCCTAAATATAAACCACTGCTGTTTAACATGATCCTAAATATAAACCACTTGTCACGTTCCTGACCTATTTCTGTTAGTTTGTTATGTGTGTTAGTTGGTCAGGACGTGAGGTTGGGTGGGCATTCTATGTTTTCTGTTTCTGTGTTGGTTTTGGGTTGCCTGGTATGGCTCTTAATTAGAGGCAGGTGTTTGGCGTTCCTCTAATTAAGAGTCATATTTAGGTAGGCGTTGTCACAGTGTTCGTTGTGGGTGATTGTCTTCAGTGTCTGTGTCTGTACACCACGTGGGACTGTTTACGGTTTGTTCGGTTTGTGTAGCCTATGTTACCTATTCGTGCGTTTTTCTTGTTTTATGTAAGTACGTCGTCTAGGTCTGTCTACACCGTTTGTTGTTTTTGTTAGTTTAATCAAGTTTGTGTTTTCGTTAAATAAATATGTCTTTTCACTACGCTGCGCCTTGGTTCCCTCAATACTCCTCCTATTACGAAGATGAAGAGGAGGATTAATGCCGTTACAGAATCACCCACCAAGAATCCAGAACCAAGCAGCGTAATTTGGAGCAACGGGGAAGTATACAGGACTTGTGGAGTTGGGAGCAAATATTTAACGGAGAAGGACCATGGGCTAAAGTGAATCACCGTCCATGGGAACAGCTGGAGGCAGCTCGGAGAGTGGAGGAAAAGAGAGAGAGGAACTGGAGTTATGAGGGAACGCATCTTGCACGGAAGCCCAAAAAGCCCGTGAGTAACACCCAAAAATTTCTTGGGGGGGGGCTAAGAGGTAGTGGGCCAAGGGCAGGTAGGAGACCTGCGCCCACTTCCCAGGCTTACCGTGGAGAGCGGGAGTACGGGCAGGCGCCGTGTTACGCAGTAGAGCGCACGGTGTCTCCTGTACGAGTGCATAGCCCAGTGCGGGTTATTCCACCTCCCCGCACTGGTAGGGCTAGATTGGGCATTGAGCCAGGTGTCATGAGGCCGGCTCAACGAGTCTGGTCTCCAGTACGTCTCCTTGGGCCGGCATACATGGCACCTGCCTTACGCATGGTTTCCCGGTTCGCCTACATAGGCCGGTGTGGGTTATTCCACCTCCCCGCACTGGTCGGGCGACCGGGAGTATTCAACCAGGTAAGGTTGGGCAGGCTCAATGCTCAAGAGAGCCAGTACGACTGCACGGTCCGGTATTTCCTGCGCCACCTCCCCGCCCCAGCCTAGTACCTACATTTAACATTTACATTTAAGTCATTTCGCTGACGCTCTTATCCAGAGCGACTTACATTTAACCTTTTTTTTTATTTTTTTATTATTTTTATTTAACTAGGCAAGTCAGTTAAGAACAAACTCTTATTTTCAATGACGGCCTAGGAACAGTGGGTTAACTGCCTTGTTCAGGGGCAGAACGACAGATGTGTACCTTGTCAGCTCGGGGATTTGAACTTGCAACCTTTCGGTTACTAGCCCAACGCTCTAACCACTAGGCTACCCTGCCGCCCCGCACCTACAGTGCCTACACTACGCACTAGGCTACCAGTGCGTCTCCTGAGCCCTGTTCCTCCTCCACGCACTCTCCCTGTAGTGCGTGTATCCAGTTCGGTGCCTCCAGTTCCGGCACCACGCACTAAGCCTCCTGTGCGTCTCCAGAGCCCTGTACACACTGTTTCTTCTCCCCCTACTAATCCTGATGTGCTTGCCCTCAGCCCGGTGTCACCAGTGCCGGTACCACGCACCAGGTATAGAGTGGGCTTTGAGAGTCCAGTGTGCCCTGTCCCTGCTCCCCGCACTAGTATGAAGGTGCGTGTCCTTAGCCCGGTGCCTCCAGTTCCGGCACCACGCACCAGGTCTACAGTGCGCCTTATCCGGCCAGAGGCATCCGTCTCCCCAGCGCCATCTGAGCCATCCGTCTCCTCAGTGCCATCTGAGCCATCCGTCTCCCCAGCGCCATCTGAGCCATCCGTCTCCCCAGCGCCGTCTGAGCCATCCGTCTGCAATGAGCCTGCAAAGCCGCCCGTCTGCCATGAGCCTGCAAAGCCGCCCGTCTGCCATGAGCCTACAGAGCCGCCCGCCAGACAGGAGCCGCTAGAGCCGCCCGCCAGACAGGAGCCGCTAGAGCCGTCCGTCAGACAGGATCTGCCAGAGCCGCCAACCAGACAGGATCTGCCAGAGCCGCCAACCAGACAGGATCTGCCAGAGCCGCCAACCAGACAGGATCTGCCAGAGCCGCCAACCAGACAGGATCTGCCAGAGCCGCCAACCAGACAGGATCTGCCAGAGCCGCCAACTCAGACAGGATCTGCCAGAGCCGCCAACTCAGACAGGATCTGCCAGAGCCGCCAACCAGACAGGATCTGCCAGAGCCGCCAACCAGACAGGATCTGCCAGAGCCGCCAACCAGACAGGATCTGCCAGAGCCGCCAACCAGACAGGATCTGCCAGAGCCGCCAACCAGACAGGATCTGCCAGAGCCGCCAGCGAGCCATGAGTGGCCGAGAGCCGTCAGAGAGCCATGAGTCGTCGAGAGCCGTCAGCCAGCCATGAGCGTCGAGAGCCGTCAGCCAGCCATGAGCGTCGAGAGCCGTCAGCCAGCCATGAGCGTCGAGAGCCGTCAGCCAGCCATGAGCGTCGAGAGCCGTCAGCCAGCCATGAGCGTCGAGAGCCGTCAGCCAGCCATGAGCGTCGAGAGCCGTCAGCCAGCCATGAGCGTCGAGAGCCGTCAGCCAGCCATGAGCGTCGAGAGCCGTCAGCCAGCCATGAGCGTCGAGAGCCGTCAGCCAGCCATGAGCGTCGAGAGCCGTCAGCCAGCCATGAGCGTCGAGAGCCGTCAGCCAGCCATGAGCGTCGAGAGCCGTCAGCCAGCCATGAGCGTCGAGAGCCGTCAGCCAGCCATGAGCGTCGAGAGCCGTCAGCCAGCCATGAGCGTCGAGAGCCGTCAGCCTGCCATGAGCGTCCAGATTCGTCAGTCAGCCATGAGCTGCCCTTCAGCCAGAAACGGCTATATACCCAGAACTGCCCCTCAGTCCAGAGCTGTCTCTCTGTCCGGAGCTGCCTTTCAGTCCGGAGTTGCCCCTCTATCATGATCTCCCTCTCTATCTTGATCTACCTCTTTATTCTGATCTATCCCTCTGTCTTGTGCTATCCCTCTGTCTTGATCTATCTCTCTGTCCCGGTGCTGTCCCTGTCATTGATGTTACTAAGGGGATTTTGTGGGGGTAAAATGAGGGTGGACATTCTTAGGGGGAGATGGAGGCTAGGATGGATTATGGTGGGGTGGGGACCTCGCCCGGAGCCTGAGCCACCACCGTGGTCAGATGCCCACCCAGACCCTCCCCTAGACTTTGTGCTGGTGCACCCGGAGTTCGCACCTTATGGGGGGGTTATGTCACGTTCCTGACCTATTTCTGTTAGTTTGTTATGTGTGTTAGTTGGTCAGGACGTGAGGTTGGGTGGGCATTCTATGTTTTCTGTTTCTGTGTTGGTTTATGGGTTGCCTGGTATGGCTCTTAATTAGAGGCAGGTGTTTGGCGTTCCTCTAATTAAGAGTCATATTTAGGTAGGCGTTGTCACAGTGTTCGTTGTGGGTGATTGTCTTCCGTGTCTGTGTCTGTACACCATGCTGGACTGTTTACGGTTTGTTCGGTTTGTGTAGCCTATGTT
Organism: Salvelinus fontinalis; assembly: GCF_029448725.1. Classification (NCBI taxonomy): domain Eukaryota; kingdom Metazoa; phylum Chordata; class Actinopteri; order Salmoniformes; family Salmonidae; genus Salvelinus; species Salvelinus fontinalis. The sequence continues at coordinate 43,715,958 of NC_074688.1, forward strand.
TCCTATTCGTGCGTTTTTCTTGTTTTATGTAAGTACGTCGTCTAGGTCTGTCTACACCGTTTGTTGTTTTTGTTAGTTTAATCAAGTTTGTGTTTTCGTTAAATAAATATGTCTTTTCACTACGCTGCGCCTTGGTTCCCTCAATACTCCTCCTATTACGAAGATGAAGAGGAGGATTAATGCCGTTACAGAATCACCCACCAAGAATCCAGAACCAAGCAGCGTAATTTGGAGCAACGGGGAAGTATACAGGACTTGTGGAGTTGGGAGCAAATATTTAACGGAGAAGGACCATGGGCTAAAGTGAATCACCGTCCATGGGAACAGCTGGAGGCAGCTCGGAGAGTGGAGGAAAAGAGAGAGAGGAACTGGAGTTATGAGGGAACGCATCTTGCACGGAAGCCCAAAAAGCCCGTGAGTAACACCCAAAAATTTCTTGGGGGGGGCTAAGAGGTAGTGGGCCAAGGGCAGGTAGGAGACCTGCGCCCACTTCCCAGGCTTACCGTGGAGAGCGGGAGTACGGGCAGGCGCCGTGTTACGCAGTAGAGCGCACGGTGTCTCCTGTACGAGTGCATAGCCCAGTGCGGGTTATTCCACCTCCCCGCACTGGTAGGGCTAGATTGGGCATTGAGCCAGGTGTCATGAGGCCGGCTCAACGAGTCTGGTCTCCAGTACGTCTCCTTGGGCCGGCATACATGGCACCTGCCTTACGCATGGTTTCCCGGTTCGCCTACATAGGCCGGTGTGGGTTATTCCACCTCCCCGCACTGGTCGGGCGACCGGGAGTATTCAACCAGGTAAGGTTGGGCAGGCTCAATGCTCAAGAGAGCCAGTACGACTGCACGGTCCGGTATTTCCTGCGCCACCTCCCCGCCCCAGCCTAGTACCTACAGTGCCTACACTACGCACTAGGCTACCAGTGCGTCTCCTGAGCCCTGTTCCTCCTCCACGCACTCTCCCTGTAGTGCGTGTATCCAGTTCGGTGCCTCCAGTTCCGGCACCACGCACTAAGCCTCCTGTGCGTCTCCAGAGCCCTGTACACACTGTTTCTTCTCCCCCTACTAATCCTGATGTGCTTGCCCTCAGCCCGGTGTCACCAGTGCCGGTACCACGCACCAGGTATAGAGTGGGCTTTGAGAGTCCAGTGTGCCCTGTCCCTGCTCCCCGCACTAGTATGAAGGTGCGTGTCCTTAGCCCGGTGCCTCCAGTTCCGGCACCACGCACCAGGTCTACAGTGCGCCTTATCCGGCCAGAGGCATCCGTCTCCCCAGCGCCATCTGAGCCATCCGTCTCCTCAGTGCCATCTGAGCCATCCGTCTCCCCAGCGCCATCTGAGCCATCCGTCTCCCCAGCGCCGTCTGAGCCATCCGTCTGCAATGAGCCTGCAAAGCCGCCCGTCTGCCATGAGCCTGCAAAGCCGCCCGTCTGCCATGAGCCTACAGAGCCGCCCGCCAGACAGGAGCCGCTAGAGCCGCCCGCCAGACAGGAGCCGCTAGAGCCGTCCGTCAGACAGGATCTGCCAGAGCCGCCAACCAGACAGGATCTGCCAGAGCCGCCAACCAGACAGGATCTGCCAGAGCCGCCAACCAGACAGGATCTGCCAGAGCCGCCAACCAGACAGGATCTGCCAGAGCCGCCAACCAGACAGGATCTGCCAGAGCCGCCAACTCAGACAGGATCTGCCAGAGCCGCCAACTCAGACAGGATCTGCCAGAGCCGCCAACCAGACAGGATCTGCCAGAGCCGCCAACCAGACAGGATCTGCCAGAGCCGCCAACCAGACAGGATCTGCCAGAGCCGCCAACCAGACAGGATCTGCCAGAGCCGCCAACCAGACAGGATCTGCCAGAGCCGCCAGCGAGCCATGAGTGGCCGAGAGCCGTCAGAGAGCCATGAGTCGTCGAGAGCCGTCAGCCAGCCATGAGCGTCGAGAGCCGTCAGCCAGCCATGAGCGTCGAGAGCCGTCAGCCAGCCATGAGCGTCGAGAGCCGTCAGCCAGCCATGAGCGTCGAGAGCCGTCAGCCAGCCATGAGCGTCGAGAGCCGTCAGCCAGCCATGAGCGTCGAGAGCCGTCAGCCAGCCATGAGCGTCGAGAGCCGTCAGCCAGCCATGAGCGTCGAGAGCCGTCAGCCAGCCATGAGCGTCGAGAGCCGTCAGCCAGCCATGAGCGTCGAGAGCCGTCAGCCAGCCATGAGCGTCGAGAGCCGTCAGCCAGCCATGAGCGTCGAGAGCCGTCAGCCAGCCATGAGCGTCGAGAGCCGTCAGCCAGCCATGAGCGTCGAGAGCCGTCAGCCTGCCATGAGCGTCCAGATTCGTCAGTCAGCCATGAGCTGCCCTTCAGCCAGAAACGGCTATATACCCAGAACTGCCCCTCAGTCCAGAGCTGTCTCTCTGTCCGGAGCTGCCTTTCAGTCCGGAGTTGCCCCTCTATCATGATCTCCCTCTCTATCTTGATCTACCTCTTTATTCTGATCTATCCCTCTGTCTTGTGCTATCCCTCTGTCTTGATCTATCTCTCTGTCCCGGTGCTGTCCCTGTCATTGATGTTACTAAGGGGATTTTGTGGGGGTAAAATGAGGGTGGACATTCTTAGGGGGAGATGGAGGCTAGGATGGATTATGGTGGGGTGGGGACCTCGCCCGGAGCCTGAGCCACCACCGTGGTCAGATGCCCACCCAGACCCTCCCCTAGACTTTGTGCTGGTGCACCCGGAGTTCGCACCTTATGGGGGGGTTATGTCACGTTCCTGACCTATTTCTGTTAGTTTGTTATGTGTGTTAGTTGGTCAGGACGTGAGGTTGGGTGGGCATTCTATGTTTTCTGTTTCTGTGTTGGTTTATGGGTTGCCTGGTATGGCTCTTAATTAGAGGCAGGTGTTTGGCGTTCCTCTAATTAAGAGTCATATTTAGGTAGGCGTTGTCACAGTGTTCGTTGTGGGTGATTGTCTTCCGTGTCTGTGTCTGTACACCATGCTGGACTGTTTACGGTTTGTTCGGTTTGTGTAGCCTATGTTTCCTATTCGTGCGTTTTTCTTGTTTTATGTAAGTACGTCGTCTAGGTCTGTCTACACCGTTTGTTGTTTTTGTTAGTTTAATCAAGTTTGTGTTTTCGTTAAATAAATATGTCTTTTCACTACGCTGCGCCTTGGTTCCCTCAATACTCCTCCTCTTCCGAAGATGAAGAGGAGGAGGAATGCCATTACACCACTGCTGTTTAACATGATCCTAAATATAAACCACTGCTGTTTAACATTATACTAATTATAAACCACTGCTGTTTAACATGATCCTAAATATAAACCACTGCTGTTTAACATTATACTAATTATAAACCACTGCTGTTTAACATGATCCTAAATATAAACCACTGCTGTTTAACATGATCCTAAACATAAACCACTGCTGTTTAACATGATCCTAAACATAAACCACTGCTGTTTAACATTATACTAATTATAAACCACTGCTGTTTAACATGATCCTAAATATAAACCACTGCTGTTTAACATTATACTAATTATAAACCACTGCTGTTTAACATGATCCTAAACATAAACCACTGCTGTTTAACATTATACTAATTATAAACCACTGCTGTTTAACATGAGGGTTTCATGAAATATCCTTTATATTTGTTTTTGACAAACTTTGATTTATTTGACAATGTCAGTATGTATTTGTTGTCAATGTTTTGGCGTCAAACTTGTGGTGGTTGTGAATAAAGTCAATAGTTGGAAGAGTTGCAGAGTTAATAAAAAATAATGCCATTGTTGATTAGATGCTTTTGTCATTAATTAGGCTGTTTTCTCTTGAACCATATGGTCTGTCTACTAGAAACTCATGGACAATATGGACACAGATATACAGAATGAATAATATATATGAAAACATTTTCTTAAGTTATTCAAGTATAAAATACCAAAGTTACGATAGATTACTATAGATTTTCTGTTAATTACCACAATTACTGAAGACTCCGGTAAATTTGGTAGTTTTGCAACCTTAATGATAACACAGAGAAATACACATGGCATAGTACAACAGCACATCAGCATGAATGTTGTGTTATAACACAGAGACACAATACATGACACAGCAACACATCAGCATGAATGTTGTGTTATAACACAGAGACACAATACATGACACAGCAACACATCAGCATGAATGTAGTGTTATAACACAGAGACACAATACATGACACAGCAACACATCAGCATGAATGTTGTGTTATAACACAGAGACACGATACATGACACAGCAACACATCAGCATGAATGTAGTGTTATAACACAGAGACACAATACATGACACAGCAACACATCAGCATGAATGTTGTGTTATAACACAGAGACACGATACATGACACAGCAACACATCAGCATGAATGTAGTGTTATAACACAGAGACACAATACATGACACAGCAACACATCAGCATGAATGTTGTGTTACGTTCACCAGTTTCTGTGTTGTGGGTTTGTGTTCATGTATGTGTGTATTTCAGGAAATGGCTTCCTGGATTCCCCCAAGCAACTGATTAGTCGGCCCCATTGCAGATTGGAGCTTTGATCCCGCCCTCTCGTTAGGGGATACAGCTGTCAGCAATTACCGACTCCTGCTGCAGCTTGAAAAGCCAGAGTTCCTTTGTTAAGAGAGAGAGCTTCTAGGATGTCCTGTGTTGGTTGTTGCTCAGAGACAGTTTGTTGAAAGTATTTTGTAGCCGCTACTTCTGAGGTATGTCTGTGCCAATTGGACTCATTGTTTTTGATTATTGAAATGGTTCTCTTTACGTTAGTAATTATTCTGTTTTTGTTCCCAGGGGAGGGGAAGTCACCTTGGGAGTGTTTAGGCAAGAGGCCTGCGGGCATACATGTACACGTAGTGTGTACTCTGTCTATGCCACTAGGTAAGACCTGGGCAGACCACCCCCTGTATTTTGGTTAGCGCGCCAGGTGGCGTTAAGAATAAGTAAGTAGTGGGTAGGAGAGGGGGCTCTTTAACTTTAACTTTCTTTGTTTTTGTTCCATCCAGCCCCTTTTCCCCAAATTACCGTGTAAAGGAAGAATAAATTCCCTGTAAACGGTAATATTCTCTGCCTCTGTCATCCTTACCTGCACCTACAGTCACATACCTCTTTCACTCCACCTACAGTCCCATACCTCTTTCACTCCACCTACAGTCCCATACCTCTTTCACTCCACCTACAGTCCCATACCTCTTTCACTCCACGGGGAGTTGAGATGTAGCAGGGTGTGGCGTTCCCTCCTCCAAGAGGCGTGTGTAACAGTAGGTTTATAACACAGAGACACACGCACACATAGATCGAGGGTGGGGGTGGTGCAATTTTTTCCGCCAACAGACGTCTATATAGGTCTGTTAATACAGGACTAGTAATACAGGACTAGTAAAGGCCCAGTGTTACAGACGTCTATATAGGCCTGTTAATACAGGACTAGTAATACAGGACTAGTAAAGGTCTGTTAATACAGGACTAGTAATACAGGACTAGTAAAGGCCCAGTGTTACAGACGTCTATATAGGCCTGTTAATACAGGACTAGTAATACAGGACTAGTAAAGGTCTGTTAATACAGGACTAGTAATACAGGACTAGTAAAGGCCCAGTGTTACAGACGTCTATATAGGTCTGTTAATACAGGACTAGTAATACAGGACTAGTAATACAGGACTAGTAAAGGTCCAGTGTTACAGACGTCTATATAGGTCTGTTAATACAGGACTAGTAATACAGGACTAGTAATACAGGACTAGTAAAGGCCCAGTGTTACAGACGTCTATATAGGTCTGTTAATACAGGACTAGTAATACAGGACTAGTAATACAGGACTAGTAAAGGCCCAGTGTTACAGACGTCTATATAGGTCTGTTAATACAGGACTAGTAATACAGGACTAGTAAAGGTCCAGTGTTACAAACGTCTATATAGGTCTGTTAATACAGGACTAGTAATACAGGACTAGTAAAGGCCCAGCGTTACAGATGTCTATATAGGCCTGTTAATACAGGACTAGTAATACAGGACTAGTAAAGGCCCAGTGTTACAGATGTCTATATAGGCCTGTTAATACAGGACTAGTAATACAGGACTAGTAAAGGCCCAGCGTTACAGATGTCTATATAGGCCTGTTAATACAGGACTAGTAATACAGGACTAGTAAAGGCCCAGTGTTACAGATGTCTATATAGGCCTGTTAATACAGGACTAGTAATACAGGACTAGTAATACAGGACTAGTAAAGGCCCAGCGTTACAGACGTCTATATAGGTCTGTTAATACAGGACTAGTAAAGGTCTGTTAATACAGGACTAGTAAAGGCCCAGTGTTACAGACGTCTATATAGGTCTGTTAATACAGGAATAGTAAAGGCCCAGTGTTACAGACGTCTATATAGGTCTGTTAATACAGGACTAGTAATACAGGACTAGTAATACAGGACTAGTAAAGGCCCAGTGTTACAGACGTCTATATAGGCCTGTTAATACAGGACTAGTAAAGGTCCAGTGTTACAGACGTCTATATAGGTCTGTTAATACAGGACTAGTAATACAGGACTAGTAATACAGGACTAGTAAAGGCCCAGCGTTACAGATGTCTATATAGGCCTGTTAATACAGGACTAGTAATACAGGACTAGTAAAGGCCCAGCGTTACAGATGTCTATATAGGTCTGTTAATACAGGACTAGTAATACAGGACTAGTAAAGGCCCAGTGTTACAGATGTCTATATAGGTCTGTTAATACAGGACTAGTAATACAGGACTAGTAATACAGGACTAGTAAAGGCCCAGTGTTACAGATGCCTATATAGGTCTGTTAATACAGGACTAGTAAAGGTCCAGTGTTACAGACGTCTATATAGGTCTGTTAATACAGGACTAGTAATACAGGACTAGTAATACAGGACTAGTAAAGGCCCAGTGTTACAGATGTCTATATAGGTCTGTTAATACAGGACTAGTAATACAGGACTAGTAATACAGGACTAGTAAAGGCCCAGTGTTACAGATGTCTATATAGGTCTGTTAATACAGGACTAGTAATACAGGACTAGTAATACAGGACTAGTAAAGGCCCAGTGTTACAGATGTCTATATAGGTCTGTTAATACAGGACTAGTAATACAGGACTAGTAATACAGGACTAGTAAAGGCCCAGTGTTACAGATGCCTATATAGGTCTGTTAATACAGGACTAGTAAAGGTCCAGTGTTACAGACGTCTATATAGGTCTGTTAATACAGGACTAGTAATACAGGACTAGTAAAGGCCCAGTGTTACAAACGTCTATATAGGCCTGTTAATACAGGACTAGTAAAGGCCCAGTGTTACAGACGTCTATATAGGTCTGTGAATACAGGACTAGTAATACAGGACTAGTAAAGGTCCAGTGTTACAGACGTCTATATAGGTCTGTTAATACAGGACTAGTAAAGGTCCAGTGTTACAGACGTCTATATACTGTAGGTCGGTTAATACAGGACTAGTAAATGTTGTCATGACAATGGCTTCTGGGAAGGTTTATGATCCCCCTGATAAATACCTTTCTCCCTTCCCTCTCTCTTGACTCTACAGAGGGACTCTTGAATGACCTTTGTTAAACATAGAGAGTCTGGGAACATCAAACAGGTGGAGGGAAAGGAACCATATTTCGGTAATAGAACCAGTTGAAAATAGGAGTTGGTACTTAATGAATATGATGTCAGTTCGGTTGTCATCTGAGACATTATGACTGATGACAGGATGACCTAAACTGTATCTGGGAAAGTCTACACATTATAGTTATCAGATTCACATGGAATTGTTGTGCAATTCAAATATTTAAATATAAAATTATTTTGTGAAAATATTTAAATGTAATTTTAGCTTCCAAATGAGAGATTTGGGTTTTCATAAGGTTAGGGCTCTGCTCAATCAGTGGCCCGCCCCTGTGAAGAGACATGGGTTATAAACTATGAAACACACCCTTCTCCCTCCACAATATAAGCCCTTGACGAAAATGTAACCTTCTGTTCCGGGTACATTAGGATGACGATCCGATGTCAGAAGGGTTCAGATAATAACTACAGAACGAAGCCAACCTCAGCGTGAGCTTTGGTTGAGAATGGTATAAACTTTGAACTCTTATTCGCTACAGAAGTGATACCTCCTAGCCGTTGAGTTAGCAGCGGCTGCTGTAAACGTGGGCTAGGAAAGAACAGACAGAGTATCCCGTCTACCACACAACGACGACACTACAACGTTTCCCGTTCACCACCAGAGACACTCTTCAAGGGACAAAGGACTCTGTTGGGCAACACGGCCTTCCATCTACCACCAACCTATTGAAGCGCAGCTCAGAGTAAATATTTATTGCATTTTCCTTTTCCAAATGGGCGGTAATTTAGAATGCATAGGATATTGTATTTACGATAGCACAGCTTCTCCCTTTGTTCCTCAGTCTTCCCGCTCTTTCACTCAAACCCAACCCACTTTTCTTTGTGTAACCAGCTGTCATATCTGCTCAGTCCGCTAGGGACGTTTTACTTTATGACGTAATTTGTAATCAAGGTAGGATTCATTCTGTGTATATGTAATTCTGTGTGATTAGTTAGGTATTTAGTAAATAAATAATTAAACCCAATTTTGTATTGGTGATTCAACTTGTTAGCCAGGGTTCGTGAAGATAACCAAGAATTTACAGTTTTCAGATGAGACTGATATAAGGTGACGATTAATATTGACTGCTATTGATGTGAAATATTAATAGGTCTTTAAGAGTTTATTCGGAAGATAACTGCTATATACATTTTATTTCGTGGTGCCTCGACTTTCTAGTTAATTACATTTACATGATTAGCTCAATCAGGTAATATTAATTACAGAGAAAGGATTTTATAGAATAGCATGTCATATCACTTAATCCGGCATAGCCAAAGACACAACAATGTCCAGTGTTACAGACGTCTATAAAGGTCTGTTAGTACAGGACTAGTAAAGGCCCAATGTTACAGACGTCTATATAGGTCTGTTAATACAGGACTAGTAATACAGGACTAGTAAAGGTCCAGTGTTACAGACGCCTATATAGGTCTGTTAATACAGGACTAGTAATACAGGACTAGTAAAGGCCCAGTGTTACAGACGTCTATATAGGCCTGTTAATACATATATGTTCTAGATAGCACCTTTTCTTCTAAGAGTGTACATTACACCATAAGTTTGAACAGATAAGCAAGTTGGAGTCTGCTATTGGACCAGGTCTCTTGTAAAAGAGATGTTATCTCAATGAGAAAAACCTGCATAAAATGTTATTTTTAAAATTAGCTTACACTCTCTCTCTCTCTCTCTCTCAATCTCTACAGAAAGGAGAGCAATGCATTTTTTAAAGGCTTCTACACACAGCAGAAGGAACACGTCAGAGCTTCTCCTGTCCTCCTGTCATTACACATTATACCAGTACTAGTTACTCACAGTGAGAAACGTTGTTTAGTCTTGAAGGAACACACTCCGGTTATGTTCAGCAACTATGTCCAACTCCTGTACTAGACTCTAACGTAAATGGATTACTGATGCACCACTCCAGCTAGCAGAGCTTGTACCTGTCCTGTCACTATCTGCTGGTTAGACCTATTTACTGTAATTCTCTGAATGCTTCTTCCTCTCGGAGATACACAGAATGCTTTACACAATGTGTCTCCATGCTCGTGTGTGAGCGTGTGTGACAGTCACGTTCTTTGGCTTGGTGCTGAACCTGAGTAGGCGTGAACATGTTTGGCAAGCTGCAGCCTGTACACACACAGACAGGGAGGAACTCATGATCAAGATGTACCTACTGTACGCAACAGTTTAGCTATGACCTGCTCGGTCTTTAGCTATGACCCGCTCGGTATTTAGCTATGACCCATTCTGTATTTAGCTAAGGCCCACTCGGTCTTTAGCTATGGCCCGCTCGGTATTTAGCTATGACCCATTCTGTATTTAGCTAAGGCCCACTCAGTCTTTAGCTATGGCCCGCTCTGTATTTAGCTATGGCCCGCTCGGTATTTAGCTATGACCTGCTCGGTATTTAGCTATGACCCGCTCTGTATTTAGCTATGGCCCGCTCGGTATTTAGCTAAGGCCCACTCGGTCTTTAGCTATGACCCGCTCTGTCTTTAGCTATGACCTGCTCTGTATTTAGCTATGACCCGCTCTGTATTTAGCTATGACCCGCTCAGTATTTAGCTATGGCCCGCTCGGTATTTAGCTATGACCCGCTCTGTCTTTAGCTATGACCCGCTCTGTATTTAGCTATGACCCGCTCGGTATTTAGCTATGGCCCGCTCTGTATTTAGCTATGACCCGCTCTGTATTTAGCTATGGCCCGCTCTGTATTTAGCTATGACCCACTCGGTATTTAGCTATGACCCGCTCAGTCTTTAGCTATGACCCACTCGGTATATAGCTATGACCCGCTCGGTCTTTAGCTATGACCCGCTCGGTATTTAGCTATGGCCCGCTCGGTATTTAGCTATGACCCGCTCTGTATTTAGCTATGACCCGCTCTGTATTTAGCTATGTGTCACGACTTCTGCCGAAGTCGTTGCCTCTCCTTGTCCGGGCGGTGTTCGGCGGTCGACGTCACCGGCCTTCTAGCCATCATCGATCCATTTTTAATTTTCCATTGGTTTCGTCTTGTCTTCCCACACACCTGTTGTCAATCCCATTCATTACCTGTTGTGTATTTAACCCTCTGTTTCCCCTCATGTGTTTGTCAGAGATTGTTTTATGTCAAGTGTTGATTCTTGGTGTATAGGTGCGCGACGGGTCCTCGTACCCATGTTTATTTGATGTATGTATATTCTCGTGTTTGGAGCATGTTATGTGGACATTTATTAAAAGTCTCCATTTACACTTCGTTTTAACTCTCCTGCGCCTGACTTCCCTGCCACCTATACACACGACGTTGACAGAATCTCTGACCATAAAAAAATTAAGTCAGCAGGAGGAGGCATTTCGCTAATGGAGGTAGAGGAACGCGTCATGGAACAAGTGGAGGAGATTGACAGTCTGAGCGCTGCCATGGATCGCATTGTCCAGAATATGGACCGCTGGGAGAGACAGGGAGCTTTTCCAGCACCTCCACCACCACCACCTGGAATTCCTTTGAACGCTTTTCCTCCTCCTGAACAGAACAGGATTCATTTATCCCTACCCACGGGATACAATGGAGATACTGCCAGCTGCCAGGGTTTTCTCCTAAAACTGAACTTGTATCTGGCCACGGTCTCTCCAGTACCATCAGACCGTGAGAAAAGTTCCGCCCTCGTCTCATGCCTCACCGGGAAAGCCCTGGAGTGGGCCAACGCTGTGTGTGGAGAGGATACGGCGTTGGACCATTTTGAGGAGTTCATCTGCCATTTCCGGAAGGTATTCGACCACCCATCCGAAGGCAGAGCAGCGGGTGAGCTCCTCTATCATCTGAGGCAGGGGACGAGGAGTGCTCAGGAGTTCGCTTTATAGTTTAGGACTTTGGCTGCCGGCGCTGGATGGAGCGACAGGGCCCTGATCGACCACTACCGTTGTAGTCTACGCGAGGACGTCCGTCGGGAGCTGGCCTGTAGAGACACCACCCTCAACTTCGACCAGTTGGTGGATATGTCCATCAGGCTGGACAACATGCTGGCTACTCGGGGACGTCTAGATAGGGGTCTGGTTGTTCCATCCTCCCGCACTCTCTCTCCCGAACCTATGGATTTGGGAGGGATGGTGCGCAGGGAGACCGGAGGGGGTACCCGCTCGAGCACCATCTATGATCGCAGAGATCACACTGCTGATCGGTGCCGGGTTGGTTCCTCTGGGAATAGAGAAGGCAGGCAGGGCACTCTGGCATCACCCCAGGTGAGTAGGCACCATACTCATCCAGAGCCCTCTGCTGCACTTATGTTTGTCTCTGTCACTTTTCCGGATTTTTCCCTGCATTCCCAGTATAAGGCGCTAGTAGATTCAGGCGCGGCTGGGAATTTCATTAATAAAAATTTAGCTCATAGTTTAGGGATTCCTATTGTTTCTGTGGATATGCCTTTCCCTATTCATGCCTTAGATAGTCGACCAATAGGGTCAGGGTTTATCCGGGAGGTCACCGCACCTTTGTCTATGATAACGCAGGGGGGTCACAAGGAGAAGATTAGTCTTTTCCTTATTGATTCCCCTGCGTATTCTGTGGTGCTAGGCCTACCCTGGTTAACTTATCATAACCCCACTGTTTCTTGGCCACAGAGGGCTCTCACGGGGTGGTCGCGAGAGTGCTCAGGTAGGTGTGTAGGGGTTTCCGTTGGTGCTACTACGGTGGAAAGTCCAGACCAGGTCTCCACCGTGCGCATTCCCCCAGAATATGCCGATTTGGCACTCGCCTTCTGTAAAAAGAAGGCGACTCAATTACCACCCTATCGACAGGGGGATTGTGCGATAGATCTCCTGGTAGACACTGCATATCCCAGGAGTCACATGTATCCCCTGTCGCAAGCGGAGACAGTGGCTATGGATACATATATCTCTGAATCCCTGCGTCAGGGGTTCATTCAGCCATCCATTTCACCCGCCTCTTCGAGTTTCTTTTTTGTGAAGAAGAAGGATGGCGGTCTACGCCCGTGCATTGATTATCGAGATCTCAATAAAATCACGGTAAAATATAGTTACCCGCTACCTTTGATCAATACAGTAATGGAGTCAATGCGCGGGGCCCGCTTCTTCACAAAATTGGATCTCAGGAGTGCGTACAATCTGGTGCGTATTAGGAAGGGTGATGAGTGGAAGACGGCATTTAGCACCACCTCAGGTCATTATGAGTACCTGGTCATGCCATATGGGTTGATGAATGCTCCATCAGTCTTCCAATCATTTGTAGATGAGATCTTCAGGGACCTGCACGGGCAGGGTGTAGTGGTGTATATCGATGATATTTTGATATACTCCGCTACACGCGCCGAGCATGTGTCCCTGGTGCGCAGGGTGCTTGGTCGCCTGTTGGAGCATGATGTATATGTCAAGGCTGAGAAATGCTTGTTCTTCCAACAATCCATCTCCTTCCTAGGGCATCAGATTTCCACTTCAGGAGTGGAAATGGAGAGCGACCGCATTACAGCCGTGCGTAATTTGCCGACTCCAACCACGGTAAAGGAGGTGCAGCCTTTTTTAGGGTTTGTCAATTACTACCGGAGATTTATCCGGGGTTTTGGTCAGGTTGCAGCTCCCATTACCTCACTACTAAAGGGGGGACCGGTGCGCTTGCAGTGGTCGGCCGAGGCGAATAGGGCTTTTGGACAACTGAAGGCTCTGTTTACCTCGGCGCCTGTGTTGGCTCATCCGGATCCCTCTTTGCCATTCATAGTAGAGGTGGACGCATCCGAAGCTGGGATAGGAGCAGTGCTCTCTCAGCGTTCGGGTGTGCCACTGAAGCTTCGCCCCTGTGCTTTCTTTTCGAAGAAGCTCAGCCCGGCGGAGCGAAACTATGATGTGGGGGACCAAGAGCTGTTAGCTGTCGTAAAAGCCTTGAAGGTGTGGAGGCATTGGCTTGAGGGGGCTAATCACCCTTTTCTCATCTGGACTGACCACCGCAATCTGGAGTACATCCGGCAGGCGAAGAGACTAAATCCTCGCCAGGCAAGGTGGGCCATGTTTTTCACTCGTTTTGTGTTTACGCTTACTTACAGACCAGGCTCCCAGAACGTCAAGGCATACGCATTGTCTCGGCTGTATGACACAGAGGAGCGGCCCATGGATCCCACTCCCATACTCCCAGAGTCGTGTTTGGTGGCGCCAGTAGTGTGGGAGCTGGACGCGGACATTGAGCGGGCGTCACGTGCAGAGCCCTCTCCTCCTGAGTGTCCAGCTGGTCGTCTGTACGTTCCGTCTGCTGTCCATGACCGATTGATTTATTGGGCTCACACATCACCCTCCTCTGGTCATCCTGGGATAGGTCGGACGATGCGCTGTCTTGATGGGAGGTACTGGTGGCCCACTTTAGCTAAGGACGTGAGGATTTATGTTTCCTCCTGTTCGGTGTGCGCCCAGTGCAAGGCTCCTAGACACCTGCCTAGAGGTAAGCTTCTACCTTTACCCGTTCCTCAACGGCCGTGGTCGCACCTGTCAGTGGATTTTTTGACTGATCTTCCACCTTCACAGGGTTACACCACGATCCTGGTCGTTGTGGATCAGTTCTCTAAGTCCTGTCGTCTTCTCCCTTTGCCCGGTCTCCCTACGGCCTTACAAACTGCAGAGGCCCTGTTTACACATGTTTTCCGGCACTATGGGGTGCCTGAGGATATAGTGTCTGATTGGGGTCCCCAGTTCACGTCAAGGGTCTGGAAGGCGTTCATGGAACGTCTGGGGATCTCGGTTAGTCTTACCTCAGGTTTTCACCCCGAGAGTAATGGGCAGGTGGAGAGAGTTAACCAGGATGTGGGCAGGTTTCTGCGGTCCTATTGCCAGGACCGGCCGGGGGAGTGGGCGAAGTTCGTGCCCTGGGCAGAGATGGCCCAGAACTCGCTACGTCACTCCTCCACTAACCTTACCCCTTTTCAATGTGTATTAGGGTATCAGCCGGTTCTGGCTCCTTGGCATCAGAGTCAGACCGAAGCTCCTGCGGTGGACAATTGGTTTCGGCACGCTGAGGAAACCTGGGAGGCAGCCCACGTCCACCTTCAGCGTGCCATAAGGCGCCAGAAAATTGGCGCAGACCGTCGCTGCAGTGAGGCCCCGGTGTTCGCACCAGGGGACAGGGTCTGGCTCTCGACCCGAAACCTGCCCCTCCGCCTGCTCTGCCGGAAGCTGGGTCCGCGGTTTGTGGGGCCGTTTAAAGTCCTGAGGAGAGTGAACGAGGTATGTTATAGGTTACATCTGCCCACTAATTACCGTATTAACCCCTCGTTCCATGTGTCTTTCCTCAGGCCGGTGGTGGCTGGCCCGCTCCAGGAGGCTGAAGTGCGTGAAGTTCCTCCGCCTCCTCTAGACATCGAGGGGGTCCCGGCGTACTCTGTTCGATCCATTTTGGATTCAAGACGTCGGGCGAGGGGCCTTCAGTACCTCGTGGACTGGGAGGGGTACGGGCCGGAGGAGAGATGCTGGGTTCCGGTGGAGGACGTTTTAGATCCTTCCATGTTAAAAGAATTCCACCGCCTCCATCCGGATCGCCCTGCACCTCGCCCTCCAGGTCGTCCCCGAGGCCGGTGTCGACGCGCTGCTGGAGCCGCGCGGCGGGGGGGGGGGGGTAATGTCACGACTTCTGCCGAGGTCGTTGCCTCTCCTTGTCCGGGCGGTGTTCGGCGGTCGACGTCACCGGCCTTCTAGCCATCATCGATCCATTTTTAATTTTCCATTGGTTTTGTCTTGTCTTCCCACACACCTGTTGTCAATCCCATTCATTACCTGTTGTGTATTTAACCCTCTGTTTCCCCTCATGTGTTTGTCAGAGATTGTTTTATGTCAAGTGTTGATTCTTGGTGTATAGGTGCGCGACGGGTCCTCGTACCCATGTTTATTTGATGTATGTATATTCTCGTGTTTGGAGCATGTTATGTGGACATTTATTAAAAGTCTCCATTTACACTTCGTTTTAACTCTCCTGCGCCTGACTTCCCTGCCACCTATACACACGACGTTGACACTATGACCCGCTCTGTATTTAGCTATGGCCCGCTCTGTCTTTAGCTATGGCCCACTCTGTCTTTAGCTATGACCCGCTCTGTATTTAGCTATGGCCCGCTTGGTATTTAGCTATGACCCGCTCTGTATTTAGCTATGGCCCGCTCGGTATTTAGCTATGACCCACTCTGTATTTAGCTATGGCTCGCTCGGTCTTTAGCTATGACCCGCTCTGTATTTAGCTATGGCCCGCTCGGTATTTAGCTATGACCCGCTCGGTATTTAGCTATGACCCATTTCGGTCTTTAGCTATGACCCGCTCGGTATTTAGCTATGACCCGCTCTGTATTTAGCTATGACCCGCTCTGTATTTAGCTATGGCCCGCTCTGTATTTAGCTATGGCCCGCTCGGTATTTAGCTATGGCCCACTCTGTCTTTAGCTATGACCCGCTCTGTATTTAGCTATGACCCGCTCTGTATTTAGTTATGGCCCGCTCTGTATTTAGCTATGGCCCACTCTGTCTTTAGCTATGACACGCTCTGTATTTAGCTATGACCCGCTCTGTATTTAGCTATGGCCCGCTCGGTATTTAGCTATGGCCCACTCTGTCTTTAGCTATGACCCACTCTGTCTTTAGCTATGACCCGCTCTGTATTTAGCTATGACCCATTTCGGTCTTTAGCTATGACCCGCTCTGTATTTAGCTATGACCCGCTCTGTATTTAGCTATGGCCCGCTCTGTATTTAGCTATGGCCCGCTCGGTATTTAGCTATGGCCCACTCTGTCTTTAGCTATGACCCGCTCTGTATTTAGCTATGACCCGCTCTGTATTTAGCTATGGCCCGCTCTGTATTTAGCTATGGCCCACTCTGTCTTTAGCTATGACCCGCTCTGTCTTTAGCTATGGCCCACTCTGTCTTTAGCTATGACCCGCTCTGTATTTAGCTATGGCCCGCTCGGTATTTAGCTATGACCCGCTCGGTATTTAGCTATGACCCATTTCGGTCTTTAGCTATGGCCCACTCTGTCTTTAGCTATGACCCACTCTGTATTTAGCTATGACCCGCTCTGTATTTAGTTATGGCCCGCTCTGTATTTAGCTATGGCCCACTCTGTCTTTAGCTATGACACGCTCTGTATTTAGCTATGACCCGCTCTGTATTTAGCTATGGCCCGCTCGGTATTTAGCTATGGCCCACTCTGTCTTTAGCTATGACCCACTCTGTCTTTAGCTATGACCCGCTCTGTATTTAGCTATGACCCATTTCGGTCTTTAGCTATGACCCGCTCTGTATTTAGCTATGACCCGCTCTGTATTTAGCTATGGCCCGCTCTGTATTTAGCTATGGCCCGCTCGGTATTTAGCTATGGCCCACTCTGTCTTTAGCTATGACCCGCTCTGTATTTAGCTATGACCCGCTCTGTATTTAGCTATGGCCCGCTCTGTATTTAGCTATGGCCCACTCTGTCTTTAGCTATGACCCGCTCTGTCTTTAGCTATGGCCCACTCTGTCTTTAGCTATGACCCGCTCTGTATTTAGCTATGGCCCGCTCGGTATTTAGCTATGACCCGCTCGGTATTTAGCTATGACCCATTTCGGTCTTTAGCTATGGCCCACTCTGTCTTTAGCTATGACCCACTCTGTATTTAGCTATGACCCGCTCTGTATTTAGCTATGGCTCGCTCTGTATTTAGCTATGGCCCGCTCTGTATTTAGCTATGGCCCGCTCGGTATTTAGCTATGACCCGCTCAGTATTTGGCTATGACCCGCTTGGTATTTAGCTATGGCCCGCTCGGTCTTCTGGAAAGTACAAGTTGCCCCTTCGGATTCAATAACTCATTATGTACTTTGTTTGGTTAATGATCCATGTGAACGTATCATTTATGGCAATTATATTGTTTAATATGATACGCTTTGTTAACTATCATTTGTTAGTAATCACTAATATTCACAATGTTATATTAACTACCCTGTTGAATCTCATGCAAGTTGATGTCTGTTTTTCTCTAAAGTCAATACAAAAGAAACCTCTCTCTCACAGATCTCAACTGTCTGTCTGTCTGTCTGTCTGTCTGTCCACAGCTCAACAGGCAGACAGCTCAACAGACAGACAGCTCAACAGACAGACAGCTCAACAGACAGACAGCTAAACAGACAGTTCCACAGACAGACAACTCAACAGACAGACAACTCAACAGACAGTTCCACAGACAGACAGCTCAACAGACAGACAACTCAACAGACAGACAACTCAACAGACAGTTCAACAGACAGACAGTTCAACAGACAGACAGCTCCACAGACAGACAGCTCAATAGACAGTTCCACAGACAGACAACTCAACAGACAGACAACTCAACAGACAGACAGACAGACAGTTCAACAGATAGACAGCTCAACAGACAGACAGCTCAACAGACAGTTCCACAGACAGACAGCTGAACAGACAGACAGCTCAACAGACAGTTAAACAGACAGACAGATCAACAGACAGACAGTTCAACAGACAGACAGTTCAACAGACAGACAGCTCAACAGACAGACAGTTCAACAGACAGAGAGTTCAACAGACAGACAGCTCGGCAGACAGTTAAACAGACAGACAGCTGTGTGTGTGTGTGTGTGTGTGTGTGTGTGTGTGTGTGTGTGTGTGTGTGTGTGTGTGTGTGTGTGTGTGTGTGTGTGTGTGTGTGTGTGTGTGCGTGTGTGTGTGTGTGTGTGTGTGTGTGTGTGTGTGGGGGTGTGCGTGCGTGCGTGCGTGCATGCGTGCGTGCGTGCGTGCATGTGTGTGTCTGAGGGTAGGGATGCTTTCTCACTATGAGGTCAGCGATACCCTACCTAAAGCTTTTTTTAGTTATTGTGACACATCAAGTAAATAAAACCAATGTTTAAAGCTAGGACCCAGTTTCAAGCCAGAACCCAGTTTCAAGCCAGGACCCAGTTTCAAGCCAGAACCCAGTTTCAAGCCAGGACCCAGTTTCAAGCCAGGACCCAGTTTCAAGCCAGGACCCAGTTTCAAGCCAGGACCCAGTTTCAAGCCAGGACACAGTTTCAAGCCAGGACCCAGTTTCAAGCCAGGACCCAGTTTCAAGCCAGGACCCAGTTTCAAGCCAGGATCCATCAGAAATCAATCACAACCTACAGTAGGCTGCGACCCACAAGGACTCAACTCAAACCAGGAGTGAGTCCCAACCCACCGCTCGGAAAACACTGCTCCATATCACATACACATAACTACTCTCCACATCTGACACACACACATGACAAGGACAGGGACAGGACAAGCTCACAAATATCTTTAGGCTTTTATGTGGAAGTAAATTGACA
The DNA here is from genome assembly GCF_029448725.1 of Salvelinus fontinalis. Taxonomy (NCBI): domain Eukaryota; kingdom Metazoa; phylum Chordata; class Actinopteri; order Salmoniformes; family Salmonidae; genus Salvelinus; species Salvelinus fontinalis. The sequence goes on from NC_074688.1 coordinate 43,734,913, forward strand.
AATGTACAATGACCCAAATGTTGCACCGTTCAACCTTTTTCACCCCCCCACCCTTCCCCAATCCATCACAACCCCCCAATACACACAAACGTTACTGTAACCTACACTACACCCCCCCAATACACACAAACGTTACTGTAACCTGCATTACAACCACCCAATACACACAAACATTACTGTAACCTACTGTACACTACAACCCCCCAATAAAATGTTACTGTAACCTACACTACAACCCCCCAATACACACAAACGTTACTGTAACCTACTATACACTACAGCCCCCCAATACACACAAACGTTACTGTAACCTGTGACCACAGGTATAAACATCAACACTGAGGCTCACCTGACTGACTGGCGATGAGCAGACCCTCCTGGGTAAATCATAAAAACAAACCACACATACAACCTGAATGAACAGATGATTAAGGAGATCTTAAACAAGTCCAGTCGGACAGATGGCAGCCATTTCCCCCCCTCTCTGTGGAATAGAGGTTTGTGTGGGTGGTGCGAGAGGTGAGAAAGTGGGATTAATGTCTTACCTGCTCCAAAAAACAAAGTGTATTAATGATTGCCTTGAACTTAACTTCTTAACCCCAGGCCGGATCCCTGCTCTCTGCTCTGGGACTAGCTCTGCCAACACACTGACCCACCTGGATGATTAACCAGCTGTCACGGATAGAGGTGTGAGTGAGACCCTCTCACCTGTTCAAGTTCAAATTTCAACTTTATTTGTCCCAGAAGGCAATTGGTTTTGCAGTAAGGAGCACATGAGACACCTGAACACCTTTACAAATGCACATACAGACGGGTCTTTCAGTACACTAGGGTACCAGTGAGGATATCCTACACTGGACAACTTTATACAGCTGTTGAGAAGTCACTGATAGTAATCTGACAATGTTTTTCATGTCATTTCATTAAGAAATGTATACGAGGATCATAGCTATATTCAATCAAATTCACGAGTCAAATCAAATGAAATCCAATTGTATTAGTCACATGCTACGAATACAACAGATGTAGACCTTACAGTGAAATGCTGAATACAACAGGTGTAGACCTTACAGTGAAATGCTGAATACAACAGATGTAGACCTTACAGTGAAATGCTGAATACAACAGATGTAGACCTTACAGTGAAATGCTGAATACAACAGATGTAGACCTTACAGTGAAATGCTGAATACAACAGGTGTAGACCTTACAGTGAAATGCTGAATACAACAGGTGTAGACCTTACAGTGAAATGCTGAATACAACAGGTGTAGACCTTACAGTGAAATGCTGAATACAACAGGTGTAGACCTTACAGTGAAATGCTGAATACAACAGGTGTAGACCTTACAGTGAAATGCTGAATACAACAGATGTAGACCTTACAGTGAAATGCTGAATACAACAGATGTAGACCTTACAGTGAAATGCTGAATACAACAGATGTAGACCTTACAGTGAAATGCTGAATACAACAGGTGTAGACCTTACAGTGAAATGCTGAATACAACAGGTGTAGACCTTACAGTGAAATGCTGAATACATCAGGTGTAGACCTTACAGTGAAATGCTGAATACATCAGGTGTAGACCTTACAGTGAAATGCTGAATACAACAGGTGTAGACCTTACAGTGAAATGCTGAATACATCAGGTGTAGACCTTACAGTGAAATGCTGAATACAACAGGTGTAGACCTTACAGTGAAATGCTGAATACAACAGGTGTAGACCTTACAGTGAAATGCTGAATACAACAGGTGTAGACCTTACAGTGAAATGCTGAATACAACAGGTGTAGACCTTACAGTGAAATGCTGAATACAACAGGTGTAGACCTTACAGTGAAATGCTGAATACAACAGATGTAGACCTTACAGTGAAATGCTGAATACAACAGATGTAGACCTTACAGTGAAATGCTGAATACAACAGATGTAGACCTTACAGTGAAATGCTGAATACAACAGGTGTAGACCTTACAGTGAAATGCTGAATACAACAGGTGTAGACCTTACAGTGAAATGCTGAATACATCAGGTGTAGACCTTACAGTGAAATGCTGAATACAACAGGTGTAGACCTTACAGTGAAATGCTGAATACATCAGGTGTAGACCTTACAGTGAAATGCTGAATACATCAGGTGTAGACCTTACAGTGAAATGCTGAATACAACAGGTGTAGACCTTACAGTGAAATGCTGAATACATCAGGTGTAGACCTTACAGTGAAATGCTGAATACATCAGGTGTAGACCTTACAGTGAAATGCTGAATACAACAGGTGTAGACCTTACAGTGAAATGCTGAATACAACAGGTGTAGACCTTACAGTGAAATGCTGAATACAACAGGTGTAGACCTTACAGTGAAATGCTGAATACAACAGGTGTAGACCTTACAGTGAAATGCTGAATACAACAGGTGTAGACCTTACAGTGAAATGCTGAATACAACAGGTGTAGACCTTACAGTGAAATGCTGAATACAACAGGTGTAGACCTTACAGTGAAATGCTGAATACAACAGGTGTAGACCTTACAGTGAAATGCTGAATACAACAGGTGTAGACCTTACAGTGAAATGCTGAATACAACAGGTGTAGACCTTACAGTGAAATGCTGAATACAACAGATGTAGACCTTACAGTGAAATGCTGAATACAACAGGTGTAGACCTTACAGTGAAATGCTGAATACAACAGGTGTAGACCTTACAGTGAAATGCTGAATACAACAGGTGTAGACCTTACAGTGAAATGCTGAATACAACAGGTGTAGACCTTACAGTGAAATGCTGAATACAACAGGTGTAGACCTTACAGTGAAATGCTGAATACAACAGGTGTAGACCTTACAGTGAAATGCTGAATACAACAGGTGTAGACCTTACAGTGAAATGCTGAATACAACAGGTGTAGTAGACCTTACAGTGAAATGCTGAATACAACAGGTGTAGACCTTACAGTGAAATGCTGAATACAACAGGTGTAGTAGACCTTACAGTGAAATGCTGAATACAACAGATGTAGACCTTACAGTGAAATGCTGAATACAACAGGTGTAGACCTTACAGTGAAATGCTGAATACAACAGATGTAGACCTTACAGTGAAATGCTGAATACAACAGGTGTAGACCTTACAGTGAAATGCTGAATACAACAGGTGTAGACCTTACAGTGAAATGCTGAATACAACAGGTGTAGACCTTACAGTGAAATGCCGAATACAACAGGTGTAGACCTTACAGTGAAATGCTGAATACAACAGGTGTAGACCTTACAGTGAAATGCCGAATACAACAGGTGTAGACCTTACAGTGAAATGCCGAATACAACAGGTGTAGACCTTACAGTGAAATGCCGAATACAACAGGTGTAGACCTTACAGTGAAATGCCGAATACAACAGGTGTAGACCTTACAGTGAAATGCTGAATACAACAGGTGTAGACCTTACAGTGAAATGCCGAATACAACAGGTGTAGACCTTACAGTGAAATGCCGAATACAACAGGTGTAGACCTTACAGTGAAATGCCGAATACAACAGGTGTAGACCTTACAGTGAAATGCCGAATACAACAGGTGTAGACCTTACAGTGAAATGCCGAATACAACAGGTGTAGACCTTACAGTGAAATGCCGAATACAACAGGTGTAGACCTTACAGTGAAATGCCGAATACAACAGGTGTAGACCTTACAGTGAAATGCTGAATACAACAGGTGTAGACCTTACAGTGAAATGCTGAATACAACAGGTGTAGACCTTACAGTGAAATGCTGAATACAACAGGTGTAGACCTTACAGTGAAATGCTGAATACAACAGGTGTAGACCTTACAGTGAAATGCTGAATACAACAGGTGTAGACCTTACAGTGAAATGCTGAATACAACAGGTGTAGACCTTACAGTGAAATGCTGAATACAACAGGTGTAGACCTTACAGTGAAATGCTGAATACAACAGGTGTAGACCTTACAGTGAAATGCTGAATACAACAGGTGTAGACCTTACAGTGAAATGCTGAATACAACAGGTGTAGACCTTACAGTGAAATGCTGAATACAACAGGTGTAGACCTTACAGTGAAATGCTGAATACAACAGGTGTAGACCTTACAGTGAAATGCTGAATACAACAGGTGTAGTAGACCTTACAGTGAAATGCTGAATACAACAGGTGTAGACCTTACAGTGAAATGCTGAATACAACAGGTGTAGTAGACCTTACAGTGAAATGCTGAATACAACAGGTGTAGACCTTACAGTGAAATGCTGAATACAACAGGTGTAGTAGACCTTACAGTGAAATGCTGAATACAACAGGTGTAGACCTTACAGTGAAATGCTGAATACAACAGGTGTAGTAGACCTCACAGTGAAACAGTTACTTACAAGCCCCTAATCAACAATGCAGTTAAAAACATATGAATAAGAATAAGAAATAAAATTAACAAGTATTTAAAGAGCAACAGTAAAATAACAATAGCAAGACTATATACAGGGGGGTACCGGTACAGAGTCAATGTACAGGGGCACCGGTTAGTCGAGGTAATTGAGGTAATATGTACATGTAGGTAGAGTTATTAAAGTGGCTATGCATAGATGATAACAACAGAGAGTAGCAGCGACGTAAAAGAATGTGGGGGGGGGGGGGGGGCAATGCAAATAGTCTGGGTAGCCATTTGATTAGATGTTCAGGAGTCTTATGGCTTGGGAGTAGAAGCTGTTTAGAAGCTTCTTGGACCTAGACTTGGCGCTCGGGTACCAATTGCGGTGCGGTAGCAGAGAGAACAGTCTATGACTAGGGTGGCTGGAGTCTTTGACAATTTTTAGGGTCTTCCTCTGACACCGCATGGTATAGAGGTCCTGGATAGCAGGAAGCTTGGCCCCAGTGATATAGTGGGCCGTACACACTACCCTCTGTAGTGCCTTGTGGTCGGAGGCCGAGCAGTTGCCAAACCAGGCAGTGATGCAACCAGTCAGGATGCTCTCGATAGTGTGCAGCTGTAGAACCTTTTAAGGATCTGAGGACCCATGCCAAATCTTTTCAGTCTCCTGATGGGGAATAGGTTTTGTCATTCCCTCTTCACGACTGTCATGGTGTGTTTGGACCATGTTTGTTTGTTGGTGATGTGGACACACAAACTTGAAGCTCTCAACCTGCTCCACTACAGCCCCGCTGATGAGAATGGGGGCGTGCTCGGTCCTCCTTTTCCTGTAGTACACAATCATCTCCTTAGTCTTGATCAGGTTGACGGAGAGGTTGTTGTCCTGGCACAACACGGCCAGGTCTCTGACCTCCTCCCTATAGGATGTCTCGTCGTTGTCTGTGATCAGATGACACTGTTGTGTCATCTGCAAACTTAATGATGGTGCTGGAGTCGTGCCTGGCCGTGCAATCATGAGTGAACAGGGAGTACGGGATGGGACTGAGCATGGACCCCTGAGGGGCCCCCGTGTTGAGGATCAGAATTGCGGATGTGTTGTTACCTACCCTTACCACCTGGGGGTGGCCCGTCAGGAAGTCCAGGATTCAGTTGCAGAGGGGGGTATTTAGTCCCAGGGTCCTTAGCTTATTGATGAGCTTTGAGAGCACTATGGTGTTGAGCGCTGAGCTGTAGTCAATGAATAGCATTCTCACATAGGTGTTCCTTTTGTCCAGGTGGGAAAGGGCAGTGTGGAGTGCAATAGAGATTGCATCATCTGTGGATCTGTTGGGGCGGTATGCAAATTGGAGTGGGTCTAGGGTTTCTGGGATAATGGTGTTGATGTGAGCCATGACCAGCCTTTCAAAGCACTTCATGGCTACAGACGTGAGTGCTATGAGTCGGTAGTCATTTATGCAGGTTACCTTAGTGTTCTTGGGCACAGGGAGCATGGTGGTCTGCTAAAAACATGTTAGTATTATAGACTCAAGACAGGGAGAGGTTGAAAATGTCAGTGAAGACACTTGCCAGTTGGTCAGCACATGCGCATTCGTACACGTCCTTGTAATCCGACTGGCCCTGCGACCTTGTGAATGTTGACCTGTTTAAGATCATACAGTCGTCCGGAACAGCTGGTGCTCTCATGCATGTTTCAGTGTTATTTGCCTCGAAGCGAGCATAGAAGTAGTTTAGATCGTCTGGTAGGCTTGTGTCACTGGGCAGCTCTTGGCTGTGCTTCCCTTTGTAGTCTGTAATAGTTTGCATGCCCAGCCACATCCAACGAGCGTTGGATCCGGTGTAATACGAATCGATCTTAGTCCTGTATTGAAGCTTTGCCTGTTTGATGGTTCATCGGAGGGTATAGCGGGATTTCTTATAAGCTACCGGATTAGAGTCCCGCTCCTTGAAAACGGCAGCTCTAGCCTTTAGCTCAGTGCGGATGTTGCCTGTAACCCATGGCTTCTGGTTGGGGTATGTACGTATGGTCACTGTTGGGACGACATCATCGATGTACTTATTGATGAAGCCAATGACGGAGGTGGTATATTCCTCAATGCCATCGGAAGAATCGCGGAACATATTCCAGTCTGTGCTAGCAAAACAGTCCTGTAGCTTAGCATCTGCTTCATCTGATCACTTTCTTATTGACCGAGTCACTGGTGCTTCCTGCTTGAATTTTTTCTTGTAAGCAGGAATCAGGAAGATAGAATTATGGTCAGATTTGCCAAATGGAGGACGAGGGAGAGCTTTGTATGCGTCTCTGTGTGTGGAGTAAAGGTGGTCCAGAGTTTTTTTCCCTCTGGTTGCACATTTAACATGCTGATAGAAATTTGGTAAAACGGATTTAAGTTTCCCTGCATTAAAGTCTCTGGCCACTAGGAGCACCGCCTCTGGATGAGCTTTTTCCTGAGTGGATTTAAAACCTATGTTTAATCCTTTATCATAGTTGGTATCTTGATGGATTTGTCCAAAATCGTGTGACATAAAACATTACTTTTCTGTCCTTGCGTTTATGGCAGTGTACGTTGTCGTTATATCATATATTAAGCATTAATCAGTTAAATTAGACATTGAACCCTGTAAGAATCCTGGCTCTAGCAGTCAGACAGTTTTTTGTATAGAGATCTCAGACATGTCTTCTTTTGTTACTTGGTGAAAACAGTTTTCATGGGCACACAAATCCAAAGTAATAAATGCGATTGCAAATAAAATGCTTCTAACCAAAAGAGTCCCCTAATTACCTTGATAAGTAAAACCTAAATCCATACTGTCATTAATGTGGTTAATCAATAATTATGCATAATACTTATTCGATGCACATTTGGTGTCCAGCTGACTAGTTACACTATGATATTATCACATTATCATCTGATTTAGGAAGGAATTTTCAGAATGACAGTCAAGTGACCAACAGCTGTTGTGACAGCACATGAGATGCAGCAACAGCCCAAGTGACCAACAGCTGTTGTGACAGCACATGAGATGCAGCATCAGCCCAAGTGACCAACAGCTGTTGTGACAGCACATGAGATGCAGCATCAGCCCAAGTGACCAACAGCTGTTGTGACAGCACATGAGATGCAGCAACAGCCCAAGTGACCAACAGCTGTTGTGACAGCACATGAGATGCAACATCAGCCCAAGTGACCAACAGCTGTTGTGACAGCACATGAGATGCAGCATCAGCCCAAGTGACCAACAGCTGTTGTGACAGCACATGAGATGCAGCAACAGCCCAAGTGACCAACAGCTGTTGTGACAGCACATGAGATGCAACATCAGCCCAAGTGACCAACAGCTGTTGTGACAGCACATGAGATGCAGCATCAGCCCAAGTGACCAACAGCTGTTGTGACAGCACATGAGATGCAGCATCAGCCCAAGTGACCAACAGCTGTTGTGACAGCACATGAGATGCAGCATCAGCCCAAGTGACCAACAGCTGTTGTGACAGCACATGAGATGCAGCATCAGCCCAAGTGACCAACAGCTGTTGTGACAGCACATGAGATGCAGCATCAGCCCAAGTGACCAACAGCTGTTGTGACAGCACATGAGATGCAGCAACAGCCCGTGTGCAGGAAGAAAGGTGTTCACGAGGAATGACCAGAATATTTACGTGTCTCATTCTTTACGTTGGTGAAGACAGGGTCTTGTTAGATTAACAGAAAAAGCATCAAGGGGGACAGGGGGATACATAGTCAGTTGTACAACTGAAGGCCTTCAACTGAAATGTGTCTTTTGCATTTAACCCAACCCCTCTGAATCAGAGAGGTGCTGTCACACTTAATCGACATCCACGTCTTCGGCACCCGGGGAACGGTGGGTTAACTGCCTTGCTCAGGGGCAGAACGACAGATTTTTACCTTGTCAGCTCGGGGATTTGATCCAGCAACCACTAGGCTACCTGAAGCCCCCAAAATGAGTTCATGTTTTCATATGTTTTTGTGCCTCTGATTGGACACCGAGTCTACCGTGCACAATTGTGTAGGATAGACTATTGTGTAGGACAGACTATTGCACAACACCCAATGTCATTCCTATGAATTATTCTGCTAACCTAGTCTCAGAACATTTTGTATTATTATGTACGTAAATCCGAGACTCTCCATTTAGTATGATATGTTACGTTTTGTATGGTATGTATTAATTTGTGCATGTCCATCACCCATTTCGTATTATATGTTACGCATTACAATCCATATTACACAGTATGTTACAAATTTGCAAAACGTACAATATATTACGAATTTGCTAAATGTACAATATGTTAAGAATTTTTTAAACATATGATATGTTACGAATTCTAGCTAGGTGGCTAGCTGGCTAATGTTAGCTAGGCTATGGTTTAGGGATTTCGGGGGGAGGGTTAGGGTTAAGTTCAGGAGTTAGGTTAAAGAGTTGAAGTTAGGGTTAGGGGAAGAGTTAGCTAGAATTGGTAAAGGTTAGGGGAAGGGTTTTCTAACATCCTAAGTAGTTTCAAAGTAGTTGAAAAGTTGCTAATTAGCTAAAAAAATCTTTGTTCTTGATGAGATTTGCACTCGGAACCTTTGGGTTGCTAGACATTCACATTATACCATATCAAACATAACATGTCATACTTATCTGAGTGTCCTGGATTTACATTTACTATGCTAGGTCAAGTCTATGAGACCAGGTTGATTCTGGATATAATGACACTAAATTACAAAGAATATTGGGCTTATTGACAATATAATCTGGTACATAAAAATTAAAAATAAATGTCATTTTCCATGTTACACCTGCAATTTTAAACAATACAATAGGCTTGAAGTAGCCTACTTGAAAATAAATTTGAAGCTCAGAAATGTAAGTACTGTAATAGGCCTATATTGAAAATCAGACATTTCCTCAATTTGATGCTTTAAAGGTCCTTGTAATTATTGTAGCCTGTTTCTAAGGTATCTTGCTCCCTTATAATTATCCGTGGTTTCAATTTTTATCTGTTTTTGTGAGAGATTGAGCCACTTTCGTTATTTTCTTGCTGCTTCAATTGAAGGGTGTGGCGCTTCTTTGTTGCGGTAAAACCACGTGCGGTTACTATGACGATTATAACGTCTAATCTTGGCTTCAACTTGGCTTTCAAAAAAAACAACTTCCATTAAAAAAGGAACCTATTTTTTTGCTAACTTTCTCATTATAAAAACAGCCATGGTAAGATTCAAATGGTGAGATTAAATCTATTCATGGCTTTCTTATGTGTATTTGCGTTGGCCTCAAAGCATACAGAAAAATCGCCATACATGCATCCAATCTATTTAGCCTGGCAATGTCCAAATTATTCTCACATATTTTAGAATATAATAATAATTTGAATATCAATTCTTTGGCAAATCCTAAAAAATGCATTATTCTTAAAGTGGTATTTATTTTGACACTTTTTGCATACTTGGGGGGTGGGGTGTTTATTAGGCCCTATATGTACAATTCTATAAATTATACAATTGTATAAGACTGCGTTCCTTAAACGTCTTATGGCTGCAATCCTGCTACCGGGATCGATATGACAGCAGCCAGTGAAAGTGCAGGGCGCCAAATTCAAACAACAGAAATCTCATAATTAAAATTCCTCAAACATACATGTGTCTTATATCATTTTAAAGGTAATCTTGTTGTTAATCCCACTAAAGTGTCCGATTTCAAATATGCTTTCAGCAAAAGCACTACAAACGATTATGATAGGTCACCACCAAACCACAATAAGCACAGCCATTTTTCCAGCGAAAGATAGCAGTCAGAAAAAGCAGAAATAGAGATAAAATTAATTACTAACCTTTGATTATCTTCATCAGATGACACTCATAGGACTTCATGTTACACAATACATGCATGTTTTGCTTGATAAAGTTCATATTTATATTAAAAAATCGGAGTTTACATTGGCGCGTTACATTCACTACCTCCAAAACATCAAGTGATTTTGCATAGCCACATCGTTTCAACAGAAATACTCATCACAAATGTAGATGATAATGCAAGTTATACACATGGAATTATAGATATACCTCTCCTTAATGCAACCGCTGTGTCAGATTTAAAAAAAACTTTACGTAAAAATAAACCATGCAATAATCTGAGACGGAGCTCAGAACAATAGCCAAATTAGCCGCCATGTTGGACTCAACAGAAACCAGAAAATACATGATAAATGTTTCCTTGCCTTTGATGAACTTCATCAGAATGCAGTCCTAGGAATCCCAGGTCCACAATAAATGCTTGATTTGTTAGATAATGTCCGTTATTTATGTCCAATTAGCTACTTTGGTTAGCGCGTTTGGTAAACAATTCCAAAGTCACAAAAGCGCGTCTACTATAACGTGACGAAATGTCCAAAAGTTCCATAACAGTCAGTAGTAACATGTCAAACGATGTACTGAATCAATCTTTAGAATGTTAACATACATCTTGAATAACGTTCCAACCGGAGAATTAGATCGACTTCAGTTGAGCGATGGAACGTAGATGCCTATCACGTGAACGCACATGGTCAAAGCATGGTCAGCTCGTGGCAGTGGTGACTAATTCCTGTCTCCTTCGGCCCCCCTTCACATTAGTCATCAGACAAAGTTCTATTGACTGTTGACATCTAGTGGAAGCCGTAGGAAGTGAAAACTCATCAATATTTCGCTGTAATTTCAATGAGAGCTTGGTTGAAAATCTAGCCCCCTCAGAAAAAATCCAAACAGGAAGTGGAACTTTTCATGTTTTTGCCTGCCATATGAGTTCTGTTATACTCACAGACATAATTCAAACACTTTTAGAAACTTCAGAGTGTTTTCTATCCAATACTAATAATAATATGCAAATATTAGCAACTATGACTGAGGAGCAGGCCGTTTCCTCTGGGCACCTCTGTGCACCTTTCATCCAAGCTACTCAATACTGCCCCTGCAGCCATAAGAAGTTAAAAATTACAATTAAGTGCTTGAAAAAGTCTCGGAATGTCCTTGAATTTGACTTGCTAATGTCTGTAGGAACCCAGCTTTAAGGATGTACAGGGCTGTGAAAAGTATTTTCCCCCTTTCTGATTTTCTCTATTTTTGCATATTTTTTTATATTGAATGTTATCAGATATTCAAACAAAATCTAAAATTAGATGAAGTGAACCTGAGTTTACAGATAACCAAAAAAAAGCTACTTATTTTGTTTATTTAATTAACAAAGTTATGCAACACCCAATGCCCCTGTGTAAAAAAGTATTTGCCCTCTTACACTCAATAACTGGTTGTTCCACCTTTAGCTGCAAGGATGCAACCAAATGCTTTCTGTAGTTGATCAGTCTCTCACATTGCTGTGTAGGAATTTTGGCCCACTCTTGCATGCAAAACTGCTTTATCTCAGAGTCATTTGTGTGTTTTCAAACATGAACCGCTCGTTTCAAATCCTACCACAACATCTCAATTGGGATTAGGTCTGGACTTTGACTAGGCTATTCCAAAACTTAAAATGTTTGCTTTTAAGCCATTTTCATGTAGACTTGATTGTGTTTTGGATCATTGTCTTGCTGCATGACCCAGCTGCGCTTCAGCTTCAGCTCACAGATGGATGGTCTGACATTCTCCTGTAGAATTATCTGATACAGAGAATAATTCATGGTTCCTTCTAGTAAGTCAAGACGTCCAGGTCCTGAGACAGCAAAGCATCCCCAAACCATCACACTACAACCAACATGGTACCACCACCGTTGGTATGGGGTTCTTACTGTGGAATGCAGTGTTTGATTTTCGCCAGGCATAATGGGACCCATGTCGTCCAAAAAGTTAACTTAAGTTTGTCAAAAAACAACTGGAAGCACCTGGATGATCACCAAGACTCTTGGAAGAATATTCTATGCACAAATGATTCAAAAGTATAACTCTTTGGACGACATGGGTCACATTGGGCCTTGTGAAGACCAAACACTGGGAAATTGACAATTCATGTTGCTGTCCTCTCAACTGTACCATATCTTTCACGTTGGAGATTGATACAGGTGCCAACTCATTACATGGACTTCAAACAATCTCAATTGTAATGCATTCCTTTAACTGTTGGCTCATTGGAGTGTAGTGCCCTACTAAACCACTGGGGCTGGGATTGTATGTGTGTGTGGTACATGTTTTACTATACCTGTGAGTACCAAAAGTCCTCACAAGAACAGTAAATCAACTAAAATTCAGAGAAGTGAGAACAATGTGCTGGTCCTCACTTGTAAAAATGCTATTTTAGGCTTAGGGGGTAGGTATAGGATTAGGTTAGGGTTAGAATTGGGGTTAGCATTAGGTTATGGTTAGCATTAGGGTTAGGGGTAAGGGAAAATATGATTTTGAATGGGAATCAATTGTTGGTTCCCCAAAAGTCCTCACAAGTAAAGTATGGCATAGATATGTGTCTGTGTGTTTGACTTGGACTGAAACAAAGAGCGTAAATTCATGAAGGGCGAAAATCTATATATCTGGGATTGGCATGTCTGGCCGATCTGGCTTTTCTACCTTCAATCGATGTTTCCTCTATCGACTACACTTTCTTGTTGCTATGCAGGTCCAGAGACGCAGCCAGTCTCCTTGCGAAGCAGCAACGGCGTATTGTCTGTCACGACAAGGGGGCGTTAGTTTAACGTAAAACCACCATTCGTTTATGGTTTTCCTCCCCCTTATTACTACATATTCAGATTTTAATGCTAGCGGTTTAAAACAAGAAAGGACTGTTATAGAGCTATGTAAAAAATAAACTAAAGGAACGTTTCTGGCGCTGTTTGATGTGCCTTTACCCCCATCAACACAGGGTGGTGCAGTTGTGCGTCATTACGCAGGGAAGCCTCCACACCTCTGGCCTCAATTGGTTTCCCCATCATTTCCCAGTCCTCTCTGAAACCCGCCTGCAGTGTTGTCCCGACGAAGTCTGTTAGTATACAGTTGGTTTAGCCAGCGTTCGCTTTAATTCTTTAATTGCCACAGTCCAAATCTGACTGTAATTTTCATATCTTCCCTCCGTGGAGACTTGGCGAATTATCCAGCCCACCTTGGATTTCTTTGGGATAAACATTTCTTAAGGAATACACCATTCATATAAATGCTTCAACATGCAGCCCCCACCGAGAAAGGTGAGTTTTTCCCTTTAATTTACTATATTTCTCTATGATAGATAGCTGGCTAACTAGTAGCAAACAGTGGGATGTTGACTTGCTAATAACATTGATGTGTAACATTAGCTACTTAGCTAGCTTGCTAGTATTATACGCCAAATGTGGTTTTGCAAATATTGTTAGCTAACTTGCTAGTATTATAAGCCACATGTGGTGTTGCAAATATTGTAACTATAGTATTTCTATTCGGTTGTCAATTTCAACCCTGGTTGTAGTTATGCCAACCAGCTATGCACTACGAGCTGTTTGGTTAGCTAGCTAGCCAGATAATTAGGTCTGGTTGAGGTCTTGAGGAACCGCTATCTGCTAGCTAACGTTAGTTTACCGTAGATAGAAGGGGTCAGTATCTTTGGCTAACGTTAGCGAAATGTTGAATAGCCCAACAGTTATAACTAACGTTAGTCTTTCAGAAAGATATAGCTGTAGGCCAAGCTGTAGTTTTTTGAGGAGCATTCGGGACATAGCTAACTTAGCTAGTTGATAATGTTTCGAAACAAATTTGAAGTAACGTTACGCTGATGAACTATAAACGGGACATAAACATGCATGACAGCTCCGATGTTATCGTCGTCATCTCATCTGGACTGGAGAGTAGTAACGGATTCTTCCCCTCGTAAAACATTGTTAACCAGAAGATAGGATGCGAGTGTGCATTTTGTAGCCACAACAATGTTCCATTGTGTGATTTTAACACACCCTTGCCTTGACTTTTAGTGTATTTGGACAAAACGTAACTAGCTAACTATTTTATTCGCGCGGTTAAGTCAATAGACGAAAAGGGAATGTTTCGCTGTTAGTCAGTCAGTGAACAGTTAATAACGTTGTTCGCTAGCATATCACAGCTGTCTGGTTATTACCGACAGCACACACAAGACACGCACGCGGGACACACGGTGAATTTAGTTCCATACTATAGAGACAAGTAGTCAGTCATCAGGTCTCGAGCCTTAGTTTGCATCACCGATAATTAACGACATGGCCTCTGCGGGTAGTACAGTATGCAATATGTCCATGGGCCATTGTTTACCGTGCACACGTCTTCCCTTTGTGCTTGTGTTTTGTGACAACTCTCTGGTACAATGTAGAATATACTGTAATAAAGCATAGTGTCCCTTTGTTCTTTCTGTCTGCCATTCACATGTTGTGTGTGTATGTGAGAGAGAGTCTGTGTTTCTCTTTCATGATCTTAGTTATTCTAGAAGAGGTGTCTGAGAACCAATTACTGGCTTGCAGTACCTCGGCACAGCTTTCAGTTAATTATCGGTTATTCCCGGGTGCTGTTTCTGCTCCACTGGGTCTGTCAGACACATTGTGGGCAGACTGAACATGCCACATCATGTCCTCCCCTTTATGGGTCAGATAGAGAGTACATCTCTTCCTCCCCATCTCACTCTCTTCCTTCCCATCTCTCTCTCTCTCTCTCTCTTCCTCCCCACCTCTCTCTCTCTCTCTTCCTCCCCACCTCTCTCTCTCTTTCTCTTCCTCCCCACCTCTCTCTCTCTTTCTCTTCCTCCCCATCTCTCTCTCTCTCTCCCTCCCCATCTCTCTTCCTCCCCATCTCTCTCTCTCTTCCTCCCCATCTCTCTCTCTCTTCCTCCCCATCTCTCTCTCTCTCCCTCCCCATCTCTCTTCCTCCCCATCTCTCTCTCTTCCTCCCCATCTCTCTCCCTCTCTCTTCCTCCCCATCTCTCTCTCTCTCTCTCTCTCTTCCTCCCCATCTCTCTCTTTCTCTTCCTCCCCATCTCACTCTCTCTTCCTCCCCATCTCGCTCTCTCTCTCTTCCTCCCCATCTCGCTCTCCCTCCCCATCTCTGTCTCATATGTGACTGACTGAAAGGAGAGATGGAGTGAAGTCACTTTTCCCTGATAAGCCCCACCATGGACCACTCCCCCTCCATCTTCAAAGTCAGGCAACATGAAAGCTACAGAACACACTGATTGTGCTCTGTGCTGTTGTTTTGTCTAGAACAGTCATGAATCTCCGACTGCATAACCCCAGTGAATAGTCACTGGAATTCTCCCCCCAAGAGACAATGAGTACCGTTGCATGCACACAATAGTAAGATTGTATTATGGATAGTCAGGCTAATATAATAGGTCATTTAAAACGTTGACATGCTTTGTAAGAAGAAATGTTCCCCTAATAATCCTGTTTACATGGACACATCTGAAATCGGGCGACCTGATAGGACTTAAATAAATGCAGAAAATCGCTAATCAAAATAAACTTTCGACCATGTTATTTTTGCGAAGCCTATTTGATTCGGAGTTCAGACATAGAATGTTTGCATGTGAAACTATGTCTAAGATGCAGTGGCGGATTTAGGCACAGGCGGCATCTTGCCGGAGGCGGCATGGGGCGCCCGCACACACACAAAAAAAAATATATATATATATATATATATATATATATATATATATATATATTCCAAATGGTGACATTTGCGCGATCGGTTTTCTATCGCTCATTTGCACGTCACGTCAATGATATCATGTCACCGTGTGGAACTGTGTGTCAATTAACCTTGTCGGAGTGGGTGACCTGATTCTAGTTTGGGAGGTAAGGTCTCCCACTCAGAAGTACGAGATGGGGCGGGGGTAGGTTGACCTCAGGTCTCCCCACTGGAAGCCCGAGGTGGGGGGAGCGGGGACTCTATCAAATAGCTCACCTCTAACTTTGTACACTACTAATGGAATTAGTTGTGCAATTTAGTTTGCGTGTTTCTTGTTTGAAGTCCAATAGTGTAATAATCAGGTTCCCTTCTTTATAAGTGTGGATTCTATTTGTGTATTTGTGTGATATAGGATTTGTACAATTTAGTTTTATTTGTGTTTTTGTTAGCAAAAGGATAATAGTGTAATAATTAAATTATCTTTTTAATTTGTATTTATATACTACAATTTGTTTCTAAACTCAGCAAAAAAAGAAATGTCCTCTCACTGTCAACTGCGTTTATTTTCATGTTCCAAACTTAACATGTCTAAATATTTGTATGAACATAACAAGATTCAACAACTGAGACATAAACTGAACAAGTTCCACAGACATGTGACTAACAGAAATGGAATAATGTGTCCATGAAACAAAGGAGGAGGGGGGGGGGGGGGGGGGGGGTCAAAGTAACAGTCAGTTTGTGATGTGGCCACCAGCTGCATTAATTACTGTAGTGCATTTCCTCCTCATGGACTGCACCAGATTTTCCAGTTCTTGCTGTGAGATGTTACCCACTCTTCCACCAAGGCACCTGCAAGTTCCCGGACATTTCTGGGGGGAATGGCCCTAGCCCTCACCCTCCGATCTAACAGGTCCCAGACATGCTCAATGGGCTTGAGGTCCGGGCTCTTCGCTGGCCATGGCAGAACACTGACATTCCTGTCTTGCAGGAAATCATGCACAGAACGAGCAATACGGCTGGTGGCATTGTCATGCTGGAGGGTCATGTCAGGATGAGCCTGCAGGAAGGGTACCACATGAGGGAGGAGGATGTCTTCCCTGTAACTCACAGCATTGAGATTGCCTGCATTGACAACAAGCTCAGTCCGATGATGCTGTGATACACTGCCCCAGACCATGACGGACCCTCCAAATCGATCCCGCTCCAGAGTACAGGCTTCGGTATAATGCTCATTCCTTCGGCGATAAACCCAATTCCGACCATCACCCCTGGTGAGACAAAACCACGACTCGTCAGTGAAGTGCACTTTTTGCCAGTCCTGTCTGGTCCAGCGACGTTAGGTTTGTGCCCATAGGCAATGTTGTTGCCGGTGATGTCTGGTGAGGACCTGCCTTACAACAGGCCTACAAGCCCTCAGTCCAGCCTCTCTCAGCCTATTGCGGACAGTCTGAGTACTGATGGAGGCATTGTGCTTTCCTGGTGTAACTCGGGCAGTTGTTGTTGCCATTCTGTACCTGTCCTGTGATGTTCGGATGTACCGATCCTGTGCAGGTGATGTTACACGTGGTCTGCCACTGCGAGAACGATCAGCTGTCCGTCCTGTCTCCCTATAGCGCTGTCTTGGGCGTCTCACAGTACGGACATTGCAATGTATTGCCATGGCCACATCTGCAGTCCTCATGCCTCCTTGCAGCATGCCTAAAGCACGTTCACGCAGATGAGCAGGGACCCTGGCATCGTTCTTTTGGTGTTTTTTTAGAGTCAGTAGAAAGGCCTCTTTAGTGTCCTAAGTTTCATAACTGTGACCTTATTTGCCTACCGTCTGTAAGTTGTTAGTGTCTTAACGACCGTTCCACAGGTGCTTGTTCATTAATTGTTTATGGTTCATTGAACAAGCATGGGAAAACAAGCATGTTTAAACCCTTTACAATGAAGATCTGTGAAGTTATTTGGATTTTGGAAATTTTAAAGTTTCTTTTTTTGATGAGTTTATTTGTCTTTGTTACTTCTTTTTGATATTTATGTGTCTTATTTTTGTATATATATTTATATAGTTTTAAATGTTATGATTATTTATTTGTTGTTCCAAATTTCGGAATAAAAATTAGTTATTTTGTTTGTGGGGGAGGGGGGTTCACCCAGGGAGCCATATAATCTAGAACCGCCACTGCTAAGATGCATACTTTCAGTTTTTCCCCAAACTTTCTTCGCTCGCAATAAGAGGGAGGCGTGCGCCACACACAAGAGGGAGGCGTGCGCCACACACAAGAGGGGGGCGTGCGCCACACACAAGAGGGGGGCGTGCGCCACACACAAGAGGGGGGCGTGCGCCACACACAAGAGGGGGGCGTGCGCCACACACAAGAGGGGGGCGTGCGCCACACACAAGAGGGGGGCGTGCGCCACACACAAGAGGGGGGCGTGCGCCACACACAAGAGGGGGGCGTGCGCCACACACAAGAGGGGGGCGTGCGCCACACACAAGAGGGGGGCGTGCGCCACACACAAGAGGGGGGCGTGCGCCACACACAAGAGGGGGGCGTGCGCCACACACAAGAGGGGGGCGTGCGCCACACACAAGAGGGGGGCGTGCGCCACACACAAGAGGGGGGCGTGCGCCA
Source organism: Salvelinus fontinalis (assembly GCF_029448725.1). Taxonomy (NCBI): domain Eukaryota; kingdom Metazoa; phylum Chordata; class Actinopteri; order Salmoniformes; family Salmonidae; genus Salvelinus; species Salvelinus fontinalis. Next base: position 43,753,506 of record NC_074688.1, read on the forward strand.
CACACAAGAGGGGGGCGTGCGCCACACACAAGAGGGGGGCGTGCGCCACACACAAGAGGGGGGCGTGCGCCACACACGAGGGGGGCGTGCGCCACACACAAGAGGGGGGCGTGCGCCACACACAAGAGGGGGGCGTGCGCCACACACAAGAGGGGGGCGTGCGCCACACACAAGAGGGGGGCGTGCGCCACACACAAGAGGGGGGCGTGCGCCACACACAAGAGGGGGGCGTGCGCCACACACAAGAGGGGGGCGTGCGCCACACACAAGAGGGGGGCGTGCGCCACACACAAGAGGGGGGCGTGCGCCACACACAAGAGGGGGGCGTGCGCCACACACAAGAGGGGGGCGTGCGCCACACACAAGAGGGGGGCGTGCGCCACACACAAGAGGGGGGCGTGCGCCACACACAAGAGGGGGGCGTGCGCCACACACAAGAGGGGGGCGTGCGCCACACACAAGAGGGGGGCGTGCGCCACACACAAGAGGGGGGCGTGCGCCACACACAAGAGGGGGGCGTGCGCCACACACAAGAGGGGGGCGTGCGCCACACACAAGAGGGGGGCGTGCGCCACACACAAGAGGGGGGCGTGCGCCACACACAAGAGGGGGGCGTGCGCCACACACAAGAGGGGGGCGTGCGCCACACACAAGAGGGGGGCGTGCGCCACACACAAGAGGGGGGCGTGCGCCACACACACGAGGGGGGCGTGCGCCACACACACGAGGGGGGCGTGCGCCACACACACGAGGGGGGCGTGCGCCACACACACGAGGGGGGCGTGCGCCACACACACGAGGGGGGTGCTGGTACACCGCTGGAATGCTGATTAAGCTGTTGACATGTCCTAATAATTTGAGATTCAAGATTGTTCAGAAAACCAGGTGCTTTATTCGGCGTATGCGTACTTTGTAACTTTACGCCGATTTTAAGATAAGCAAAGGCGTCCGCATGCTTCAGCTCCGCTGGCCCCCGGCCGAACTCGGCCAGCCGCTGGCCCCCGGCCGAACTCGGCCAGCCGCTGGCCCCCGGCCGAACTCGCCCAGCCGCTGGCCCCCGGCCGAACTCGCCCAGCCGCTGGCCCCCGGCCGAACTCGCCCAGCCGCTGGCCCCCGGCCGAACTCGCCCAGCCGCTGGCCCCCGGCCGAACTCGCCCAGCCGCTGGCCCCCGGCCGAACTCGCCCAGCCGCTGGCCCCCGGCCGAACTCGGCCAGCCGCTGGCCCCCCGCCGAACTCGGCCAGCCGCTGGCCCCCAGCCCAACTGAGTGTGCTCGCATACTACCTCAAAAGATATTTGCTTGAAGGAAAAAAAGAAAGTGGCGATAGTACTGTTTATCCATTTTGAGACAACATAGCCAGCATACACTTCCTCAAAATATACATTAATTTAATATAACTCAAGATATCTGTCGTTAACTTTGACGTTTTTTGACGAAGTGATCTTAGTCGGTCAATTTGACATCTAACTGAGATGTTTAGTACAGTATTTTCCTATGAAACAATGTGCATGAAAACAAGTCGTCTCCCGTTGAATGACAACAAGGTTTATTGACAAATCCCTACCATTGACCTTTCGCCAACGAAGGGGCATAGACTTTGGCTCCGAACTTCGGCTTGCCTCCAGAAAAAATGTTGTGTACCTGAACAGCCGAAAAACCCCTCACAGTACAAAATCTTCCTAACTGTTTCGGCTGGGAAACATAAGGACGCCTTCTGGTGTTTACATGACTAACGCCATACTCGGCCTACTGCCATGATCAATTTAATATGTAATTATTAGTGTGCATGTAAACATACTCAATGGCTGATGAGTGTGCGCGGGTGCGTTGGTCATTGGGCTGAGTCAACGTTGATCGCTGTTCGCGGTGAGTAAAGTAATACTCCTTATATTTTCAATGCATTTTACCACAAAAGGTGGGAAAACGGCGTTTACCTTTGATTACCCTCCGCTACACCAGTTTACCTTTGATTACCCTCCTCTACACCAGTTTACCTTTGATTACCCTCCGCTACACCAGTTTACCTTTGATTACCCTCCGCTGCACCAGTTTACCTTTGATTACCCTCCGCTGCACCAGTTTACCTTTGATTACCCTCCGCTGCACCAGTTTACCTTTGATTACCCTCCGCTGCACCAGTTTACCTTTGATTACCCTCCGCTGCACCAGTTTACCTTTGATTACCCTCCGCTACACCAGTTTACCTTTGATTACCCTCCGCTACACCAGTTTACCTTTGATTACCCTCCGCTACACCAGTTTACCTTTGATTACCCTCCGCTACACCAGTTTACCTTTGATTACCCTCCGCTACACCAGTTTACCTTTGATTACCCTCCGCTACACCAGTTTACCTTTGATTACCCTCCGCTACACCAGTTTACCTTTGATTACCCTCCGCTACACCAGTTTACCTTTGATTACCCTCCGCTACACCAGTTTACCTTTGATTACCCTCCGCTACACCAGTTTACCTTTGATTACCCTCCGCTACACCAGTTTACCTTTGATTACCCTCCGCTACACCAGTTTACCTTTGATTACCCTCCGCTACACCAGTTTACCTTTGATTACCCTCCGCTACACCAGTTTACCTTTGATTACCCTCCGCTACACCAGTTTACCTTTGATTACCCTCCGCTACACCAGTTTACCTTTGATTACCCTCCGCTACACCAGTGGGTGTCTGTGCAGTTGGTAGCAGGGTGGACTAATGCTAATGATGCTTCGACTTGCTTCGAAGTCACCCCGTTACTTATAGTAACTTCATATAGCTGAATGTACCTTTTGATGGACTGACTGACACTGTGACTGTCCCTCCCTGCAGATCAAAGTAACTCAGGAGCTGAAGAATACTCTCATAGAGCAGATGACCAGACTGCACCTCAAACATCAGACAGAATGTGACCTGCTGGAGGACATGAGGTACACACACACTACATACCACACACACACACTACATAACACACACACTACATAACACACACACTACATAACACACACACTACATAACACACACACTACATAACACACACACTACATAACACACACACTACATAACACACACACTACATAACACACACACACTACATAACACACACACACTACATAACACACACACACTACATAACACACACACACTACATAACACACACACACTACATAACACACACACACACACACACACACTACATAACACACACACACACTACATAACACACACACACACTACATAACACACACACACACTACATAACACACACACACTACATAACACACACACACACACACACACACACACACACACACACACACACACTATATACCACACACACACATAACAGAGGTGATTTAATCGACCAAATTCCCTTTCCTGAGACCTGAAGACTTGCGATAGATCCCCGAGCGGGCTAACAAAGTCTTGTGGTGCACAAGCGACCCGGGTTCGAACCCAGTAGGACAAACACACACACACACACACACACACACGTATACACACAGACTTAAATCGTATTACCAAACAAAACTGAGAAGAGCGAAAGAGGAGGAGGAGGAGTATTCCTATTTATTGGAAGAACACACAGATCTGGGATATGACAAAGGAATTTCCTGCTACTCTCTCGCTCTCTGTTTCTCGCTCTCTGTTTCTCGCTCTCTGTTTCTCGCTCTCTGTTTCTCGCTCTCTGTTTCTCTCTCTCTGTTTCTCGCTCTCTGTTTCTCGCTCTCTGTTTCTCGCTCTCTGTTTCTCGCTCTCTGTTTCTCTGTTTCTCTCTCTCTGTCTCTCTCTCTCTGTTTCTCGCTCTCTGTTTCTCGCTCTCTGTTTCTCTCTCTGTTTCTCTCTCTCTCTGTTTCTCCCTCTCTGTTTCTCCCTCTCTGTTTCTCGCTCTCTGTTTCTCTCTCCCGACCCTCCCACAGCTGGAAGTCAACACGGGAAACCAGCGCAGCACAAATGTTTCTCTCTTTTTTTTTGCCCTTCTCTCCTTTCTCTGGGTTCGGCGTTTCCCTTTTTCATAAAGTGGAGAGGCCTGGTCTGTTCTATTGGCTCAAGACAAGAGTCATGGAGTCGGGAAGAAGTTGGTCGCAGAAGGGAAATAGCAAAGAGATCTAGTGCGTGTGTGTGTTCAGAGTACAGCAACAGTAATGTCACACTGCCCCTTCCAGGTTGACAACTGTCCTCGTCTGTTCGAGGACAGATCGCCTCTCTGCAGCATTGGTGTTGCTTTTGTTTGAGGAAACAGATGTTGTGGTAAATCCTCCTCAGTCTCTGCTTGCCCTTCCTGTTTTGACTTGTATCTGTAGCCGCTGTTTTCTGTGGCTAGCATTAGCAAAACTAGTTAGCTAATATGTGCTTGCTGATGTAGACACAGAGTAGAAACACACACACACACACTTTCCATGTAGCTAGACGCGCATGTAGCTAGACGCTCATGTAGCTAGACGCTCATGTAGCTAGACGCGCATGTAGCTAGACGCGCATGTAGCTAGACGCGCATGTAGCTAGACGCGCATGTAGCTAGACGCGCATGTAGCTAGACGCGCATGGAAGTTCACATACACTTAGGTTGGAGTCATTAAAACTCATTTTTCAACCACTCCACAAATTTCTTGTTAACAAACTATAGTTTACTATATCATCTACTTTGTGCATGACACAAGTAATATTTTCAACAATTGTTTACAGACAGATTATTTCACTTATAATTCACTGTAGCACAATTCCAGTGGGTCAGAAGTTTACATACACTAAGTTGACTGTGCCTTTAAACAGCTGGGAAAATTCCAGAAAATGATGTCATGACTTTAGAAGCTTCTGATAGTCTAATTGACATAATTTGAGTCAATTGGAGGTGTACCTGTGGATGTATTTCAAGGCCTACCTTCAAACTCAGTGCCTCTTTGCTTGACATCATGGGAAAATCAAAATAAATCAGAGAAGACCTCAGAAATAATTTGTAGACCTCCACAAGTCTGGTTCATCCTTGGGAGCAATTTCCAAGCGCCTGAAGGTACCACGTTCATCTGTACAGGAAATGGAGGGCCATGTATAGAGGGCCATGTTTATTTATTTATTATTTGTTTGACTTTTCTATTGTTTCTCTAGTTTCTTTCTCTCTGCATTGGGAAGGGCCCGGAAGTAAACCTTTTGTTTATGAATCATGTGACCAATAACATTTGTGTAGAAATGTATTTTATTTAGTAGCTTGAAAACCCCATTCTATTTTTGCCCAAACTAAAACTTAACATATTTCATGATTGTTTTTATTTTATATTATACAACAGGTGGGTCTCTAATCCTGGATGCTGATTTGGTTAAAACTGCTTTCCAGCTGTTATCGATTCCGCAAGTTGTTTGAGTTTTTCAGATTGTTCTTTCATGATTAGTTTTTGTATTAGTTTCAGATTTAGTTTACTATAATAACCTTCACACACTCAGGAATGACAGGAAGAGGTGGGCAGGACCAGAGGATTGTGGGTAATAGTTGATCTCTCTCTGGCCACAGAGATGAAAGGAAAGTTTTTGTTTCTCCACGAAGAGAGAGACCGAGAGGAGGATGTAGGGCGGAGGAGAGAGGAGGCTGTAGGGAGTAGGATGTAGAGAGGAGGCTGTAGGGAGGAGAATGTAGAGAGGAGAGAGGAGAATGTAGAGAGGAGAGAGGAGGATGTAGAGAGGAGAGAGGAGGATGTAGAGAGGAGAGAGGAGGATGTAGAGAGGAGAGAGGAGGATGTAGAGAGGAGAGAGGAGGATGTAGAGAGGAGAGAGGAGGATGTAGAGGAGGAGGATGTAGGGAGGAGAGAGGAGGATTTAGGGAAGATTTAGGTAGGAGGAGGATGTAGGGAGGAGAGAGGAGGATGTAGGGAGGAGAGAGGAGGATGTAGGGAGGAGAGAGGAGGATGTAGGGAGGAGAGAGGAGGATGTAGGGAGGAGAGAGGAGGATGTAGGGAGGAGAGAGGAGGATGTAGGGAGGAGAGAGAGGATGTAGGGAGGAGAGAGGAGGATGTAGGGAGGAGAGAGGAGGATGTAGGGAGGAGAGAGGAGGATGTAGGGAGGAGAGAGGAGGATGTAGGGAGGAGAGAGGAGGATGTAGGGAGGAGAGAGGAGGATGTAGGGAGGAGAGAGGAGGATGTAGAGAGGAGGAGGATGTAGAGAGGAGGAGGGTGTAGGGAAGAGGAGAGAGGATGTAGAGAGGAGGATGTAGGGAGGAGGAGCAGGATGTAGGGAAGAGGAGAGAGGATGTAGAGAGGAGGATGTAGGGAGGAGAGAGGAGGATGTAGGGAGGAGAGAGGAGGATGTAGGGAGGAGAGAGGAGGATGTAGGGAGGAGAGAGGAGGATGTAGGGAGGAGAGAGGAGGATGTAGGGAGGAGAGAGGAGGATGTAGGGAGGAGAGAGGAGGATGTAGGGAGGAGAGAGGAGGATGTAGAGAGGAGGAGGATGTAAAGAGGAGGAGGGTGTAGGGAGGAGGAGGATGTAGGGAAGAGGAGAGAGGATGTAGGGAGGAGGATGTAGGGAGGAGAGAGGAGGATGTAGGGAAGATCAGGAGGATGTAGTGAGGAGAGAGGAGGATGTAGGGAGGAGAGAGGAGGATGTAGGGAGGAGGGGGGAGGATGTAGGGAGGAGAGAGGAGGATGTAGTGAGGAGAGAGGAGGAGAGGAGGATGTAGTGAGGAGAGAGGAGGATGTAGGGAGGAGGGGGGAGGATGTAGGGAGGAGAGAGGAGGATGTAGTGAGGAGAGAGGAGGAGAGGAGGATGTAGGGAGGAGAGGAAGAAAGGGTTGTTTGAAAGAATCTACTTTATTTGTTTATGAATCCAGGCTGCTGAGTACAGCGGGGAGCACAGATGGGAGGAAGCTAACATGATCACATGCGTTTCTAATTCCGATTTCATTTATCGTCCTCTATTGAGGACATTTAGTTTTCATGCCTTTGTCAAAACACATTACTTATGAACAAACACAGCCAACACGGTCGACAATACAGCCACAGGTCATTAAATAACACCACCACACCTATCAGAAAGCCTGTGAATGCTAGTTATGTGGGCTTGTCTGCAGGATTCAAACTGACAAATTCTTGTCCTCAGTGATACCAGTCATATTAAATTATATTTAATATTTAACCAGGTGTAAATGATCATTTGGGGGGGGGGGGGGGTGAGATCTGATCATTGGTTGGCTTGTTTACCTACAGCAGAGCTAGCCATGGCAGTGTTACCATAGAGGCATGAGAGGCCAAGACATGTCCAAATATCGTATGTGCATACCACATCTAGGCACATTTTCTTCCTGTCTCTGTGTGTCAGAGAGAGCTGAGAGCTTGCTTGCTTGTGTGTGTGTGAGCATATTTGGAGTGTGACCTCATATGGATGTCTTGGAGCCTGAAAGCATGTGATATGCTGGAGGGAAGGAGGGAGGGAAGAAGGAAAAGACGACTGGAGGAGGATAGGGAACAGAGGGGAGAGGGAGTAGGGGAGGGAGAGGGGCGGGAAGGAGAGGGAAGTGAGGGGGGAGGGAGAGGGGCAGAAAGGAGAGGGAAGTGAGGGGGGAGGGGAGGGAGAAAAGGAGAGCGAGAAGGAAGAGGACAAGGAAAATGAGATTCAGATGTCAGAGAATGTGTGAAGGGGTTGCACAGTGCTACCTCTCTCTCTCTGGTCGCCACCCCTCTCTCTCTCTCTGGTCACCACCCCTCTCTCTCTCTCTGGTCGCCACCCCTCTCTCTCTCTGGTCGCCACCCCTCTCTCTCTCTGGTCGCCACCTCTCTCTCTCTGGTCGCCACCTCTCTCTCTCTGGTCGCCACCTCTCTCTCTCTGGTCGCCACCTCTCTCTCTGGTCGCCACCTCTCTCTCTCTGGTCGCCACCTCTCTCTCTCTGGTCGCCACCTCTCTCTCTCTGGTCGCCACCCCTCTCTCTCTGGTCGCCACCCCTCTCTCTCTGGTCGCCACCCCTCTCTCTCTGGTCGCCACCCCTCTCTCTCTGGTCGCCACCCCTCTCTCTCTGGTCGCCACCCCTCTCTCTCTGGTCGCCACCCCTCTCTCTCTGGTCGCCACCCCTCCTCTCTGGTCGCCACCCCTCTCTCTCTCTCTGGTCGCCACCCCTCTCTCTCTCTCTGGTCGCCACCCCTCTCTCTCTCTCTGGTCGCCACCCCTCTCTCTCTCTCTGGTCGCCACCCCTCTCTCTCTCTCTGGTCGCCACCCCTCTCTCTCTCTCTCTGGTCGCCACCCCTCTCTCTCTCTCTCTGGTCGCCACCCCTCTCTCTCTCTCTCTGGTCGCCACCCCTCTCTCTCTCTCTCTGGTCGCCACCCCTCTCTCTCTCTCTCTGGTCGCCACCCCTCTCTCTCTCTCTGGTCGCCACCCCTCTCTCTCTGGTCGCCACGCCTCTCTCTCTGGTCGCCACCCCTCTCTCTCTCTGGTCGCCACCCCTCTCTCTCTCTGGTCGCCACCCCTCTCTCTCTGGTCGCCACCCCTCTCTCTCTGGTCGCCACCCCTCTCTCTCTGGTCGCCACCCCTCTCTCTCTGGTCGCCACCCTCTCTCTCTGGTCGCCACCCTCTCTCTCTGGTCGCCACCCTTTCTCTCTGGTCGCCACCCTCTCTCTCTGGTCGCCACCCTCTCTCTCTGGTCGCCGCCACCCTCTCTCTCTGGTCGCCACCCCTCTCTCTCTCTGGTCGCCACCCCTCTCTCTCTCTGGTCGCCACCCCTCTCTCTCTGGTCGCCACCCCTCTCTCTCTGGTCGCCACCTCTCTCTCTCTGGTCACCACCTCTGGTCGCTCTGGTCGCCACCCCTCTCTCTCTGGTCGCCACCCCTCTCTCTCTGGTCGCCACCCCTCTCTCTCTGGTCGCCACCCCTCTCTCTCTGGTCGCCACCCCTCTCTCTCTGGTCGCCACCCCTCCTCTCTCTGGTCGCCACCCCTCCTCTCTCTGGTCGCCACCCCTCCTCTCTCTGGTCGCCACCCCTCCTCTCTCTGGTCGCCACCCCTCCTCTCTCTGGTCGCCACCCCTCCTCTCTCTGGTCGCCACCCCTCCTCTCTCTGGTCGCCACCCCTCTCTCTCTCTCTCTCTGGTCGCCACCCCTCTCTCTCTCTCTGGTCGCCACCCCTCTCTCTCTCTCTGGTCTCCACCCCTCTCTCTCTCTCTGGTCGCCACCCCTCGCTCTCTCTCTGGTCGCCACCCCTCGCTCTCTCTCTGGTCGCCACCCCTCGCTCTCTCTCTGGTCGCCACCCCTCTCTCTCTCTCTGGTCGCCACCCCTCTCTCTCTCTCTGGTCGCCACCCCTCTCTCTCTCTCTGGTCGCCACCCCTCTCTCTGGTCGCCACCCTCTCTCTCTGGTCGCCACCCTCTCTCTCTGGTCGCCACCCTCTCTCTCTGGTCGCCACCCCTCTCTCTCTGGTCGCCACCCTCTCTCTCTGGTCGCCACCCTCTCTCTCTGGTCGCCACCCTCTCTCTCTGGTCGCCACCCTCTCTCTCTGGTCGCCACCCTCTCTCTCTGGTCGCCACCCTCTCTCTCTGGTCGCCACCCTCTCTCTCTGGTCGCCACCCTCTCTCTCTGGTCGCCACCCTCTCTCTCTGGTCGCCACCCTCTCTCTCTGGTCGCCACCCTCTCTCTCTCTGGTCGCCACCTCTCTCTCTCTGGTCGCCACCTCTCTCTCTCTGGTCGCCACCTCTCTCTCTCTGGTCGCCACCTCTCTCTCTCTGGTCGCCACCTCTCTCTCTCTGGTCGCCACCCCTCTCTCTCTGGTCGCCACCCCTCTCTCTCTGGTCGCCACCCCTCTCTCTCTGGTCGCCACCCCTCTCTCTCTGGTCGCCACCCCTCTCTCTCTGGTCGCCACCCCTGGTCGCTCTGGTCGCCACCCCTGGTCGCTCTGGTCGCCACCCCTGGTCGCTCTGGTCGCCACCCCTGGTCGCTCTGGTCGCCACCCCTGGTCGCTCTGGTCGCCACCCCTCTCTCTCTGGTCGCCACCCCTCTCTCTGGTCGCCACCCCTCTCTCTGGTCGCCACCCCTCTCTCTGGTCGCCACCCCTCTCTCTCTGGTCGCCACCCCTCTCTCTCTGGTCGCCACCCCTCTCTCTCTGGTCGCCACCCCTCTCTCTGGTCGCCACCCCTCTCTCTCTGGTCGCCACCCCTCTCTCTCTGGTCGCCACCCCTCTCTCTCTGGTCGCCACCCCTCTCTCTCTGGTCGCCACCCCTCTCTCTCTGGTCGCCACCCCTCTCTCTCTGGTCGCCACCCCTCTCTCTCTGGTCGCCACCCCTCTCTCTCTGGTCGCCACCCCTCTCTCTCTGGTCGCCACCCCTCTCTCTCTGGTCGCCACCTCTCTCTCTCTGGTCGCCACCCCTGGTCTCTCTGGTCGCCACCCCTGGTCTCTCTGGTCGCCACCCCTGGTCTCTCTGGTCGCCACCCCTGGTCGCTCTGGTCGCCACCCCTGGTCGCTCTGGTCGCCACCCCTGGTCGCTCTGGTCGCCACCCCTGGTCGCTCTGGTCGCCACCCCTGGTCGCTCTGGTCGCCACCCCTGGTCGCTCTGGTCGCCACCCCTGGTCGCTCTGGTCGCCACCCCTGGTCGCTCTGGTCGCCACCCCTGGTCGCTCTGGTCGCCACCCCTGGTCGCTCTGGTCGCCACCCCTCTCTCTCTGGTCGCCACCCCTCTCTCTGGTCGCCACCCCTCTCTCTCTGGTCGCCATTCACATTCAGAATCTTCTGTTTACTAGACCGACGCTTTAACCAACTTAAGCGGTGGTTACTTAAGGATCTGCAGAAACGTTTTTTTCATGGTTCATAATTTGCCATGGATTAGAGTCTTGCTCTTTGCTAAAAACACTCCCTGCCATTATTAGGTGTTATATTTATAACTTGAAGGCTGTTTCCAGTCCAGACTCAATGGGCACGTCATTCATTGAGGTGACCATTGAACAGCAGGACATATCCCAGTTTGAGTCTTTAAGCTTTTGGTGGAACATGATCTGTTCTCAAGCCGCTGGTGAAACCACATGCTGCCCATTAGGAAAAAGGCACTGCTGAGATTCGAACTCAGGATCTCCTGTTTACTAGACAGGCGCTTTAACCAACTAAGCCACAGCACCTGATGGTGCCTCTGGGCTTTTGGGAGTGTTTTATTCCTGGTGCATGGATGAGTGCCTTGCTGTGTAATGAAAACACTCCCTGCCGTTGTAAAAAGGCACTGCTGAGATTCGAACTCAGGATCTCCTGTTTACTAGACAGGCGCTTTAACCAACTAAGCCACAGCACCTGATGTCTGTCCATACTGCTCTGGAGTTTTTTGTCAATGGTTCAGAGTTCCCATTGACGAGTGACTCGTTTGTGAAGCAATCTCCAGGCTAAAGGTTAACATACTCCTCCTAAACAGGATGTTCAACGTGGAGACGTGGGAATAGGTCTGAGCACTTAGAAGCTCAAACTAGCCTAAAAACTAGTTTATATTGTTGTTAAAGTTTCATTTAATTTGTATAGTTAAAAAAAAAATTTTTTTTAAGTTTCTTGTTGAAGTCTGATTCAGTGGTGCTTTAAGATTTAAGTATTGAGCTTTGTCTTTGTTAAATTTGAATGCAATTCTCCGTTTCTTTTGGTTGAGTTCCTTTTAAATTTGTTGAGGCTTTGAGTTTGTCGTAGTGAAACAGTCTTCCCTCTGTGAACTCACAACCTTCAGATTAGAAGGCTGACACGCTGCCTACTGCACCGAAGAGGCCTGGAGGACGTTAGAAGCATGTGTCTGTTTCATGGTGTCTGGTTTTTAGGGGTGGAGTTAAACGATGATCCCTGACTGGCTGATTAGTGGGACATGCATATACTTCAACCAGAGGCACTGGTTCAGAGATGTCTGTCTATATCTCTTGTCTATCTATCTCTTGTCTATCTATCTCTTGTCTATCTATCTGTTGTCTATCTCTTGTCTATCTATCTGGTGTCTATCTCTTATCTATCTATCTTTTGTCTATCTCTTGTCTATCTATCTTTTGTCTATCTATCTGTTGGTCTATCTATCTGTTGGTCTATCTATCTCTTGTCTATCTCTTGTCTATCTCTTGTCTATCTATCTGTCGGTCTATCTATCTGTCGGTCTATCTATCTGTCGGTCTATCTATCTGTCGGTCTATCTATCTGTCGGTCTATCTGTCAGTCTATCTATCTGTCGGTCTATCTATCTGTTGGTCTATCTATCTGTTGGTCTATCTATCTCTTGTCTATCTATCTCTTGTCTATCTATCTCTTGTCTATCTATCTCTTGTCTATCTATCTCTTGTCTATCTATCTCTTGTCTATCTATCTCTTGTCGGTCTATCTGTCGGTCTATCTATCTCTTGTCTATCTATCTCTTGTCTATCTCTTGTCTATCTATCTGTCGGTCTATCTATCTCTTGTCTATCTATCTTTTGTCTATCTCTTGTCTATCTATCTGTCGGTCTATCTATCTGTCGGTCGGTCTATCTGTCGGTCGGTCTATCTGTCGGTCGGTCTATCTGTCGGTCGGTCTATCTGTCGGTCGGTCTATCTGTCGGTCGGTCTATCTGTCGGTCGGTCTATCTATCTTTTGTCTATCTATCTGTCGGTCTATCTGTCTCTTGTCGGTCTGTCTGTCTCTTGTCTGTCTGTCTGTCTCTTGTCTGTCTGTCTGTCTCTTGTCGGTCTGTCTGTCTGTCTGTCGGTCTTTTTCTGTAAAGAACGCACACTGGTGCAGTAAGGAGAGAGAGGAGAGAGTGTTTTGTGTGTGTTTGTGAAGCAGTCCTTTTCTGGACAGAGAAAGGAGAGTGTGTTTTATAGGGGTGTTTGGTACTGTCTAAACCGTGACTAGGGACCTGTTGCATTAGTAGTATTTGATTGAGATGAAAACCCAGAATGTCTATGGCTCAGTTTCTCAGACACACACACACACACACACACACACACACACACACACACACACACACACACACACACACACACACACACACACACACACACACACACACACACACACACACACAGTGAAGAGCTTGATGAGGTCTCTTCCTGTCTGGGCTGTAATTTGTGTTAAAGGGGATTGTGGGTAATTATGCTCTTTAAGTATCACCTTCCTCTCCACTTGCCCCATCCATCTGTCTGCAGACACCCCTGAATCCAATCACTGTCTCTGTCTGTATTTCCGTCCTTCTATGAGATCTGAAACAGGAATTATTCTGGTGTGTGTGTGTGTGTGTGTGTGTGTGTGTGTGTGTGTGTGTGTGTGTGTGTGTGTGTGTGTGTGTGTGTGTGTGTGTGTGTGTGTCGTCCAAAATTCCATGGGCGTCACAGCCCTAGTAGTGGTTCAAGTTTAGAGGGGGAAGGGTGGGAGGTTCTGTTTGTTCAAATTGAGAGTTTGAGGCTGAGCTTGTAACATGACTGTGCTGGTTCAACCTATCCTGGGAAAGTGTGTGCACAAGCAGGCCCAAGGGACCGGACTCAGAACCAGATCAGCATTCACTGCCCAGAGGAAGAACAGAACCAGATCAGCATTCACTGCCCAGAGGAAGAACACATCATGTATGGATGTTAGTTGTTTGTGTTTAATTTCATATGTTTTTATGTCCAAACATGTCTCACGGCATGACACATGTACACACATAGATAATACACCAAACAGTGTGAAATAAATACATTATATACAGTGCCTTCGAAAGTATTCAGACCCCATGACTTTTTCCACATTTTGTTACGTTACAGCCTTATTCTAAAATAGATTAAATTGTTTTCCCCATCAATCTACACACAATACCCCATAATGACCAAGCAAAAACAGTTTTTTTTTAAATGTTCGCTTATTTATTCAAAATAAACTGAAATTAAACTTTTACATAAGTATTCAGACCCTTTACTCAGTACTTTGTTGAAGCACCTTTGGCAGCGATTACAGCATCGAGTCTTCTTGGGTATGACGCTACAAGCTTGGCAGACCTGTATTTGTGGAGTTTCTTCCATTCTTCTCTGCAGATCCTCTCAAGTTCTGTCAGGTTGGATGTGGAGCATTACTGCACAGCTATTTTCAGGTCTCTCCAGAGATGTTCGATCGGTTTCAAGTCCGGGCTCTGGCTGGGCCATTCAAGCACATTCAGAGGCTTGTCCCGAAGCCACTCCTGCATTGTCTTGGCTGTGTGCTTAGGGTTGTTGTCCTGTTGGAAGATGAACCTTTGCCCCAGTCGGAGGTCCTGAGCGCTCTGGAGCAGGTTTTCATTAAGGAGCTCTCTGTACTTTGCTCCGTTCATCTTTCCCTCGATCCTGACTAGTCTCCCAGTCCCTGCCGCTGAAAAACATCCCCACAGAATGATGCTGCCACCACTATGCTTCACCGTAGGGATGGTACCAGATTTCCTCCAGACGTGACGCTTGGCATTCCAGCCAAAGATTTCAATTGTGGTTTCATCACACCACCTGACAGGTGTGGTATATCAAGATGCTAATTAAACAGCATGATCATTGTACAAGTGCACCTTGTGCTGGGGACAATAATTGGCCACTCTAAAATGTGCAGGTTTGGACACACAGCACAATGCCACTGTCTCAAGTTGCGGGAGCGTGCAATTGGCTTGTAGACTGCAGGAATGTCCTCCAGTGCTGTTGCAAGATAATTTGATTTAAATTTCTCTACCATAAGCCGCCTCCAACGTCATTTTAGAGAATTCTGCAGCACGTCCAACTGGCTTTAACCGTAGACCAGGTGTATGGCGTCGTGTGGGCGAGTGGTTTGCTGATGTCAGCATTGTGAACAGAGTGGGGTTATGGTATGGGCAGGCATAAGCTACGAACACAATTGCATTTTATTGATGGCAATTTGAATGCACAGAGATACCGTGAAGAGATCCTGAGGCCCTGTTAAGTTCCCCAGTTTCTGTGTTGTAGTTTGTGTATTTGTGTGTATTTCAGGAAATGGCTTCCTGAAATCCCCTCAAGCAGCTGATTGGTCGACTCCATGGCTAATTGGAGCTGACCCCGCCCCCTCGTCAGGATACAGCTGTATCCCATTAGACTCCTACTCCAGCTATATAAACCAGTGTTCTGTTGCTCAGGAGAGAGATGATTGCTGAGAGAGGAGGCTGATGGTTGTGGGTTATTTACTGTGTTGGTTGTTCTCAGAGGGAGATGATTACTGAGAGAGGAGGCTGATGGCTGTGGGTTATTTACTGTGTTGGTTGTTCTCAGAGGGAGATGATTGCTGAGAGAGGAGGCTGATGGCTGTGGGTTATTTACTGTGTTGGTTGTTCTCAGAGGGAGATGATTACTGAGAGAGGAGGCTGATGGCTGTGGGTTATTTACTGTGTTGGTTGTTCTCAGAGGGAGATGATTACTGAGAGAGGAGGCTGATGGCTGTGGGTTATTTACTGTGTTGGTTGTTCTCAGAGGGAGATGATTACTGAGAGAGGAGGCTGATGGCTGTGGGTTATTTACTGTGTTGGTTGTTCTCAGAGGGAGATGATTACTGAGAGAGGAGGCTGATGGCTGTGGGTTATTTACTGTGTTGGTTGTTCTCAGAGGGAGATGATTACTGAGAGAGGAGGCTGATGGCTGTGGGTTATTTACTGTGTTGGTTGTTCTCAGAGGGAGATGATTGCTGAGAGAGGAGGCTGATGGCTGTGGGTTATTTACTGTGTTGGTTGTTCTCAGAGGGAGATGATTACTGAGAGAGGAGGCTGATGGCTGTGGGTTATTTACTGTGTTGGTTGTTCTCAGAGGGAGATGATTGCTGAGAGAGGAGGCTGATGGCTGTGGGTTATTTACTGTGTTGGTTGTTCTCAGAGGGAGATGATTACTGAGAGAGGAGGCTGATGGCTGTGGGTTATTTACTGTGTTGGTTGTTCTCAGAGGGAGATGATTACTGAGAGAGGAGGCTGATGGCTGTGGGTTATTTACTGTGTTGGTTGTTCTCAGAGGGAGATGATTACTGAGAGAGGAGGCTGATGGCTGTGGGTTATTTACTGTGTTGGTTGTTCTCAGAGGGAGATGATTACTGAGAGAGGAGGCTGATGGCTGTGGGTTATTTACTGTGTTGGTTGTTCTCAGAGGGAGATGATTAGTA
Source organism: Salvelinus fontinalis (assembly GCF_029448725.1). Lineage (NCBI taxonomy): Eukaryota > Metazoa > Chordata > Actinopteri > Salmoniformes > Salmonidae > Salvelinus > Salvelinus fontinalis. The sequence goes on from NC_074688.1 coordinate 43,769,532, forward strand.
TGTCCTGTGTTTTCGTTGTTGCGCAGGGGTATAATTTGTTGCCAGTATTTTTGTAGCCGGTCCTACTAAGGTATGTGTATGACAAAAGGACTGTGTTTGTGATTGTTAAATTGTTTGTAAAATTCTATTTTGTTTGTTCCCATGGGGGAAGGGGAAGGCACCTAGGGAGTGCTTAGGCAAGAGGCCTGCGGGCATACATATACCTGTAGTATATTCACTGTCTAGGCACACGAGGTAAGACCTGGGTGGATCACCCCCTGTATTTTGGTTAGTGCACCAGGTGGTGTTAAGTTAGGTAAGTAGTGGGTAGGTAGGAGAGGGGGCTTTAATATTTACTTTCTTTCCTTTGGTTCCGTCCAGCCCCTTTTCCCCAAATTTACCGTGTGACGGAATAAATTCCTTGTAAATGGTACAATTCTCTGCCTTTTGTCATCCTTACTCGCACCTACAGTCCCATACCTCTTTCACACCACGGAGAGTTGAGTTGTAGCAGAGTGTTGCGTTCCCTCTTCATAGAGGCGTGTGTAACAGGCCCATTGTCATGCCATTCATCCACCGCCATCACCTCATGTTTCAGCATGATAATGCACGGACCCATGTCGCAAGGATCTGTACCCAATTCCTGGAAGCTGAAAATGTCCCAGTTCTTTCATTGCCTACATACTCACCAGACATGTCCCCCATTGAGCATGTTTGGGATGCTGTAGATTGACGTGTATGACAGCGTGTTCCAGTTTCCACCAATATCCAGCAACTTCGTATAGCCATTGAAGAGTGGGACAACACTCTACAGGCCACAATCAACAGCCTGATTTTCATTACAGTAAAAAAAAGATACATACAGTACCAGTCAAATTTGGACAGACCTACTCATTCAAGGGGCTTTCTTTATTTTTACTATTTTCTACATTGTAGATGTCTCGTTTGTCGAAAGGATCGGACCAAGACGCAGCGTGCGTAGAGTTCCACATCTTTTAATTAAATGAAACTCACCAAACAAAACATGAAGCTACTGGTGTGCACAAAGGCAACTATCTGTAGACAAGATCCCACAAACACAATGGTGGCAAATGGCTACCTAAATATGATCCCAATCAGAGACAACGATAAACAGCTGTCTCTGATTGGGAAGCATACCAGGCCCCGTGTGGCTCAGTTGGTAGAGCATGGCGCTTGCAACGCCAGGGTTGTGGGTTCAATTCCCACGGGGGGACCAGGATGAATATGTATGAACTTTCCAATTTGTAAGTCGCTCTGGATAAGAGCGTCTGCTAAATGACTTAAATGTAAATGTAAATAAACCATTAATCACCTAGATGACCCACCCTAGTCACTATCACGCCCCAACCAACATAGAGAATAAACAGCTCTCTATGGTCAGGGCGTGACAGTAGAATAATAGTGAAGACATCAAAACTATGAAATTGCACATATGGAGTCATGTAGTAACCAAAAAAGTGTTAAATCAAAATATATTTGAGATTCTTCAGAGTAGCCACCCTTTGCCTTGACAGCTTTGCAAACTATTCGGTAGAAAGGGGCTAAGGGAGGGAGGTAGGGGATGTGAGGGACGAGAGGGAGAGCGAGAGGGACAGAAATTCCTGCCTTGCATAACCGTGCGGTCGCTGAGTTCACTCTCTTTCACTCTGCTCTCCATCCTCCCTTTTTATCTCCCTTCCTTCCCTCTCTCCTTCTCTTGGCAATGGACCAAACAAACAGAAATCCCCTCCAGAACATTAAATGATAGTAGAATGCACTTCTTCCTGCTCCATCAGGAACATGACAGCATTGATGTCCACATGGCTTAAAAGAGAACACACACGGCACGCACACTCACTAGGAGGTGTGTTCTAGTCTGGCGGTGTCTCACTAGGAGGTGTGTTCTAGTCTGGCGGTGTCTCACTAGGAGGTGTGTTCTAGTCTGGCGGTGACTCACTAGGAGGTGTGTTCTAGTCTGGCGGTGTCTCACTAGGAGGTGTGTTCTAGTCTGGCGGTGTCTCACTAGGAGGTGTGTTCTAGTCTGGCGGTGTCTCACTAGGAGGTGTGTTCTAGTCTGGCGGTGACTCACTAGGAGGTGTGTTCTAGTCTGGCGGTGTCTCACTAGGAGGTGTGTTCTAGTCTGGCGGTGTCTCACTAGGAGGTGTGTTCTAGTCTGGCGGTGACTCACTAGGAGGTGTGTTCTAGTCTGGCGGTGACTCACTAGGAGGTGTGTTCTAGTCTGGCGGTGACTCACTGGGAGGTGTGTTCTAGTCTGGCGGTGTCTCACTGGGAGGTGTTTTCTAGTCTGGCGGTGTCTCACTGGGAGGTGTGTTCTAGTCTGGCGGTGTCTCACTGGGAGGTGTGTTCTAGTCTGGCGGTGTCTCACTAGGAGGTGTGTTCTAGTCTGGCGGTGTCTCACTAGGAGGTGTGTTCTAGTCTGGCGGTGTCTCACTAGGAGGTGTGTTCTAGTCTGGCGGTGTCTCACTGGGAGGTGTGTTCTAGTCTGGCGGTGTCTCACTAGGAGGTGTGTTCTAGTCTGGCGGTGACTCACTAGGAGGTGTGTTCTAGTCTGGCGGTGTCTCACTAGTCTGGCGGTGACTCACTAGGAGGTGTGTTCTAGTCTGGCGGTGTCTCACTGGGAGGTGTGTTCTAGTCTGGCGGTGTCTCACTGGGAGGTGTGTTCTAGTCTGGCGGTGTCTCACTGGGAGGTGTGTTCTAGTCTGGCGGTGTCTCACTGGGAGGTGTGTTCTAGTCTGGCGGTGTCTCACTGGGAGGTGTGTTCTAGTCTGGCGGTGTCTCACTGGGAGGTGTGTTCTAGTCTGGCGGTGTCTCACTGGGAGGTGTGTTCTAGTCTGGCGGTGTCTCACTGGGAGGTGTGTTCTAGTCTGGCGGTGCCTCACTAGGAGGTGTGTTCTATTCCGGCGATGTCTCACTAGGAGGTGTGTTCTAGTCTGGCGGTGTCTCACTAGGAGGTGTGTTCTAGTCTGGCGGTGTCTCACTAGGAGGTGTGTTCTAGTCTGGCGGTGTCTCACTAGGAGGTGTGTTCTAGTCTGGCGGTGTCTCACTAGGAGGTGTGTTCTAGTCTGGCGGTGTCTCACTAGGAGGTGTGTTCTAGTCTGGCGGTGTCTCACTAGGAGGTGTGTTCTAGTCTGGCGGTGTCTCACTAGGAGGTGTGTTCTAGTCTGGCGGTGTCTCACTAGGAGGTGTGTTCTAGTCTGGCCGTGTCTCACTGGGAGGTGTGTTCTAGTCTGGCGGTGTCTCACTGGGAGGTGTGTTCTAGTCTGGCGGTGTCTCACTGGGAGGTGTGTTCTAGTCTGGCGGTGTCTCACTGGGAGGTGTGTTCTAGTCTGGCGGTGTCTCACTGGGAGGTGTGTTCTAGTCTGGCGGTGTCTCACTGGGAGGTGTGTTCTAGTCTGGCGGTGTCTCACTGGGAGGTGTGTTCTAGTCTGGCGGTGACTCACTGGGAGGTGTGTTCTAGTCTGGCGGTGTCTCACTAGGAGGTGTGTTCTAGTCTAGGTGACTACTGTCACACTACTTCATCTGTAGCACAATGATTGATCTCCTTTTGTCTATCAACTGTAACATCTCTCTCTTTTCTCCTCTCTTTATATATTCTGTTTCTCTCGCTCTATTCTCTCTCCCTCTATTCTCTCTCTCACTCTATTCTCTCTCTCTCTCGATTCAATTTAAGGGCTTTATTGGCATGGTAAACATATGTTAACATTGCCAAAGCAAGTGAAGTAGATAATAAACAAAAGTGAAATAAATAAACAATAAAAATGAACAGTAAACATAACTCACAGAAGTTCCAAAAGAATAAAGACATTACAAATGTTGCATGTCTATGTACATTTGTAACAATGTGCAAATAGTTAAAGTACTATTCTCTCTCCCCTCTCTATCTTCTCATCTCGCTCTATTCTCTTTCTCCTATCTTTCTCTCTCTCTCTCTAGGGCATACAGTCTGAAGAAGGGCCAGTTGGAGAGGGACTATGTCCAGGTAAGAGCCTGTGTAGTACAACCTGAGGATCTTTCTCCTCTGCCAGGAGCCAGAGAACCATGTCCCTGGAGCAGGGGCTCCTAGCCAGGGCGGCCCTTAGCTCTCTATATGTCCGTGGAGCAGGGGCTCCTAGCCAGGCCGGCCCTGAGCTCTCTATCTGTCCCTGGAGCAGGGGCTTCTAGCCAGGCTGGTCCTTAACTATCAATATCTGTCCCTAGGAGTAGTGGAGGGGCTTCTAGCCTGGCTGGTCCTTAACTATCGATATCTGTCCCTAGGAGTAGTGGAGGGGCTTTTAGCATGGCTGGTCCCTAACTATCCATATCTGTCCCTAGGAGTAGTGGAGGGGCTTCTAGCCTGGCTGGTCCTTAACTATCAATATCTGTCCCTAGGAGTAGTGGAGGGGCTTCTAGCCTGGCTGGTCCTTAACTATCAATATCTGTCCCTAGGAGTAGTGGAGGGGCTTCTAGCCTGGCTGGTCCTTAACTATCAATATCTGTCCCTAGGAGTAGTGGAGGGGCTTCTAGCCTGGCTGGTCCCTAACTATCAATATCTGTCCCTAGGAGTAGTGGAGGGGCTTCTAGCCTGGCTGGTCCTTAACTATCAATATCTGTCCCTAGGAGTAGTGGAGGGGCTTCTAGCCTGGCTGGTCCTTAACTATCAATATCTGTCCCTAGGAGTAGTGGAGGGGCTTCTAGCCTGGCTGGTCCTTAACTATCAATATCTTCTATCAGACTTGGCATGATGCTGAGCATAAACTCACTACACACACACTTGAGCAACTGCAACACACGTGTGTATATATTGGGCTCGGCCTTCACACACACACTTGAGGACACTACTACACATGCACTCTCTCTCCTCTCTCTGAGCAGCTGTCCACACAAATAAACATTGTTTTCTGGTCTCGTCGGCTTCAGCCCGCTGAACGAGAGAGCCTGGGAGGGAGAACGAGTCAGATACATACAATACCGGCTTGTTTGTATGTATGAGAGAGAGAAAGAGACCCTTTGAATTGAAAGAGAGAGTGTGTGTAGAATCTGTCTACTTGTGACTTCTGGCTGCACTCTTTTATTCAGCCACATTATCAAAGTCTTTTCTCTTTCTTTCCCTCACTCCTGCAAGCGGGGTTGCCTAGCAACAATCCCCCCTGCAACAATCCCCCCTAAGTTAATGGATTTTCTCTTGATTGTAAAAGTCTTGTTGTTTGTGTGTATGTGTATGTGTGTATGTGTCAGACTACTGGCTCGTGGCTTTCCTCTCTGTTTGGCAATTAGCACAATTGCTAAGATACTCATAGACTTCCAGTCATTGTGCTAACAATAGTTAGCATTTGCTCATGAAACTACCTCTTACTTCCTTCTTACTGGACACAGAGACATAACAATGATATCCACAAGTTCATCTGACTCTGGGGAAGTAGAGGAAGGGCTTCATTGCCAAAATCCCAAACATCCCTTTTATTTAATTTTTTTATTTAAATTTGACCCCCCTTTTCTCCCCAATTTTCGTGGTATCCAATCGCTAGTAATTACTATCTTGTCTCATCGCTACAACTCCCGTACGGGCTCGGGAGAGACGAAGGTCGAAAGCCATGCGTCCCCCGAAGCACAACCCAACCAAGCCGCACTGCTTCTTAACACAGCGCGCCTCCAACCCGGAAGCCAGCCGCACCAATGTGTCGGAGGAAACACTGTGCACCTGGCCCCCTCGGTTAGCGCGCACTGCGCCCGGCCCGCCACAGGAGTTGCTGGAGCGCGATGAGACAAGGATATCTCTACCGGCCTAACCCGGACGATCCTAGGCCAATTGTGCGTCGCCCCACGGACCTCCCGGTCACGGCCGACTGCGACAGAGCCTGGGCGCAAACCCAGAGACTCTGGTGTCGCAGCTAGCGCTGCGATGCAGTGCCCTAGACCACTGCGCCACCCGGGAGGCCCCAAACATCCCTTTTAAACACAATAAATGAATATCCCTTTTAAAGACAATAAATGAATATCCTAATGGATGGATGGATGGATGGATGGATGGATGGATGGATGGATGGATGGATGGATGGATTGATATTTACTCCAAAGGATTGTTGTGAGCCTGCTATTCTCTCTCTCTCTCTTTCTCTCTCTATTCAATTTATTGGCATGACGTAACAATGTAAATATTGTAAAATGGTACTTTGGAGATTAAGTGATACAGTTACAATATTAAAATAATAATAATCAAGATTGTCAATGGGACAATCAGTAACAATATATTTTTTTAGCCACGGTGTACTGTCGATTTACGGCCAGATAGCACTGCATTTTACTTTGTGCTTGTGTTTCCCAATAGGTCATGTCATTTTGTTCTGACTGTGTTGTAATTTGGTTTAAGCTGATTGATTGGATGTTCTGGTCCTGAGGTTTTCGTATGTTAGTTAAATTAAACAGGTTTGTGAACTCAGCCCCAGGACCAGCTGGAAGAGGGGACTCTCTCTCTCTCTCTACAAAAGGAAATAAACATAAATATGGGTTGTATTTAAATGGTGTTTGTTGCCCTTTTCTTGTGGCAACAGGTCACAAATATTGCTGCTGTGATGGCACACTGTGGTATTTCACCCAAAAGATATGGGAGTTTATCAAAATTGGATTTGTTTTGGAATTCTTTGTGGGTCTGTGTAATCTGAGGGAAATATGTGTCTCTAATATGGTCATACATTTGGCAGGAGGTTAGGAAGTGCAGCTCAGTTTCCACCTCATTTTGTGGGCAGCGTACACATAGCCTGTCTTCTCTTGAAAGCCAGGTCTGCCTACGGAAGCCTTTCTCAATAGCAAGGCTATGCTCGCTGAGTCTGTACATAGTCAAAGCTTTCCTTAAGTTTGGGTCAGTCACTGGTCAGGTATTCTGCCACTGTGTACTCTCTGTTTAAGGCCAAATAGCATTCCAGTTTGCTCTGTTTTTTTGGAAAATTGTCTGTCCGGTCCGTCTTTCCGTCTGTCCGTCTATGTCTGTCTGTCTGTCTTTCTGTCTGTCTTGTATTGGTACGGTGTGTGCTGCCAGAGTAGTCGTAACTAGATGAGCTCATGTTTGTGTGTGTGTGTGTGTGTACGTGTGTTTGTTTGAGCTGATGCAGTATTGTGATGTCATTCTCAGGCAACCTTGTATCAAAATGCCTGATTGGCTCTGAGTCTTTGGGAAAGGGCCAGTGGGTAAGCAGAGTGGAGTTGCCCAGAGCAACCACTGCTGTGTGAGAGGGGAGGGGGGAGTGTTTCCCTTTCGGTTGAGTTATATCAGACATGCTCCTCCCCCTGTAGTGAAGGACCTCTAATTAGTAGCTGTCAATCAAGCCTTCCCACGCTGTGTGTGTGTGTCAATGGCTTGGTATACTGGGTGGGTGGAGATGACAGGCCTTTCGGTGTCATTTCTCCTGATTCCACTCCTCCAGCACACAGACCTGGAATAGTTCTGTGGTAGGGTCAGACTGGACTGAACTAGAATAGTTCTGCGGTAGGGTTAGACTGGACTGGAATAGTTCTGTGGTAGGGTTAGACTGGACTGGAATAGTTCTGTGGTAGGGTCAGACTGGACTAGAATAGTTATGTGGTAAGTTCAGACTGGACTAGAATAGTTCTGTGGTAGGGTTAGACTGGACTAGAACAGTTCTGTGGTAAGGTCAGACTGGACTAGAATAGTTCTGTGGTAGGGTTAGACTGGACTGGAATAGTTCTGTGGTAGGGTCAGACTGGACTAGAATAGTTCTGTGGTAGGGTCAGACTGGACTGGAATAGTTCTGTGGTAGGGTCAGACTGGACTGGAATAGTTCTGTGTTAGGGTCAGACTGGACTGGACTGGAATAGTTCTGTGGTAGGGTCAGACTGGACTGGAATAGTTCTGTGGTAGGGTCAGACTGGACTGGAATAGTTCTGTGTTAGGGTCAGACTGGACTGGAATAGTTCTGTGGTAGGGTCAGACTGGACTAGAATAGTTCTGTGGTAGGGTCAGACTGGACTGGAATAGTTCTGTGGTAGGGTCAGACTGGACTGGAATAGTTCTGTGTTAGGGTCAGACTGGACTGGACTGGAATAGTTCTGTGGTAGGGTCAGACTGGACTAGAATAGTTCTGTGGTAGGGTCAGACTGGACTGGACTAGAATAGTTATGTGGTAGGGTTAGACTGGACTAGAATAGTTCTGTGGTAGGGTCAGACTGGACTGGACTAGAATAGTTATGTGGTAGTGTTAGACTGGACTAGAATAGTTCTGTGGTAAGGTCAGACTGGACTGGACTAGAATAGTTATGTGGTAGGGTCAGACTGGACTAGAATAGTTCTGTGGTAAGGTTAGACTGGACTAGAATAGTTCTGTGGTAGGGTCAGACTGGACTAGAATAGTTCTGTGGTAGGGTCAGACTGGACTGGAATAGTTCTGTGGTAGGGTCAGACTGGACTAGAATAGTTCTGTGGTAGGGTTAGACTGGACTAGAATAGTTCTGTGGTAAGGTCAGACTGGACTAGAATAGTTCTGTGGTAGGGTCAGACTGGACTGGAATAGTTATGCGGTAGGGTCAGACTGGGATAGTTCTGTGGTAGGGTCAGACTGGACTGGAATAGTTCTGTGGTAGGGTCAGACTGGACTGGAATAGTTCTGTGGTAGGGTCAGACTGGAATAGTTCTGTGGTAGGGTCAGACTGGACTGGAATAGTTCTGTGGTAGGGTCAGACTGGGATAGTTCTGTGGTAGGGTTAGACTGGACTGGAATAGTTCTGTGGTAGGGTCAGACTGGACTGTGGAATAGTTCTGTTGTAGGGTCAGACTGGACTGGAATAGTTATGTGGTAGGGTTAGACTGGACTGGAATAGTTCTGCCTATAAAAGCTAAGGCTCTGTGTGTGAACATTTGACCGGCAACATTTTTGTTTACCGGACATTTGAGAAATGTACCGGACCCATATGCAGTGTGTGTGTAACCTGATTAGGGCGTCCACCCTCGGTGCTCAGAACGACAGAAATCACATTTAGAATATGGTCATTCATATTAACAGAACATGCAAATTGATGATGCAATGATGTGCGGTCCTTCTTACCGAATTCTGATGTGCACTTTGAACATGTTAGAATAACTGTCCACATTTCCCTTTTCTCAGCCAACAAGAGCAACGAACCACAACATCACCACCCTATGTCATTCTACTCTAGTAGAAAAGTTTAGGCTACCTATTCTATTGGTCAGCTTGTCAAGAACAAAATGGCCTATTCCAAACAGCCTCTGGGACAGTTGTCGGGCAATAGATGCCAAAATCATACAACCAGTAGGCTTAGGCTACATAAAAGCAAAATGTTAAAAAGCAATGAGTCTGATGTGGATCAGAACGTTTAGCTTCAAATGTTGATCAACTATTCTATCTTTAGATTATAAGCACAGCCTGCGTACAAGGCAGTAGGCTATGTGCAAATGTTCATTCCATATAGGCTACTTTGAAGAAAGGTAAGGTTTCAAACAATGAAGTATATGTTTTCAAAATGCATACTGCCTCCAGCTCATTGCAAAGTGGTGTGTGACTCTCTGATGAAGCTTTCCTTCTGTTGATGCAGCATTCCAAACACCTGGGAACTCGGGATTCTCACACTTCCGACTTCAGTATGTTCAAGACAACTTGGGGAAAAACTAGCTACGGGCAGGGATTTTTTTTTTTTTTTTTGAAAGATCATTGAACTTGGAATTCCAACTCGGGAACTCAGGCCTCTTTCTAAAGCTCTGACTTCCGACCTGAAGCTGACTGTATTTTTCAGTTTCCAGTCGTCTTGAAAAGCAGCAGCAGTTCTTGTGCTGACAGATTTTCCACTCAAAAGCTCTGAATTCTGTATGCCTGTGATAAATACAATAATACATAACGAATATACTGTACACAGGCAGAGTGGGTTCAGAGAGGCAGAGGAGGAACAATGGCGGACTGAAGACAGCGGTGCAGAATGCTTTAAGGCAAAAACCTAATTCAATATCTGTAAATCTGACTAAATATTAGCACTTCACTGCACATACTGGTGGGCAATAAACTTCAATCTGGATAACAACACAAAACAAATGATGAGGCTAGAGAAATTTTTCTACCAATATTACCGACATAGACAACACCAAAACATGTCCGAGAGTAAGCATGGAGAACCAATCCCCAAAAGAAAACGAGACTCCTCGACTGACAGACAATTTATGGTAAGTGTAGAAAATGACTGAAGTCCATGAATTGGGCATATTTGAACTATTCCGTAAATACATAACCGAGTTGAAGGCGAGTCTCGAGATGAGTGACGAAAAAGCAGCGACAATGGAGGAAGAAAAAAACAACCAAAAATCCGGAGTCAATACTATTCAAACGGACATTAAAGAACTTAAAAAAGAGAATGTGTTTCTGAGAGAAGCCTTGAACTACATACTAGATCTTTCTGAGAAGAAAATCTGGTACAGTATTAAAGAGAATGAGAAGATCCAGAGTCTGGTCAAAGAATTCCTGCTTAAAGCGCTACAGATCCCAGGGATACTGTACACAAAATCAAACTCCAACGTGTACATCATTTTGGACAGCGATACTGGCGCCCAATCGTTGCCAAATTTGCCTTCTTAAAGAATGCTGCCACCACCATGCTTCACTGTAGGGATGGTGCCAGGTTTCCTCCAGACGTGACGCTTGGCATTCAGGCCAAAGAGGTTAATTTTGGTCTCATCAGATCAGAGAATCTTGTTTCTCATGGTCTGATGGTCCTTTAGATGCCTTTTGGCAAACTCCAAACAGGCGGTCATGTGCATTTTACTGAGTAGTGGCTTCCGTCTGGCCACTCTACCATAAAGGCCTGATTGGTGGAGTGCTGCAGAGATAGTTGTCCTTCTGGAAGGTTCTACCATCTCCACAGAGGTTCTCTGGAGCTCTGTCAGAGTGACCATCTGGTTCTTGGTCACATCCCTGACCGGGCGGCCAGCTCTAGGAAGAGTCTTGGTGGTTCCATTTAAGAATGGAATAATGGAGGCACTGTGTTCTTTGGAACCTTCAATGCTGTAAAAATGTTTTGGTACCTTTCCCCAGATCTGTGCCTAGACACTATCCTGTCTCGGAGCTCTACGGACAATTCCTTTGACCTCATGGCTTGGTTTTTGCTCTGACATTCACTGTCAACATGCTAGACCTTATGTAGACAGGTGTGTGCCTTTCCAAATCATGTCCAATCAAATTAATTTACCACAGGTGGACTCCAATCAAGTTGTAGAAACATCTCAAGGATGATCAATGGAAACAGGATGCACCTGAGCTCAATTTCGAGTGTCATAGCAAAGGGTCTGAATATTTATATAAATAAGGTATTTTTGTTTTTTATTTTTAATACATTTGCTAGAAATCTTTAACTGTTTTCGCTTTGTCATTATGTAGATTGAGAAAATAAAATTATTTAAAATGGATTACCAGAAAATCTTAAATTTTTTAGAATAAGGCTGTAACATAACAAAATGTGGAAAAAGTCAAGGGGTCTAAATCCACTGTATATATAAAACAACATATATGTACAGTACCGGTCTAAAGTTTGGACACCTACTCAATCAAGGGTTTTCCTTATATTTACTATTTTCTACATTGCAGAATATTAGTGAAGACATCAACACTATGACATAACACATATGGAATCATGTAGATACAAAAAAAGTGTTAAACAAATCAAAATATAATTTATGTTTGAGATTCTTCAAAGTAGCCACCCTTTGCCTTGATGACAGCTTTGCACACTCTTGGCATCATCAATTCTAAATCAATTATCATTACAAGTAGTAGTAGTGTGTATGTGTGAGTGTGTGTAGTTGGTGTGTGTCTGTATTAGTGTGTGTAGTGTGTTTGTGTGAGTTTGTGTAGTTGGTGTGTGTCTGTATTAGTGTGTGTCTGTATTAGTGTGTGTCTGTATTAGTGTGTGTAGTGTGTTTGTGTGAGTTTGTGTAGTTGGTGTGTGTCTGTATTAGTGTGTGTCTGTATTAGTGTGTGTCTGTATTAGTGTGTGTAGTGTAGTGTGTTTGTGTTGCAGCATCTCTCTCCTTGTCTAGAGAACAATTGTCTGTCTGGAGTCTGCACTGCAGCTCCTCTGCCTGCCCCCCTCCTCTTTTACCCTCTTCTCATCCCTCCCTCTTTCATTCTCTCATCCCCCCTCCTCTTTTACCCTCTTCTTATCCCTCCTCTCTCATTCTCTCATCCCCCCCTCCTCTTTTACCCTCTTCTCATCCCTCCCTCTTTCATTCTCTCACCCCCCCTCCTCTTTTACCCTCTTCTTATCCCTCCTCTCTCATTCTCTCATCCCCCTCCTCTTTTACCCTCTTCTTATCCCTTCCTCTCTCATTCTCTCATCCCCCCTCCTCTTTTACCCTCTTCTCATCCCTCCCTTCTCTCCCTCTCTCATTCTCTCCCTCCTCTCCCTCTCATTCTCTCCCTCCTCTTTTACCCTCTTCTCATCCACCTCTCCTCCTCTGTTCCTGGGAAAATTAAGGGGAAAGTCCGGCTCATTTGCATATTTGCTGTGTGTGTGTCTTTGAGCAGATGACGCAAGTGACATGTCACTCAGACACAGGAATATACCATACATACTTTCACCTGTCACCCTGTCTCCTGGCCAATTCAGTGTTCCTGATGTGGGTCAGCAACTAAACTCTCTCTGGTCGCTTCTAGAAGCACAGCTATGGTGCAACACAAAGGTGTGTGTGTGTGCGTACGTGCGGAGAGAGAAAATGTGCTCTTATCCTCGTCTTTTTTCTCTCCTCCTTTGGCTGACTGCATATTGCAGAAGTCCAGACAGTATGCAGCCTAACACCACACACTCTTCTCATCAGGGTTGCAGTAAAATGGTAGGTTGTCACTGATGGACTTGAAAAGCTGAGAGAACAGGGGAGAGATGTGCTTGTACCAGTCCCATGCCAGTGGCTGTCCATGCTCTGAGGCTGGAGGTGACCACATATCCTTTAGCCTACCTCACTTCGGTGTGTGTTTGTGTGTTTGTGTGTGTGTTTGGTGTTCTAGTGCTGGCGTGCTACCGTGTTTGCTGGTGTGTCTGGTTCTCTCTGGTTCTGGACCAGTCCTGTCACCTGGTACTGGTCTCCCATGTCTACGTCAGGGCCTGATCTAATGTAGAGTTAACCACTAGAAGACACGGTCCTGGTCTGGTACGGTCTGGTACTGTACTGACAAGACACGGTCCTGGTCTGGTACGGTCTGGTACTGTACTGACAAGACACGGTCCTGGTCTGGTAGTGTACTGACAAGACACGGTCCTGGTCTGGTACTGTACTGACAAGACACGGTCCTGGTCTGGTACTGTACTGACAAGACACGGTCCTGGTACTGTACTGACAAGACACGGTCCTGGTCTGGTACTGTACTGACAAGACATGGTCCTGGTCTGGTACTGTACTGACAAGACACGGTCCTGGTACTGTACTGACAAGACACGGTCCTGGTACTGTACTGACAAGACACGGTCCTGGTACTGTACTGACAAGACATGGTCCTGGTCTGGTACTGTACTGACAAGACACGGTCCTGGTCTGGTACTGTACTGACAAGACACGGTCCTGGTCTGGTACTGTACTGACAAGACACGGTCCTGGTCTGGTACTGTACTGACAAGACACGGTCCTGGTCTGGTACTGTACTGACAAGACACGGTCCTGGTCTGGTACTGTACTGACAAGACACGGTCCTGGTCTGGTACTGTACTGACAAGACACGGGTCTGGTACTGTACTGACAAGACACGGTCCTGGTCTGGTACTGTACTGACAAGACACGGTCCTGGTCTGGTACGGTCCTGGTCTGGTGCTGTACTGACAAGACACGGTCCTGGCGCTTTGCTGGGAAGATGCGGCGGTCCTGGTCTGGCGCAGAACCAAAGAGAAGAGAGACAAGACCACATTTGTGGTTTAGTCAATCAATCAGCAGGAGAGGGCAGACCAGACCCGCCTCTGCCTGTGGAACGGCCTGTCACCACCATCCATCACTTAGTAACCTCTCCATTGGTTAAGGTCAAATTTCACAGGTTAGGCCTATAGCATGGCATTAAATGGCCCTTGAGGGAGGGATGGTGAGAAGGATGGGGAGTTGAAAAGCAGGGCCATGCCATCAGACACTAGTAATCTGACCTGTCAGCACTCCCTCTCTCTCCTCTTCTCTCTCTCTCCCCTTCTCTCTCTCTCCTTGCTTCCTCTCTCTCTCCTTGCTTCCTCTCTCTCTCCTCTTCTCACTCTCTCCTCTTCTCTCTCTCGCCTTGCTTCCTCTCAATTCAATTCAATTCAATTCAATTTGCTTTATTGGCATGACGTAACAATGTACATATTGCCAAAGCTTATTTACAATATAAAAATGAGAATCAAAATGGTCAACGGGACAACAGTAACAACAATAACTAAGTGTCAAAATAACCATACATTCAACAATAACAATAAACATACAGTAGAGTACATGTGCAGGTTGATTGGTCTGTCAGACACTGTCCCTCAACTTATGGCAGGCAGCAATGTAGTGCGCTGCCAACCCACAGCTCTCTGCGTCCTCCCCCAACAGGACGGGTAGCCTATCCTCATCAGAGAGGTCTTTGAAACCTTGAATAAGAGTTTCAAATTTGGGGAAATGACACTCTCTAATTGTTTTATATTTTTGACATTTTGTCAGGAAATGCAGCTCCGTCTCAGGTTCTGCTGTTGTGCAGTGGTTGCACAGCCTTTCCTCTACAGGGAGCCAGGTTTTCCTGTGTCTACCCTTCTCAATGGCAAGGCTGTGCTCACTGAGCCTGTACTTTGTCAAGGTTTTTCTAAGGTTTTGATCAGTAACCATAGTCAAATAGTTAGCCACGGTGTACTGTCGATTTAGGGCCAGATAGCACTGCATTTTGCTCTGTGCTTGTGCTTGTGTTTCCCAATAAGCAATGTAGTTTTGTTTTGACTGTGTTGTAATTTGGTTTATTCTGATTGATTGGATGTTCTGGTCCTGAGGCTTCAGTGTGTTAGTAGAGCAGGTTTGTGAACTCAGCCCCAGGACCAGCTGGATGAGGGGACTCTTTTCTTTGCTCAGCTCTTGGTATTGCAGGGCTTGGTAGTGATATGAGAGGGGGTCACTGTATTTTAGATGTTTCCAAAACTTAATTGCTCTTTTTTGAGTTTTTATTATTAGTGGATATTTGCCTAATTCTGCCCTGCATGCATTGTTTGTAGTTTTCCTCTGGACATGTAGGAGAATCTTACAGAACTCTGCATGCAGGGTTTCAATGGGATGTTTGTCCCATTTGATGAAATCTTGTTTTGCAAGTGGACCCCACACCTCGCTGCCATAAAGTGCAATTGGTTCAATGACATATTCAATTAGTTTTAGCCAAATTTTAATAGGTATTTCAATTTGAATTTGCTTTTTAATTGCGTAGAATGCCCTGCGTGCTTTCTCTCTCAGTTCATTCACTGCCTCATTAAGGTGTCCAGTTGAGCTTATTTTTAAACCTAAGTAATTGTAGTGTGTGCAGTACTCTATATATTTTGTACCAATTGAGAACTTTGGTCTAATTCCCTGAGATCTGGATCTTCTCTGGAAAATCATTATTTTAGTCTTTTTGGGGTTTACTGCCAGGGCCCAGGTCTGGCAGTACTGCTCTAGCAGATCCAGGCTCTGCTGTAGGCCATGTGCTGTGGGTGACAACAGGCATAGGTCATCTGCGAAGAGTAGGCATTTAACCTCTGAATTATGGAGACTAACACCAGGGGCTGAGGATTTATCTAGAATAGTGGCCAATTCGTTGATGTAAATATTGAAGAGTGCAGGGCTCAGATTACAACCCTGACGAAGGCCCCGCCCCTGGTTAAAGAATTCTGTTCTTTTCTTGCCAATTTTAATGCTGCACGTATTGCCAGTATACATTGATTTAATTATGTCATATGTTTTACCCCCTACACCACTTTCAATAACTTTGTAGAACAGTCCTGTGTGCCAAATAGAATCAAATGCTTTTTGGAAGTCGATAAAGCAAGCGTATATTTTGGTATTATTTTGGTGGACATGTTTACCTATCAGGGTGTGTAGGGTGTAAATATGATCGGTCGTGCGATGTTTTGGTATAAATCCAATTTGGCTTTTACTCAAGACATTGTGCTTATTAAGGAAGTTTAGAACTCTTACATTTATAATACTACAGAAAACCTTCCCCAGGTTACTGTTCACACAAATGCCTCTGTAATTGTTAGGGTCAAATTTGTCTCCGTTTTTAAAGATTGGGGTTATGAGTCCTTGATTCCAGATGTCAGGGAAATAACCTACACTCAGGATCAAATTAAACAGTTTTAATATGGCCAATTGAAATTTTGCACTAGTGAGTTTGAGCATCTCATTTAGGATGCCATCAGGTCCGCATGCCTTTTTAAATTTGAGAGCCTGAAGTTTCTTATAGAGCTCCTGGTCAGTAATTGGGGAGTCCAGTGGATTTTGGTTGTCCTTTATAGCTTTTTCTAATCCATTCAACTTCTCATGAATTTGGCGTTGTTCTGTGTTTGTGTCAATTTGAACGGTGTTGTAGAGTGTTTTAAAATGGGTTGTCCATATGTCACCATTTTGTATCGCTAATTCCTCTTGTTTAGATTTCTTTAATTTTTTCCAATTTTGCCAGAAGTTGTTTGTGTTTATGGACTCCTCAATTAGCATCAGCTGCTTTCTGTTGTACTGGGCTTTTTTGGTTCTGAGTGTACGTTTATAGAGTTTTAAAGTCTCACAGTAATGAAGGCGTAATTCACCATTATTTGGGTCTCTGTGCTTTTGGTTGGATAGTGTTCTAATTTTTTTTCTTATAATTTTACAATCTGCATCAAACCAGTTGTCATCTGTGATCTTTTTTGTTTTGTTTTTTATCAATTTCAATTGTGCTTCTTTTGCCGTTTGCCTGAATATATAGTTGATGTTTTGTACTGCTAGATTGATGCCTTCTTTACTGTGAGTGAATGTGGTATCCAGAAAGTTATCTAAGAGTGTTTCGATATTTTGGTTCCAGGTTGCTTTCTGGTATTCTTCTGTGCTGTTTTGGGCCCATCTGTATGAATTTCTGATGTTGTACAGCTTACTGGGCTGTGAATGTGTGGTTGTTTCCATGTCTGTTCTTTTGAGGAACAATGTAATTTGGCTGTGATCAGACAGAGGTGTTAGTGGCTTGACAGTGAATGAGCTGAGAGAGAAAGGGTCAATGTCTGTGATCATATAGTCTACTGTACTGTGGCCAAGAGGTGAGCAGTAGGTGAATCTCCCCAAAGAGTCCCCCCGTAACCTACCATTGACAAAGTACAGACCCAGGCTTCTACAGAGCTGCAAAAGATCCCTTCCGTTTTTGTTGACGGTGCTGTCACTGTTGTTTCTATGGGGGAGATTAAGGCAGTTAGAAACAGTATGGCCTGTAATAAAGCTGTCCCCTCGTGTGCTCGTTAGATCAGGTAGTGTTCCTGTGCGCGCATTTGTGTCCCCACAGATGAGCACATTTCCCTGGGCCTGGAAATGGCACGTCTCTTCCTCAAGGGTGGGGAAGATCTCCTCTGAGTAATATGGGGATTCTGAGGGGGGGATATAAATTGCGCAAAGGAACACATCTTTTTCTGTCAGTACAAGTTCTTTTTTCAGTTTTAACCAAATGTGATATTTGCCAATTTTGAGGGGGTCAATTAGATGTTGTAGTTCGGATTTGTACCAAATGATCAGTCCTCCAGAGTCTCTGCCTCTATTGACAGAGCTGTGTTTCTGTGACGGTACAATTACCTCTCTGTAACCTGTGGGACAGTGAGTGACAATGTCAGCCTTACACCATGTCTCCTGCAGAATGATGACATCAACATCTTTAAGGTTTTTGTTGAACTCCAGTGCTAAACTCTTCAGTCCAAAGGTTGATGAGTTTAGGCCCTGAATGTTCCACATGCTAACTGATAGCGATTTCATGTTACAAAAGAAAGAATAGCAGTCAGAAATACTGTGACTACTAACTATTAAGCTGTTAAGAGCGAGATAAACAGGATAACAGCTAACATTCTTTCTGTTATATATATAAACATTCCTATTCATTGAACAAGTACATTTGAGTACAATAGGTGTGTGTGTGTGTGTGTGTGTGTGTGTGTGTGTGTGTGTGTGTGTGTGTGTGTGTGTGTGTGTGTGTGTGTGTGTGTGTGTGTGTGTGTGTGTGTGTGTGTGTGTGTGTGTTTAGTGCAGTTTAGTGCAGATGTATTGGAGGAGCTGTTTAATCTCACTTAATCCTACAAGGTTCTCCTGTCCTCTGACGACCTCTGCGTAGCTGCGCTGGTCCTGCTGTTGGGCCCTGTGGAGTGGAGGGGGACCAGGTCTGGGCCGTGGGGCTTCCTCTCTGGTCTGGTAGGGGTGGTGGTCTGATGCGGGGTAGTAGGCTGGGCCCGGTCCGGTCTGGCTAAGCCGATGGAAGTGGTGATGGTCTGGTGGTGGGTGGGGCCTGTGGGGTGCGCTGGGTCTGGTGTGGCGTTGAAGGGGCCTGGGGCTCCTTGTTGGTGCAGTGGTCTGGTAGGGGTCTCTGGGTGGTCCTCTGTCCAATATGGCATGAGGTGTTTGTCTACCAAGTGCCACGTCCTTTAGAGACTTGGTAAACATCCCTAATGTCTGTTTCCTCAGATGGGAGTGGTCGTGCAGATGCTCTGGGGTGATTGTTGGGTGGTGAGCAACGTGTACGTTCGGGAGTAGGCCACACCCTCTGGTGATGTCAGCGTTGACTTTCTGAATGGTATGGGGATGAAAGTCTTTGCGGGGCAGCAGAGTGGAGATGGTGATGTGGGAGTTGGGGAACCGCTCAGAGGCCATCTCTGCTATTCTCTCTCTCTCCTCTCCTCCTCTCTCTCTCCTCTTCTCTCTCTCCTTGCTTCCTCTCTCTCTCTCCTCTTCTCTCTCTCTCTCCTCTTCTCTCTCTTTCTCCTCCTCTCTCTCCTTGCTTCCTCTCTCTCTCCTCTTGTCTCTCTCCTTGCTTCCTCTCTCTCTCCTCTTATCTCTCTCTCTCTCCTCTTATCTCTCTCTCCTTGCTTTCTCTCTCTCCTCTTCTCTCTCTCCTTGCTTCCTCTCTCTCTCTCTCCTCTTATCTCTCTCCTTGCTTCCTCTCTCTCTCCTCTTCTCTCTCTCTCCTTGCTTCCTCTCTTCTCCCTCTCCTCTCTCCTTTCTCTCCTCTCTCTCTCCTCTTCTCTCTCCTCTTCTCTCTCTCTCTCCTCTTCTCTCTCTCCTTGCTTCCTCTCTCTCCTCTTCTCTCTCTCCTTGCTTCCTCTCTCTCTCTTATCTCTCTCTCCTTGCTTTCTCTCTCTCTCCTTGCTTTCTCTCTCTCTCATCTTCTCTCTCTCTCCTTGCTTCCTCTCTCTCTCCTCCCTCCTTTCTCTCCTCTTCTCTCTGTGTGTTTCAAGCCATCCTGAGAGAGAGATTGAGAGTATGAGCAGAGAAAGAGTAGAAGAGAGGCTGCATGCCTGTGGCATAAGGCCGTTTCTCTTCCTCTGCTCTTTTTATCACTCTTTCTGTACGTGTGCATGTTTGCGTGCAGGCCGGAGGTGACAGGGTGCGTCTGAGTTATTTTGAGCCTCTACTTTGAGGTGGAGGAAGCGGGGGAGGAAGAGGGGGAGGTAGGTAAATAGAAGATCAGTGATCACTGCACCATTAAGAGCTGTTGAATGCCTCTTCGTTGCAGACCCCCCCCCCCCCCCTCTGCCTCTAATGATGTCAGAGGCAGAGAGAGGAGGGGCCACTTTACTGTGTCAGTTTTACCTCTCAGCCCTCTCCTTCAGCACCACCCACTCTGACTGGTTTGGTTTGGTTTGGTTTGGTTTGTGTGTGTGTGTGTGTGTGTGTGTGTGTGTGTGTGTGTGTGTGTGTGTGTGTGTGTGTGTGTGTGTGTGTGTGTGTGTGTGTGTGTGTGTGTGTGTGTGTGTGTGTGCCTACAGTATGGTATTGTTTTTCTATTACAGCTGTGATGCTGTCATTTGTCATATCTGTGCCATGTGTGTCCCGTGGTGGGGAGTTAAAGGCCCCCCCCCCCCAGGATGAAGCTTTCTCCCCAGGCCAGCACTCCCCTAAAACCACGGGCAGTGCTGGAGGTTTGAAGCAATCACATGAGGATAGTGGATCCATGTTTGTGGCCTCATTGACCATCTGTGCAATAGAGAAGAGAGAAATTGAGAAATGGGTCAAGGGGAGAGGTAGAGAGAGGGGTTTGAGAGAGGAGGGAGACAGACATGAGGGAGAGACGGGCTTGAGGGAGAGAGGGGCTTGAGAGAGAGAAGGGAGAGAGGGGCTTGAGAGAGAGAAGGGAGAGAGGGGCTTGAGAGAGAGAAAGGAGAGAGGGGCTTGAGGGAGAGAGGGGCTTGAGGGAGAGAGGGGCTTGAGGGAGAGAGGGGCTTGAGGGAGAGAGGGGCTTGAGGGAGAGAGGGGCTTGAGGGAGAGAGGGGCTTGAGGGAGAGATGGGC
Source organism: Salvelinus fontinalis (assembly GCF_029448725.1). Taxonomy (NCBI): domain Eukaryota; kingdom Metazoa; phylum Chordata; class Actinopteri; order Salmoniformes; family Salmonidae; genus Salvelinus; species Salvelinus fontinalis. The sequence goes on from NC_074688.1 coordinate 43,789,971, forward strand.
TTGAGGGAGAGATGGGCTTGAGGGAGAGATGGGCTTGAGGGAGAGATGGGCTTGAGGGAGAGATGGGCTTGAGGGAGAGATGGGCTTGAGGGAGAGAGGGGCTTGAGGAAGAGAAGGGAGAGAGGGGCTTGAGGGAGAGAGGGGCTTGAGGGAGAGAGGGGCTTGAGGGAGAGAGGGGCTTGAGGGAGAGAGGGGCTTGAGGGAGAGAGGGGCTTGAGGGAGAGAGGGGCTTGAGGGAGAGAGGGGCTTGAGGGAGAGAGGGGCTTGAGGGAGAGAGGGGCTTGAGGGAGAGAAGGGCTTGAGGGAGAGAGGGGCTTGAGGGAGAGAAGGGCTTGAGGGAGAGAGGGGCTTGAGGGAGAGAGGGGCTTGAGGGAGAGAGGGGCTTGAGGGAGAGAGGGGCTTGAGGGAGAGAGGGGCTTGAGGGAGAGAGGGGCTTGAGGGAGAGAGGGGCTTTGGAGAGAGGGGCTTTGGAGAGAGGGGCTTTGGAGAGAGGGGCTTTGGAGAGAGGGGCTTTGGAGAGAGGGGCTTTGGAGAGAGGGGCTTTGGAGAGAGGGGCTTTGGAGAGAGGGGCTTGGGAGAGAGGGGCTTGGGAGAGAGGGGCTTGGGAGAGAGGGGCTTGAGGAAGAGAGGGGCTTGAGAGAGAGAAGGGAGAGAGGGGCTTGAGGGAGAGAGGGGCTTGAGGGAGAGAGGGGCTTGAGGAAGAGAGGGGCTTGAGGAAGAGAGGGGCTTGAGAGAGAGAAGGGAGAGAGGGGCTTGAGGGAGAGAGGGGCTTGAGGGAGAGAGGGGCTTGAGGGAGAGAGGGGCTTGAGGGAGAGAGGGGCTTGAGAGAGAGAGAGGGGCTTGAGAGAGAGAGAGGGGCTTGAGAGAGAGAGAGGGGCTTGAGAGAGAGAGGGGCTTGAGAGAGAGAGGGGCTTGAGGAAGAGAGGGGTTTGAGGAAGAGAGGGGCTTGAGGAAGAGAGGGGCTTGAGGAAGAGAGGGGCTTGAGGAAGAGAGGGGCTTGAGGAAGAGAGGGGCTTGAGGAAGAGAGGGGCTTGAGAGAGAGAAGGGAGAGAGGGGCTTGAGGAAGAGAGGGGCTTGAGAGAGAGAGGGGCTTGAGGAAGAGAGGGGCTTGAGGAAGAGAGGGGCTTGAGGAAGAGAGGGGCTTGAGAGAGAGAAGGAAGAGAGGGGCTTGAGGGAGAGAGGGGCTTGAGGGAGAGAGGGGCTTGAGGGAGAGAGGGGTTTGGGAGAGAGGGGCTTGAGGAAGAGAGGGGCTTGAGAGAGAGAAGGAAGAGAGGGGCTTGAGGGAGAGAGGGGCTTGAGGGAGAGAGGGGCTTGAGGAAGAGAGGGGCTTGAGAGAGAGAAGGGAGAGAGGGGCTTGAGGGAGAGAGGGTCTTGAGGGAGAGAGGGTCTTGAGGGAGAGAGGGTCTTGAGGGAGAGAGGGGCTTGAGGGAGAGAGGGGCTTGAGGGAGAGAGGGGCTTGAGGGAGAGAGGGGCTTGAGAGAGAGAGGGGAGAGAGGGGCTTGAGAGAGAGATGGGAGAGAGGGGCTTGAGGAAGAGAGGGGCTTGAGAGAGAGAAGGGAGAGAGGGGCTTGAGGGAGAGAGGGGCTTGAGGAAGAGAGGGGCTTGAGGAAGAGAGGGGTTTGGGAGAGAGGGGCTTGAGGAAGAGAGGGGCTTGAGAGAGAGAAGGAAGAGAGGGGCTTGAGGGAGAGAGGGGCTTGAGGGAGAGAGGGGTTTGGGAGAGAGGGGCTTGAGAGAGAGAAGGAAGAGAGGGGCTTGAGGGAGAGAGGGGCTTGAGGGAGAGATGGGCTTGAGGGAGAGAGGGGCTTGAGGAAGAGAGGGGCTTGAGGGAGAGAGGGTCTTGAGGGAGAGAGGGTCTTGAGGGAGAGAGGGGCTTGAGGGGAGAGATGGGAGAGAGGGGCTTGAGGGAGAGAGGGGCTTGAGGGAGAGAGGGGCTTGAGAGAGAGAGGGGAGAGAGGGGCTTGAGAGAGAGATGGGAGAGAGGGGCTTGAGGGAGAGAGGGGCTTGAGAGAGAGAGGGGAGAGAGGGGCTTGAGGGAGAGAGGGGCTTGAGGGAGAGAGGGGAGGACATCATCAAGGTGTCTTAAAGCTCTAGTTGTCCTGATTTGAACCAGCACTTTGTTGTTGTTGCTGTTTTATTAATGTGTTCTCTGTTGAGGTCAGTAGAGCACTCTCTCTCCAACAGACACTATTCAGGAGAACAGTAACCTATATCACACTATTCAGGAGAACAGTAACCTATATCACACTGACACTATACAGGTGAACAGTAAACTATATCACACTGACACTATACAGGAGAACAGTAACCTATATCACACTATTCAGGAGAACAGTAACCTATATCACACTGACACTATACAGGAGAACAGTACACTATATCACACTATTCAGGAGAACAGTAACCTATATCACACTGACACTATACAGGTGAACAGTAAACTATATCACACTATTCAGGAGAACAGTAACCTATATCACACTGACACTATACAGGTGAACAGTAAACTATATCACACTGACACTATACAGGTGAACAGTAAACTATATCACACTGACACTATACAGGAGAACAGTAACCTATATCACACTGACACTATACAGGTGAACAGTAAACTATATCACACTGACACTATACAGGTGAACAGTAAACTATATCACACTGGCACTATACAGGAGAACAGTAACCTATATCACACTGACACTATACAGGAGAACAGTAACCTATATCACACTATTCAGGAGAACAGTAACCTATATCACACTGACACTATACAGGTGAACAGTAAACTATATCACACTGACACTATACAGGAGAACAGTAACCTATATCACACTATTCAGGAGAACAGTAACCTATATCACACTGACACTATACAGGTGAACAGTAAACTATATCACACTGACACTATACAGGAGAACAGTAACCTATATCACACTGACACTATACAGGAGAACAGTAACCTATATCACACTGACACTATACAGGAGAACAGTAACCTATATCACACTATTCAGGAGAACAGTAACCTATATCACACTGACACTATACAGGTGAACAGTAAACTATATCACACTGACACTATACAGGAGAACAGTAACCTATATCACACTGACACTATACAGGTGAACAGTAAACTATATCACACTAACACTATAGAACAGAGAACAGTAACCTATATCACACTATTCAGGAGAACAGTAACCTATATCACACTGACACTATACAGGTGAACAGTAAACTATATCACACTGACACTATACAGGAGAACAGTAACCTATATCACACTAACACTATAGAACAGAGAACAGTACACTATATCACACTGACACTATACAGGAGAACAGTACACTATATCACACTAACACTATAGAACAGAGAACAGTACACTATATCACACTGACACGATACAGGAGAACAGTAACCTAACTTGTCTGCACTCTCTCGTCTCTCTCTGTTGTTGATCTGTACAGGCTCTGCAGAAGCTGGCCAGTCAGTACCTGAAGAGGGATTGGCCAGGCATCAAACCAGAGGACCAAGGCACAGACTACAGGTGAGTAGAGGACAGGCCCCTG
>NC_074688.1:43803542-43833542 GCF_029448725.1 Salvelinus fontinalis
GCGCCCGACCAGTTCACATGCACGACAGATATATGAAATAACATCGTAAATTGGGTCTTACTATTGCTGGTCTTTCATCAGAATGTTGATCAAGGTGTCCTTAGTCCTGATGAGTCGTTCAATCCATTCACAATGGCAACCTCCCCTCTTCATTTAGCCTGGGTACTGGTCGACTGGCACGGTCCATGTCCAAAGTTAAAAAACTCAAAGAACGGAACACGGCAAAACTCCCGAAAAAATTCTAATAATCTGATTAAACTATATTGAAAAAACATACATTACGGTGATATGGTCACATGTATCAAACAAACTTCGACACGGAGATAGTTTTCATCCGTAACGTCAGCATAACAAAAGACAATGGCACCTCTGAAAACGCGCATCTCAGAAACCGGAAGTTGTCGGTCACGCTAAAGAAATAGGTCTTATTTCACGTCAGTACAAGATAAACAAAAAATTTCTCCTCTGACGTCTTCCAGACACCCAGAGGAAGAAGAAGGAAGTGTGTTTCGGGTCATAGGTCGCGTGACCATATATAGGCAGAGCTTTGAAGCGAGCATACACATCTTGCAATCTTCTTCAGGCTCAGGGAAAGTGCTGTGAAATGACCTGTGTTTGACTCAGAGACAAAATTGGAACGGTTTTAGAAACCATAGCTTGTTTTCTATCCAATGGCATATGGTTATATGCATATAGTAACAGCAATAATTGAATAAGAGGCAGTTTAATCTGTAGAGGCAATTATGCTAATGCGAAACAGCACCCCCTGTATTCTCAAGAAGTTAACACTGAGTACGTTTACTTGTACATTAATAAATGAACAATCCGATTATGGCAGTAGGCTGAGTATGGCATTACTCATGTAAACACCTTACTCTGCTTATCTTAATCGGCGTCAGGTCAAAATCAAAATAAGCCTATGCTGATTAAAACACCTGGTTTTCTAAACAATATTTAAAATGATTAGGACATGTAAACAGCTTAATGGGCGTTCCAGCAGTGTATGTGATCTGAGCATGTTCCAGCACCAGCCAAGAGAGCCTCCCTCTTTGTGAAGTGAAGTGAGTTTGGAACAACTGAATGTATAGGTCTTAGAAGTAGTTTTCACGTACAAACTTTAGATGTCCGAACTCAGAATCAAATATGCTTCCCAAAAATAACATGTTCATTGTGGTAGAATGTTTATGAAGATAGGAGATGTTCTGCATTTATCAGAGTGACATCAGGTCTCCTGATCTCAGATGTGTTCATGTAAACAGGATTATTAGGGGAACATTTCTTCTTACAAAGCATGTAAACGTTTTAAACAAACTATTATATTAACCTGACTATCCACAATAATGACATTATTGTGTGCATGTGACCGTACTCACTGTCTCTGTGCCTTCACATGTTGAAACAGTCCTTCTGTAAACCAATCTGTTAAGTCTGTAGTCTCTGTCTTAGTGTCTTGTTCCACTGCTCTATAACACCTACAGTCAGTGTTTGACTTGGTAAAACAGGAAGTCCACAATACTGTTGAGTTAATATTCTATAAGAGGAACAGGAAGTCCACAATACTGTTGAGTTAATATTCTATAAGAGGAACAGGAAGTCCACAATACTGTTGAGTTAATATTCTATAAGAGGAACAGGAAGTCCACAATACTGTTGAGTTAATATTCTATAAGAGGAACAGGAAGTCCACAATACTGTTGAGTTAATATTCTATAAGAGGACTAGGAAGTCCACAATACTGTTGAGTTAATATTCTATAAGAGGAACAGGAAGTCCACAATACTGTTGAGTTAATATTTTATAAGAGGAACAGGAAGTCCACAATACTCTTGAGTTAATATTCTATAAGAGGAACAGGAAGTCCACAATACTGTTGAGTTAATATTCTATAAGTGGAACAGGAAGTCCACAATACTGTTGAGTTAATATTCTATAAGAGGAACAGGAAGTCCACAATACTCTTGAGTTAATATTCTATAAGAGGAACAGGAAGTCCACAATACTGTTGAGTTAATATTCTATAAGTGGAACAGGAAGTCCACAATACTGTTGAGTTAATATTCTATAAGAGGAACAGGAAGTCCACAATACTCTTGAGTTAATATTCTATAAGAGGAACAGGAAGTCCACAATACTGTTGAGTTAATATTCTATAAGAGGAACAGGAAGTCCACAATACTGTTGAGTTAATATTCTACAAGAGGAACAGGAAGTCAAGCAGTAGAACATGAGGTGTTGGTACTCTGCTCTGGTGAGCTCCTTCCCAAGTCAAGCACTGAATACAGTACATGCGTGTCTCTCTCTCTACAAACTATTTTCCCTTCATTGTCTTTCTCCTCCAAACCTTTTCAACCTTGGCTAACTCTTTCTCTCCTAACTATTTCCACTAACGTCTATCTGTGTGTGCTTGATCGCGCGCGTGTGTGTGTGTGTGTGTGTCAGACTCTGAGCTCGGTGCAGAAGTTGGTGGACATTGAGCCTTCGCCCATCAGTGTCATGAGGATGACGCTGGCACAGGTAGACCTAACCACTAGTCTCTACCCACCAAGTCACCTCCAACCATCTAGAGGTATAACATGACCCTGATGCAGGTAGACCTAACCACTAGTCTCTACCCACCAAGTCACCTCCAACCATCTAGAGGTATAACATGACCCTGATGCAGGTAGACCTAACCACTAGTCTCTACCCACCAAGTCACCTCCAACCATCTAGAGGTATAACATGACCCTGACACAGGTAGACCTAACCACTAGTCTCTACCCACCAAGTCACCTCCAACCATCTAGAGGTATAACATGACCCTGATGCAGGTAGACCTAACCACTAGTCTCTACCCACCAAGTCACCTCCAACCATCTAGAGGTATAACATGACCCTGGCACAGGTAGACCTAACCACTAGTCTCTACCCACCAAGTCACCTCCAACCATCTAGAGGTATAACATGACCCTGATGCAGGTAGACCTAACCACTAGTCTCTACCCACCAAGTCACCTCCAACCATCTAGAGGTATAACATGACCCTGGCACAGGTAGACCTAACCACTAGTCTCTACCCACCAAGTCACCTCCAACCATCTAGAGGTATAACATGACCCTGATGCAGGTAGACCTAACCACTAGTCTCTACCCACCAAGTCACCTCCAATCATCTAGAGGTATAACATGACCCTGACACAGGTAGACCTAACCACTAGTCTCTACCCACCAAGTCACCTCCAATCATCTAGAGGTATAACATGACCCTGACACAGGTAGACCTAACCACTAGTCTCTACCCACCAAGTCACCTCCAACCATCTAGAGGTATAACATGACCCTGATGCAGGTAGACCTAACCACTAGTCTCTACCCACCAAGTCACCTCCAATCATCTAGAGGTATAACATGACCCTGACACAGGTAGACCTAACCACTAGTCTCTACCCACCAAGTCATCTCCAACCATCTAGCATCTAGAGGTATAACATGACCCTGATGCAGGTAGACCTAACCACTAGTCTCTACCCACCAAGTCACCTCCAATCATCTAGAGGTATAACATGACCCTGGCACAGGTAGACCTAACCACTAGTCTCTACCCACCAAGTCACCTCCAACCATCTAGAGGTATAACATGACCCTGGCACAGGTAGACCTAACCACTAGTCTCTACCCACCAAGTCACCTCCAACCATCTAGAGGTATAACATGACCCTGATGCAGGTAGACCTAACCACTAGTCTCTACCCACCAAGTCACCTCCAATCATCTAGAGGTATAACATGACCCTGATGCAGGTAGACCTAACCACTAGTCTCTACCCACCAAGTCACCTCCAATCATCTAGAGGTATAACATGACCCTGATGCAGGTAGACCTAACCACTAGTCTCTACCCACCAAGTCACCTCCAACCATCTAGAGGTATAACATGACCCTGATGCAGGTAGACCTAACCACTAGTCTCTACCCACCAAGTCACCTCCAACCATCTAGAGGTATAACATGACCCTGGCACAGGTAGACCTAACCACTAGTCTCTACCCACCAAGTCATCTCCAATCATCTATCATCTAGAGGTATAACATGACCCTGACACAGGTAGACCTAACCACTAGTCTCTACCCACCAAGTCACCTCCAACCATCTAGAGGTATAACATGACCCTGATGCAGGTAGACCTAACCACTAGTCTCTACCCACCAAGTCACCTCCAATCATCTAGAGGTATAACATGACCCTGACACAGGTAGACCTAACCACTAGTCTCTACCCACCAAGTCACCTCCAATCATCTAGAGGTATAACATGACCCTGACACAGGTAGACCTAACCACTAGTCTCTACCCACCAAGTCATCTCCAACCATCTAGCATCTAGAGGTATAACATGACCCTGATGCAGGTAGACCTAACCACTAGTCTCTACCCACCAAGTCACCTCCAATCATCTAGAGGTATAACATGACCCTGGCACAGGTAGACCTAACCACTAGTCTCTACCCACCAAGTCACCTCCAACCATCTAGAGGTATAACATGACCCTGGCACAGGTAGACCTAACCACTAGTCTCTACCCACCAAGTCACCTCCAACCATCTAGAGGTATAACATGACCCTGATGCAGGTAGACCTAACCACTAGTCTCTACCCACCAAGTCACCTCCAATCATCTAGAGGTATAACATGACCCTGATGCAGGTAGACCTAACCACTAGTCTCTACCCACCAAGTCACCTCCAATCATCTAGAGGTATAACATGACCCTGATGCAGGTAGACCTAACCACTAGTCTCTACCCACCAAGTCACCTCCAACCATCTAGAGGTATAACATGACCCTGGCACAGGTAGACCTAACCACTAGTCTCTACCCACCAAGTCACCTCCAACCATCTAGAGGTATAACATGACCCTGACACAGGTAGACCTAACCACTAGTCTCTACCCACCAAGTCACCTCCAACCATCTAGAGGTATAACATGACCCTGGCACAGGTAGACCTAACCACTAGTCTCTACCCACCAAGTCACCTCCAACCATCTAGCATCTAGAGGTATAACATGACCCTGACACAGGTAGACCTAACCACTAGTCTCTACCCACCAAGTCACCTCCAGCCATCTAGAGGTATAACATGACCCTGGCACAGGTAGACCTAACCACTAGTCTCTACCCACCAAGTCACCTCCAGCCATCTAGAGGTATAACATGACCCTGACACAGGTAGACCTAACCACTAGTCTCTACCCACCAAGTCACCTCCAACCATCTAGAGGTATAACATGACCCTGGCTGCTGCATGCCAACCATGTCTGTTCCACTATAACTATAACCACAACCATGTCTGTTCCATGTCCACTATAACCACAACCATGGCTGTTCCACTATAACCACAACCATGTCTGTTCCACTATAACCACAACCATGTCTGTTCCACTATAACTATAACCACAACCATGTCTGTTCCATGTCTGTTCCACTATAACTATAACCACAACCATGTCTGTTCCACTATAACTATAACCACAACTATGGCTGTTCCACTATAACCACAACCATGTCTGTTCCACTATAACTATAACCACAACCATGGCTGTTCCACTATAACTATAACCATGTCTGTTCCACTATAACTATAACCACAACCATGGCTGTTCCACTATAACTATAACCATGTCTGTTCCACTATAACTATAACCACAACCATGGCTGTTCCACTATAACTATAACCACAACCATGTCTGTTCCACTATAACTATAACCACAACCATGGCTGTTCCACTATAACCACAACCATGTCTGTTCCACTATAACTATAACCACAACCATGTCTGTTCCATGTCTGTTCCACTATAACTATAACCACAACCATGTCTGTTCCACTATAACCACAACCATGTCTGTTCCACTATAACTATAACCACAACCATGGCTGTTCCACTATAACCACAACCATGGCTGTTCCACTATAACCACAACCATGTCTGTTCCACTACAACCACAACCATGTCTGTTCCACTATAACTATAACCACAACCATGGCTGTTCCACTATAACCACAACCATGTCTGTTCCACTATAACCACAACCATGGCTGTTCCACTATAACTATAACCACAACCATGGCTGTTCCACTATAACCACAACCATGTCTGTTCCACTATAACCACAACCATGTCTGTTCCACTATAACTATAACCACAACCATGGCTGTTCCACTATAACTATAACCACAACCATGTCTGTTCCACTATAACCACAACCATGTCTGTTCCACTATAACCACAACCATGTCTGTTCCACTATAACTATAACCACAACCATGTCTGTTCCACTATAACTATAACCACAACCATGGCTGTTCCACTATAACTATAACCATGTCTGTTCCATGTCTGTTCCACTTTTATTTATTTTATTTATTTAACCTTTATTTAACCAGGTAGGCAAATTGAGAACACGTTCTCATTTACAATTGCGACCTGGCCAAGCTAAAGCAGAGCAGTTCGACACATACAACAACACATAGTTACACATGGAGTAAAAACAAACATATAGTCAATAATACAGTGGAAAAAAAATAAGTCTATATACAATGTGAGCAAGTGAGGTGAGATAAGGGAGGTGAAGGCAAACAGATATATTTTTTAAATAAATAAAAATATAAAAAGGCCATGGAGGCGAAGTGAGTACAACACAGCAAGTAAAATAAAAACTAAAAAAAAACACTGGAATGGTGGTTTGCATTGGAAGAAAGTGCAAAGTAGAGACAGAAATAATGGGGTGCAAAGGAGCAAAATAAATTAATAAATAAATACAGTAGGTAAAGAGGTAGTTGTTTGGGCTAAATTGTAGATGGGTTATGTACAGGTGCAGTAATCTATGAGCTGCTCTGACAGCTGGTGCTTAAAGCTAGTGAGGGAGATAGGTGTTTCCAGTTTCAGAGATTTTTGTAGTTCGTTCCAGTCATTGGCAGCAGAGAACTGGAAGGAGAGGCGTCCAAAGGAAGAATTGGTTTTGGGGGTGACTAGAGAGATATACCTGCTGGAGCGCGTGCTACAGGTAGGTGCTGCTATGGTGACCAGCGAGCTGAGATAAGGGGGGACTTTACCTAGCAGGGTCTTGTAGATGACCTGGAACCAGTGGGTTTGGCGACGAGTATGAAGCGAGGGCCAGCCAACGAGAGTGTACAGGTCGCAGTGGTGGGTAGTATATGGGGCTTTGGTGACAAAACGGATGGCACTGTGATAGACTGCATCCAATTTATTGAGTAGGGTTTTGGAGGCTATTTTGTAAATGACATCACCGAAGTCGAGGATTGGTAGGATGGTCAGTTTTACAAGGGTATGTTTGGCAGCATGAGTAAAGGATGCTTTGTTGCGGAATAGGAAGCCAATTCTAGATTTGACTTTGGATTGGAGATGTTTGATGTGGGTCTGGAAGGAGAGTTTACAGTCTAACCAGACACCTAGGTATTTGTAGTTGTCCACATATTCTAAGTCAGAGCCGTCCAAAGTAGTGATGTTGGACAGGCGGGCAGGAGCAGGCAGCGATCGGTTGAAGAGCATGCATTTGGTTTTACTTGTATTTAAGAGCAGTTGGAGGCCACGGAAGGAGAGTTGTATGGCATTGAAGCTCGCCTGGAGGGTTGTTAACACAGTGTCAAAAGAAGGGCCAGAAGTATACAGAATAGTGTCGTCTGCGTAGAGGTGGATCAGAGAATCACCAGCAGCAAGAGCGACATCATTGATGTAAACAGAGAAGAGAGTCGGTCCAAGAATTGAACCCTGTGGCATCCCCATAGAGACTGCCAGAGGCCCGGACAACAGACCCTCCGATTTGACACACTGAACTCTATCAGAGAAGTAGTTGGTGAACCAGGCGAGGCAATCATTAGAGAAACCAAGGCTGTCGAGTCTGCCAATGAGGATGTGGTGATTGACAGAGTCAAAAGCCTTGGCCAGGTCAATGAATACGGCTGCACAGTATTGTTTCCTATCGATGGCGGTTACGATATCGTTTATGACCTTGAGCGTGGCTGAGGTGCACCCATGACCAGCTCTGAAACCAGATTGCATAGCGGAGAAGGTGTGGTGTGATTCGAAATGGTCGGTAATCTATAACTATAACCACAACCATGTCTGTTCCACTATAACCACAACCATGTCTGTTCCACTATAACCACAACCATGTCTGTTCCACTATAACCACAACCATGTCTGTTCCACTATAACCACAACCATGTCTGTTCCACTATAACCACTACCATGTCTGTTCCACTATAACCACAACCATGTCTGTTCCACTATAACTATAACCACAACCATGGCTGTTCCACTATAACCACAACCATGTCTGTTCCACTATAACTATAACCACAACCATGGCTGTTCCACTATAACCACTACCATGGCTGTTCCACTATAACCACAACCATGTCTGTTCCACTATAACTATAACCATGGCTGTTCCACTACAACCACAGCCATGTCTGTTCCACTACAACCACAACCATGTCTGTTCCACTATAACCACAACCATGTCTGTTCCACTATAACCACAACCATGGCTGTTCCACTATAACCACAACCATGTCTGTTCCACTATAACTATAACCATGGCTGTTCCACTACAACCACAACCATGTCTGTTCCACTACAACCACAACCATGGCTGTTCCACTATAACCACAACCATGGCTGTTCCACTATAACCACAACCATGGCTGTTCCACTACAACTATAACCACAACCATGGCTGTTCCACTCTAACCACAACCATGGCTGTTCCACTATAACCACTACCATGTCTGTTCCACTATAACCACAACCATGTCTGTTCCACTATAACCACAACCATGGCTGTTCCACTATAACCACAACCATGTCTGTTCCACTATAACCACAACCATGGCTGTTCCACTATAACTATAACCACAACCATGTCTGTTCCACTATAACCACAACCATGGCTGTTCCACTATAACTATAACCACAACCATGTCTGTTCCACTATAACCACAACCATGGCTGTTCCACTATAACTATAACCACAACCATGGCTGTTCCACTATAACTATAACCACAACCATGTCTGTTCCACTATAACCACAACCATGTCTGTTCCACTATAACCACAACCATGTCTGTTCCACTATAACTATAACCACAACCATGTCTGTTCCACTACAACCACAACCATGGCTGTTCCACTACAACTATAACCACAACCATGGCTGTTCCACTATAACCACAGCCATGGCTGTTCCACTACAACCACAACCATGTCTGTTCCACTATAACCACAACCATGTCTGTTCCACTATAACCACAACCATGTCTGTTCCACTATAACTATAACCACAACCATGTCTGTTCCACTATAACCACTACCATGTCTGTTCCATGTCTGTTCTACTATAACTATAACCACAACCATGTCTGTTCCACTATAACCACTACCATGTCTGTTCCACTATAACCACAACCATGGCTGTTCCACTATAACCACAACCATGGCTGTTCCACTATAACCACAACCATGTCTGTTCCACTATAACCACAACAATGGCTGTTCCACTATAACTATAACCACAACCATGTCTGTTCCACTATAACCACAACCATGGCTGTTCCACTATAACTATAACCACAACCATGGCTGTTCCACTATAACCACAACCATGGCTGTTCCACTATAACCACAACCATGTCTGTTCCACTATAACCACAACCATGGCTATTCCACTATAACTATAACCACAACCATGTCTGTTCCACTACAACCACAACCATGGCTGTTCCACTACAACTATAACCACAACCATGGCTGTTCCACTATAACCACAACCATGGCTGTTCCACTATAACTATAACCACAACCATGGCTGTTCCACTATAACCACAACCATGGCTGTTCCACTATAACCACAACCATGTCTGTTCCACTATAACCACAACCATGTCTGTTCCACTATAACCACAACCATGTCTGTTCCACTATAACCAGAACCATGGCTGTTCCACTATAACCACAACCATGGCTGTTCCACTATAACTATAACCACAACCATGTCTGTTCCACTATAACCACAACCATGGCTGTTCCACTATAACCACAACCATGTCTGTTCCATGTCTGTTCCACTTTTATTTATTTAACCTTTATTTAACCAGGTAGGCAAATTGAGAACACGTTCTCATTTACAATTGCGACCTGGCCAAGATAAAGCAGAGCAGTTCGACACATACAACAACACATAGTTACACATGGAGTAAAAACAAACATATAGTCAATAATACAGTGGAAAAAAAATAAGTCTATATACAATGTGAGCAAGTGAGGTGAGATAAGGGAGGTGAAGGCAAACAGATATATTTTTTAAATAAATAAAAATATAAAAAGGCCATGGAGGCGAAGTGAGTACAACACAGCAAGTAAAATAAAAACTAAAAAAAAACACTGGAATGGTTGGTTTGCATTGGAAGAAAGTGCAAAGTAGAGACAGAAATAATGGGGTGCAAAGGAGCAAAATAAATTAATAAATAAATACAGTAGGTAAAGAGGTAGTTGTTTGGGCTAAATTGTAGATGGGTTATGTACAGGTGCAGTAATCTATGAGCTGCTCTGACAGCTGGTGCTTAAAGCTAGTGAGGGAGATAGGTGTTTCCAGTTTCAGAGATTTTTGTAGTTCGTTCCAGTCATTGGCAGCAGAGAACTGGAAGGAGAGGCGTCCAAAGGAAGAATTGGTTTTGGGGGTGACTAGAGAGATATACCTGCTGGAGCGCGTGCTACAGGTAGGTGCTGCTATGGTGACCAGCGAGCTGAGATAAGGGGGGACTTTACCTAGCAGGGTCTTGTAGATGACCTGGAACCAGTGGGTTTGGCGACGAGTATGAAGCGAGGGCCAGCCAACGAGAGTGTACAGGTCGCAGTGGTGGGTAGTATATGGGGCTTTGGTGACAAAACGGATGGCACTGTGATAGACTGCATCCAATTTATTGAGTAGGGTTTTGGAGGCTATTTTGTAAATGACATCACCGAAGTCGAGGATTGGTAGGATGGTCAGTTTTACAAGGGTATGTTTGGCAGCATGAGTAAAGGATGCTTTGTTGCGGAATAGGAAGCCAATTCTAGATTTGACTTTGGATTGGAGATGTTTGATGTGGGTCTGGAAGGAGAGTTTACAGTCTAACCAGACACCTAGGTATTTGTAGTTGTCCACATATTCTAAGTCAGAGCCGTCCAAAGTAGTGATGTTGGACAGGCGGGCAGGAGCAGGCAGCGATCGGTTGAAGAGCATGCATTTGGTTTTACTTGTATTTAAGAGCAGTTGGAGGCCACGGAAGGAGAGTTGTATGGCATTGAAGCTCGCCTGGAGGGTTGTTAACACAGTGTCAAAAGAAGGGCCAGAAGTATACAGAATAGTGTCGTCTGCGTAGAGGTGGATCAGAGAATCACCAGCAGCAAGAGCGACATCATTGATGTAAACAGAGAAGAGAGTCGGTCCAAGAATTGAACCCTGTGGCATCCCCATAGAGACTGCCAGAGGCCCGGACAACAGACCCTCCGATTTGACACACTGAACTCTATCAGAGAAGTAGTTGGTGAACCAGGCGAGGCAATCATTAGAGAAACCAAGGCTGTCGAGTCTGCCAATGAGGATGTGGTGATTGACAGAGTCAAAAGCCTTGGCCAGGTCAATGAATACGGCTGCACAGTATTGTTTCCTATCGATGGCGGTTACGATATCGTTTATGACCTTGAGCGTGGCTGAGGTGCACCCATGACCAGCTCTGAAACCAGATTGCATAGCGGAGAAGGTGTGGTGTGATTCGAAATGGTCGGTAATCTATAACTATAACCACAACCATGTCTGTTCCACTATAACCACAACCATGTCTGTTCCACTATAACCACAACCATGTCTGTTCCACTATAACCACAACCATGTCTGTTCCACTATAACCACTACCATGTCTGTTCCACTATAACCACAACCATGTCTGTTCCACTATAACTATAACCACAACCATGGCTGTTCCACTATAACCACAACCATGTCTGTTCCACTATAACTATAACCACAACCATGGCTGTTCCACTATAACCACTACCATGGCTGTTCCACTATAACCACAACCATGTCTGTTCCACTACAACCACAACCATGTCTGTTCCACTATAACCACAACCATGTCTGTTCCACTATAACCACAACCATGTCTGTTCCACTATAACTATAACCACAACCATGTCTGTTCCACTATAACCACAACCATGTCTGTTCCACTATAACCACAACCATGTCTGTTCCACTATAACCACAACCATGTCTGTTCCACTACAATTATAACCACAACCATGGCTGTTCCACTATAACTATAACCACAACCATGTCTGTTCCACTATAACCACAACCATGTCTGTTCCACTACAACTATAACCACAACCATGGCTGTTCCACTATAACTATAACCACTACCATGGCTGTTCCACTACAACCACAACCATGGCTGTTCCACTACAACTATAACCACAACCATGTCTGTTCCACTACAACCACAACCATGGCTGTTCCACTACAACTATAACCACAACCATGGCTGTTCCACTATAACCTCAACCATGGCTGTTCCACTACAACTATAACCACAACCATGGCTGTTCCACTATAACCACAACCATGTCTGTTCCACTATAACTATAACCACAACCATGGCTGTTCCACTATAACCACAACCATGTCTGTTCCACTATAACCACTACCATGGCTGTTCCACTATAACCACAACCATGTCTGTTCCACTACAACCACAACCATGGCTGTTCCACTATAACCACAACCATGTCTGTTCCACTATAACTATAACCACAACCATGTCTGTTCCACTATAACCACAACCATGGCTGTTCCACTATAACTATAACCACAACCATGTCTGTTCCACTATAACCACAACCATGTCTGTTCCACTATAACTATAACCACAACCATGTCTGTTCCACTATAACCACAACCATGTCTGTTCAACTATAACTATAACCACAACCATGTCTGTTCCACTACAACCACAACCATGTCTGTTCCACTATAACCACAACCATGTCTGTTCCACTATAACCACAACCATGTCTGTTCCACTATAACCACAACCATGTCTGTTCCACTATAACTATAACCACAACCATGTCTGTTCCACTATAACCACAACCATGTCTGTTCCACTATAACCACTACCATGTCTGTTCCACTACAACTATAACCACAACCATGGCTGTTCCACTATAACTATAACCACATCCATGTCTCTTCCACTATAACCACAACCATGTCTGTTCCACTATAACTATAACCACAACCATGTCTCTTCCACTATAACCACAACCATGTCTGTTCCACTATAACCACAACCATGTCTGTTCCACTATAACTATAACCACAACCATGTCTGTTCCACTACAACCACAACCATGGCTGTTCCACTATAACTATAACCACAACCATGTCTGTTCCACTATAACCACAACCATGTCTGTTCCACTACAACTATAACCACAACCATGTCTGTTCCACTATAACCACAACCATGTCTGTTCCACTACAACTATAACCACAACCATGTCTGTTCCACTACAACTATAACCACAACCATGGCTGTTCCACTACAACTATAACCACAACCATGTCTGTTCCACTATAACCACAACCATGTCTGTTCCACTATAACCACAACCATGGCTGTTCCACTATAACCACAACCATGTCTGTTCCACTATAACTATAACCACAACCATGTCTGTTCCACTATAACTATAACCACAACCATGTCTGTTCCACTATAACCACAACCATGTCTGTTCCACTATAACCACAACCATGGCTGTTCAACTATAACTATAACCACAACCATGTCTGTTCCACTACAACTATAACCACAACCATGGCTGTTCCACTACAACTATAACCACAACCATGTCTGTTCCACTATAACCACAACCATGTCTGTTCCACTATAACCACAACCATGGCTGTTCCACTATAACCACAACCATGTCTGTTCCACTATAACCACAACCATGTCTGTTCCACTATAACTATAACCACAACCATGTCTGTTCCACTATAACCACAACCATGTCTGTTCCACTATAACCACAACCATGGCTGTTCAACTATAACTATAACCACAACCATGTCTGTTCCACTATAACCACAACCATGGCTGTTCCACTATAACTATAACCACAACCATGTCTGTTCCACTATAACCACAACCATGTCTGTTCAACTATAACTATAACCACAACCATGTCTGTTCCACTACAACCACAACCATGTCTGTTCCACTATAACCACAACCATGTCTGTTCCACTATAACCACAACCATGTCTGTTCCACTATAACCACAACCATGTCTGTTCCACTATAACCACAACCATGTCTGTTCCACTATAACCACTACCATGTCTGTTCCACTACAACTATAACCACAACCATGGCTGTTCCACTATAACTATAACCACAACCATGTCTGTTCCACTATAACCACTACCATGTCTGTTCCACTATAACCACAACCATGTCTGTTCCACTACAACTATAACCACAACCATGTCTGTTCAACTATAACTATAACCACTACCATGTCTGTTCCACTACAACCACTACCATGTCTGTTCCACTATAACCACAACCATGTCTGTTCCATGTCTGTTCCACTATAACCACAACCATGTCTGTTCCACTATAACCACAACCATGGCTGTTTTCCTGTGAACATAAACATGAACATGGCTGTAACATGACTGCTGCTGTAGTGTCATGACCGTTACATTCTACCCATCACATGCTGTCATGGCCGATGGCTGTTGAACCATGACGGTCGGTTCACCATGATGACCGCTTCACAATTAGCATGCTGTTGAAGAGCTGTTACCACCAAGACCAAGGTTGTTGAACCATGACCACCAATAGTGTGTAGTCTCTGCTAGAACAGGAAGTAGTGCTAGTTATTGTCCTGTCATTGGCCCGTTCCTCTAGGTAACCTACAGTAGGCCTTTTAACTGAGCCTGATCCTTCTGCTACTGAACCAACTACTGTATAATAAGTCCCATTCACACATACAATGATATGATTAAGCTGCTACTGTTCAACATATTAAGAACATGCTATTTGTAGCTGATGTTAATTGTACGGGTAGTTAAAATTACACACGATCGCACAATACCCTACTTATCCAATGATGTGTTCGCTGTTCCTTAAATAGACCGTTGTGGGTTTGAGGGGACAGTTAGTGGGTTGAGGGGACAGTTAGTGGGTTGAGGGGACAGTTAGTGGGTTGAGGGGACAGTTAGTGGGTTGAGGGGACAGTTAGTGGGTTGAGGGGACAGTTAGTGGGTTGAGGTGACAGTTAGTGGGTTGAGGTGACAGTTAGTGGGTTGAGGTGACAGTTAGTGGGTTGAGGTGACAGTTAGTGGGTTGAGGTGACAGTTATGTGGGTTGAGGTGACAGTTATGTGGGTTGAGGTGACAGTTATGTGGGTTGAGGTGACAGTTAGTGGGTTGAGGTGACAGTTAGTGGGTTGAGGTGACAGTTAGTGGGTTGAGGTGACAGTTAGTGGTTTGAGGTGACAGTTAGTGGGTTGAGGTGACAGTTAGTGGGTTGAGGTGACAGTTAGTGGGTTGAGGTGACAGTTAGTGGGTTGAGGTGACAGTTAGTGGGTTGAGGTGACAGTTAGTGGGTTGAGGTGACAGTTAGTGGGTTGAGGTGACAGTTAGTGGGTTGAGGTGACAGTTAGTGGGTTGAGGTGACAGTTAGTGGGTTGAGGTGACAGTTAGTAGGTTGAGGTGACAGTTAGTGGGTTGAGGTGACAGTTGGTCGGTTGAGGTGACAGTTGGTGGGTTGAGGTGACAGTTGGTGGGTTGAGGTGACAGTTGGTGGGTTGAGGTGACAGTTGGTGGGTTGAGGTGACAGTTGGTGGGTTGAGGTGACAGTTGGGGTGTTGAGGTGACAGTTGGGGTGTTGAGGTGACAGTTGGGGTGTTGAGGTGACAGTTGGTGGGTTGAGGTGACAGTTGGTGGGTTGAGGTGACAGTTGGTGGGTTGAGGTGACAGTTGGTGGGTTGAGGTGACAGTTGAGGTGACAGTTAGTGGGCTGAGGTGACAGTTAGTGGGTTGAGGTGACAGTTAGTGGGTTGAGGTGACAGTTAGTAGGCTGAGGTGACAGTTAGTGGGTTGAGGTGAGGTGAGGGGGTCTGGCGTTGATGCTGAATGGTTGTGGGTTAATGCAGTGTAGAAAGGGGACTTGGATATGTGTTACTGGGCTTTGAAGTGAGGGGCTCCATTGGGAAGACACACAGACATCTGCTGCACACATGCTCACACACAGGAACGCACACACACACACACATACACATTCTCACACACACATGCAGTACTTTTCCATGTGGTTTTGATAGCCCCTGTACCAGGCAGATTGTGTTAGAACTGCACAGCACACACAGCTTTTCTCTGTTATCTCAAGACAAACAATAGGAGGCTTTTTATTCTTCCTCTCCCTCCGTTTCAAATCAATCTCTTTTCTCTCCCTCCGTTTCAAATCAATCTCTTTTCTCTCCCTCCGTTTCAAATTAATCTCTTTTCTCTCCCTCCGTTTCAAATTAATCTCTTTTCTCTCCCTCCGTTTCAAATTAATCTCTTTTCTCTCCCTCCGTTTCAAATTAATCTCTTTTCTCTCTTTTCTCTCCCTCTGTTTCAAATCAATCTATTTCTCTCTCTTCTCTCCCTCTGTTTCAAATCAGTCTCTTTTCTACATGTATTCTTTATTTAACTAGGCAAGTCGGCTAAGAACAAATTCTTATTTACAATGACGGCCAAACCCGGACGACGCTGGGTCAATTGTGTGCCGCCCTATGGCACTCCCAATCACAGCCGGTTGTGATACAGCCTGGAATCGACCAGGGTGTCTGTAGGGACGCCTCAGGCACTGAGATGCAGTGTCTTAGACCGCTGCACCACTCGGGAGCCACCTAGCAGCAGTTGAAACCTAATTATTGTATCTAGTTCTCTGGTGTATGTGTGTGAGAGGGGGGTTCTAGAGCTGCATCGAGTAGAGTTGTACTGTACTTGGTGTGGTTGCTAGATAGCTGTATCCAGGGGTATTGTACTTGGTGTGGTTGCTAGATAGCTGTATCCAGGGGTACTGTACTTGGTGTGGTTGCTAGATAGCTGTATCCAGGGGTACTGTATTTGGTGTGGTTGCTAGATAGCTGTATCCAGGGGTACTGTACTTGGTGTGGTTGCTAGATAGCTGTATCCAGGGGTACTGTACTTGGTGTGGTTGCTAGGTAGCTGTGTCCAGGGGTACTTTGTGTGGTTGCTAGGTATCCAGGGGTACTGTACTTGGTGTGGTTGCTAGATAGCTGTATCCAGGGGTACTGTACTTGGTGTGGTTGCTAGATAGCTGTATCCAGGGGTACTGTACTTGGTGTGGTTGCTAGATAGCTGTATCCAGGGGTACTGTACTTGGTGTGGTTGCTAGATAGCTGTATCCAGGGGTACTGTACTTGGTGTGGTTGCTAGATAGCTGTATCCAGGGGTACTGTACTTGGTGTGGTTGCTAGATAGCTGTATCCAGGGGTACTGTACTTGGTGTGGTTGCTAGATAGCTGTATCCAGGGGTACTGTACTTGGTGTGGTTGCTAGATAGCTGTATCCAGGGGTACTGTACTTGGTGTGGTTGCTAGGTAGCTGTATCCAGGGGTACTGTACTTGGTGTGGTTGCTAGATAGCTGTATCCAGGGGTACTGTACTTGGTGTGGTTGCTAGATAGCTGTATCCAGGGGTACTGTACTTGGTGTGGTTGCTAGATAGCTGTATCCAGGGGTACTGTACTTGGTGTGGTTGCTAGGTAGCTGTGTCCAGGGGTACTTGGTGTGGTTGCTAGGTATCCAGGGGTACTGTACTTGGTGTGGTTGCTAGATAGCTGTATCCAGGGGTACTGTACTTGGTGTGGTTGCTAGATAGCTGTATCCAGGGGTACTGTACTTGGTGTGGTTGCTAGATAGCTGTATCCAGGGGTACTGTACTTGGTGTGGTTGCTAGATAGCTGTATCCAGGGGTACTGTACTTGGTGTGGTTGCTAGATAGCTGTATCCAGGGGTACTGTACTTGGTGTGGTTGCTAGGTAGCTGTGTCCAGGGGTACTTGGTGTGGTTGCTAGGATGCTGTAACCAGGGGTACATGGTATGGTTGCTAGGTAGCTGCATCCAGGGGTACATGGTGTGGTTGCTGTATCCAGGGGTACATGGTGTAGTTGCTCTATCCAGGGGTAACTTGGTGTGGTTGCTAGGTTGCTGTATCCAGGGGTACATGGTGTGGTTGCTAGGTAGCTGTATCCAGGGGTATATGGTGTGGTTGCTAGGTAGCTGTGTCCAGGGGTACTTGGTGTGGTTGCTAGATAGCTGTATCCAGGGGTACATGGTGTGGTTGCTGTATCCAGGGGTACATGGTGTAGTTGCTCTATCCAGGGGTAACTTGGTGTGGTTTCTAGGCTGCTGTATCCAGGGGTACATGGTGTGGTTGCTAGGTAGCTGTATCCAGGGGTACATGGTGTGGTTGCTAGGTAGCTGTGTCCAGGGGTACTTGGTGTGGTTGCTAGGTAGCTGGATCCAGGGGTACTTGGTGTGGTTGCTAGGTAGCTGGATCCAGGGGTACTTGGTGTGGTTGCTAGGTAGCTGTGTCCAGGGGTACTTGGTGTGGTTGCTAGGTAGCTGTGTCCAGGGGTACTTGGTGTAGCGGAGTCTTTATTTAGCATATTAGAATCACATTCCATCATTTCCATGGTAACCACTTGGGAAGAGGGTGTTGTGTTCCAATTATCTCCATGGTAACTATGTGTGGGTGTGTGTGTGTGTGTGTGGGTGGGTGGTAGAGTCGTAAGTTGGAGACAGACACGGGGAGCCCGACAGAGGAGCACAGTCTGAACAAGGAGGCCAGGAAATGGGCAACCAGAATGGCCCGAGAACACAAGAACATCGTCCACTACAAGAGAGTGAGTCCACACACAACTACACACCACACACACAACTACACACCACACACACAACTACACACCACACACACAACCACACACCACACACACACAACTACACAACACACACACACATACTAGTTGTTGATGTTGGTTCAGGTCATCTTTGAAAACCAGATGTGATTTTAGTCTGTGATATTTAAGTGTGTGTGTGTCTGCCATTAGAGCCTGGAGGAATGTGAGACACTGGGAGTCCCTCAAACAGAGCAGGGCCGACTTGATCTGGAGCTGAAGATAGAGGATACCAAAGAGAACATCCGCAAGGCTGAGGTGTGTGTTTGTAGGAAATAAGGTAGACCTATAACCCCCCCCGCCCCCCTCCTTTCCTTCTCCAAGTGGCGTTGTCTCTCCATCGATTCTCTCATGGGCAGCCTGTCAGACTATGAATCATTTCAATCCATCTCCTCACCTCTCCCTCCTCCTCCTCAGCTCTCCCGCCTCCTCCTCAGCTCTCCCTCCTCCTCCTCAGCTCTCCCTCCTCCTCCTCAGCTCTCCCTCCTCCTCCTCAGCTCTCCCTCCTCCTCCTCCTCCTCAGCTCTCCCTCCTCCTCCTCCTCCTCCTCAGCTCTCCCTCCTCCTCCTCCTCCTCAGCTCTCCCTCCTCCTCCTCCTCCTCAGCTCTCCCTCCTCCTCCTCCTCCTCAGCTCTCCCTCCTCCTCCTCCTCCTCAGCTCTCCCTCCTCCTCCTCAGCTCTCCCTCCTCAGCTCTCCCTCCTCTTCACCTCCTCACCTTCCTGTTCTCTCTCATTCCTCTGTGATTTCCCTCTATCTGCCCCCCCTGCTGGCTGATATAGTCATAGCGCCCACAGACAGAGATGTGAAATGCACACCGCTATGGACAACTCTCTACCACCCCCCCTTTCTTCCCTCCCCTCTCTCCACCTCCCTCCCACTATCTACCCCTCTCTCCACCTCCCTCATCCCCTCTCTCTACCCCCTCTCTTCACCTCCCTCCCCCCTCTCTCCACCTCCCTCCCTCCCACTCTACCCCCTTATTTTTTATTTTATTTTCCCACTACACCAAACGCGATCACGACACGCAGGTTAAAATATCAAAACAAACTCTGAACCAATGACATTCATTTGGGGACAGGTCGAAAAGCATTAAACATGTATGGCAATTTAGCTAGTTAGCTTGCACTTGCTAGCTAATTTGTCCTATTTAGCTAGCTTGCTGTTGCTAGCTAATTTGTCCTGGGATATAAACATTGAGTTATTATTTTACCTGAATTGCACAAGGACCTCTACTCCGCCAATTAATCCACACATAAAACGGCCAACCGAATCGTTTGTAGTCATTTCTCCTCCTTCCAGGCTTTTTCATCGTTGAACTTATATGGTGATCGCATCTAAACTTTCATAGTATTACCACGACAACCGGCAAAACAGTTTGTCTTTCAATCACCCATGTGGGTATAACCAATGAGGAGATGGCACGCAGGTACCTGCTTCTATAAACCAATGAGGAGATGGGAGAGGCAGGACTTGCAGCGTGATCTGCGTCAGAAATAGAAAGTAGTTCTATTTTAGCCCTTGGCAACGCAGACGCTCGTTGGCGCGCGCGAGCATTGTGGGTGCAATAATTGAATAACATGGATTTCTACATTTATTTTGCGACGCTCGCTCACGCGACGTGTCCGGTCTAGTCAGCATATCACCCACTCTCTCCCTGCACCCATTATCTCCTGCTGTCTGTTGAATGTTTGAGTCCATTTAGGTTTAATGGGTCTGGGGGCAGAGCTAGTACAACCAATAGTATGTGTGGTGGGTGGGGTCAGAGCAGGAAGTGATAGTGTACATAAATAACTAACCACACTCCACTTCCTGTTACTGATCAGACATTAAATAGCTTTTATCTCCATGGAAGTGTACTTTCATGAGTCCATCTCCCTGCACTTCCTGTTTACCTACATACTACTTACCTGGCTGGAAACCTTTCTAGACTTGATGTTTGACTGTCTGGAGTTAGTCTGTCCTCCACTGCTGACCACAGTCACCATAGAGAGACTGGCAGTCGCTGACGTGCTGCTCCACAACAGACGTGATGATGATAACTGATATAACCTTCCACCATAGATGTTGGGCTGACAGGTGACCTGTGAGTGCTGATGGGATAGATTGAGTCCTCCAACGGCCCCTGTCAGTCATATTAATTACCCAGCAGTGTATGTGTGCGTCCATGTGTGTAACCTCTCTCTCACTCTAGACAGTAAAGTTGAAGGCAGAGGCTCGTCTGGACCTGCTGAGACAGGTGGGCGTTGCCGTGGATACCTGGCTGAAGAGCGCCATGAACCAGGTGATGGAGGAGCTGGAGAATGAGCGCTGGGCTACGCTAAACTACACTACCCACGATCCCTCACTCTCGGTGAGACACCAGCCCTCCCACCCTCTCACTACCCCACCGTCCCACACTTTGGAGGAAACTACCCACAATCCCTCACGCTACACTACACTCACTGAAATGCCTCTCTCGCACTACATGTCATCACCACAGACTGTTTCTTTACCACAGGGCAGCCAAGGCATGTGTGTGGGCTTCAACACTTTGGTCCTGTGTGTGTGTGTGTGTGTGTGTGTGTGTGTGTGTGTGTGTGTGTGTGTGTGTGTGTGTGTGTGTGTGTGTGTGTGTCAGCAGGACGTTGAGGTAAGCAGTCTCTGCTCATCTTCATCACTTAACATTCTGTTCACATGACACTGCAGCAACCACCAGAGAGAGAGGGGGGGTGAAGACAGAGAGGAAGGAGGGGGAGAGAGAGGGGTCGGTGAAGACAGAGAGCAAGGAGGGAGAGAGAGAGGGGTCGGTGAAGACAAAGAGGAAGGAGGGAGAGAGAGGGGGGGTGAAGACAGAGAGCAAGGAGGGAGAGAGAGAGGGGTCGGTGAAGACAGAGAGGAAGCAGGGAGAGAGAGAGGGGTCGGTGAAGACAGAGAGGAAGGAGGGAGAGAGAGAGGGGTCGGTGAAGACAGAGAGGAAGGAGGGAGAGAGAGAGGGGGGGTGAAGACAGAGAGGAAGGAGGGAGAGAGAGAGGGGGGTGAAGACAGAGAGCAAGGAGGGAGAGAGAGAGGGGTCGGTGAAGACAGAGAGGAAGGAGGGAGAGAGAAAGGGGTCGGTGAAGACAGAGAGGAAGGAGGGAGAGGGGGGGGTGAAGACAGAGAGGAAGGAGGGAGAGAGAGAGGGGGGTGAAGACAGAGAGGAAGGAGGGAGAGAGAGAGAGGGGTCGGTGAAGACAGAGAGGAAGGAGAGAGAGAGAGAGAGAGGGGTCGGTGAAGACAGAGAGGAAGGAGGGAGAGAGAGAGAGGGGTCGGTGAAGACAGAGAGGAAGGAGGGAGAGAGAGAGAGGGGTCGGTGAAGACAGAGAGGAAGGAGGGAGAGAGAGAGGGGGGTGAAGACAGAGAGGAAGGAAGGAGAGAGAGGGGGGTGAAGACAGAGAGGAAGGAGGGAGAGAGAGGGGGGTGAAGACAGAGGAAGGAGGGAGGGGGTGAGAAGGAGGAGAGAGGGGGGTGAAGACAGAGAGGAAGGAGGGAGGGGGTGTCAAGGAGGAGAGAGGGGGGTGAAGACAGAGAGGAAGGAGGGGGGGTGAGAAGGAGGAGAGAGGGGGGGTGAAGAGGGAGGGAGAGGGTGAGAAGGAGGAGAGAGGGGGTGAAGACAGAGGAAGGAGGGAGGGTGTGAGAAGGAGGAGAGAGGGGGGTGAAGACAGAGAGGAAGGAGGGAGAGGGTGAGAATGAGGAGAGAGGGGGAAAGTGATAATGGGAAACTGAAACCAAAGAGAAAGAGGAGGGTGAAGAGGGGGAGAAAGTGAATGATAGAAAGAAGAGTGACAGAATGAGTGCTCTGTTCCCTTGGCCCAGTGTTCATTTCACACCAGTCTGGTTTATCAGTGTGATGGAGAATGAAGCAGCTTTTTCTCAAGGTGATAACTACTAGTATACTATAGTCCTCTTGTAAGAATCCCTTCTGCCCATGATGTTAACACCTGTTACATATTAATTTGTAAGAGCAGGAATTAGTAAGTACAGCTATGTTTGCTTTTTGCTTGACAACATCAAGGTGTTTAAACATTATTAAAAGCAGAAGGGACTGTTTCTTTTTTAAGTCATCATTCCAAGCTAAATGTGTTAACCTACATAAGAAGAGCAAACTCCTTCCTCTGCTTACAATAGGAGGAATATATATTCAGGAAGGGGAACACCTGGTTGGACACACACACACACACACACACACACACACACACACATACGACTAAGCTTCCTATCGGGAACATAGTGAGTTTTGAAAGCACAGACAGACCGAAACACACACGTGTTTTGTCCTGGTTGGGTTGCTGTGTCCGGTCCCAAGGGGGGCGGGCCCATATGCCACCTGATCTCTCTCAGCCAATGAGGTTCCCTGAGGACAGGTAGAGGAGGGGTCAGGACATACAGGTTTTACAGAGACAGACGTCACATCGCCTGACTCAGGAGGAGGGAAGAGAACCACACTGGCGCGTTGGAACTAGCTCATTGTGATGTGTGTGTAGGGCCCAGTTGATGTGGAGGGTGAGGAGTGTGAGGACAACATGGAGGTGTTTGATGACAGCAGCTCCAGCCCTTCTGGGACGCTCAGGAACTACCCACTCACCTGCAAAGTCCTCTACTCATACAAGGTAATACACCCCCCTCTCCCCCTTTTGCTCTCAGAACAGCCTCTATTTGTTGGGACATGTACTCTACAAGGTGTCGAAAGCGTTCCACAGGGATGCTGGTCCATGTTGACTCCAATGCTTCCCACAGTTGTGTCAAGTTGGCTGGATGTCCTTTGGGTGGTGGAACATTCTTGATACACAAAGGAAACTGTTGATTGTGAAAAACCCAGCAGCGTTGCAGTTCTTGACACAACCGGTGCTCCTGGCACCTACTACAACACCCCGTTCAAAGCCACTTAAATCTTCTGTCTTGCCCATTCACCCTCTGAATGACACACACACACAATCCATGTCTCAATTGTCCCAGGTCTCCTCCCCTTCATCTACACTGATTGAAGTGATTTAACAAGTGACATCAATAAGTGATCATAACTTTCACCTGGTCAGTCTGTCATGGAAAGAGCAGGTGTTCCTAATGTTTTGTACACTCAGTATATTTGCGTAGCTATGCTAGATAATGTATTTCCACAAACATTCTTTATCTAGACAGATGATGTAGGAATATGTACATCAAGATGAAGGTGTGTAAAAGAGCTGTGCAAACTTTGTTGGCTCCACCCGTCAGGGTCAGGGGCTCCACTCGTCAGGGTCAGGGGGCTCCACTCGTCAGGGTCAGGGGGCTCCACCCGTCAGGGTCAGGGGCTCCACCCGTCAGGGTCAGGGGCTCCACCCGTCAGGGTCAGGGGGCTCCACCCGTCAGGGTCAGGGGGCTCCACCCGTCAGGGTCAGGGGGCTCCACCCGTCAGGGTCAGGGGGCTCCACCCGTCAGGGTCAGGGGGCTCCACCCGTCAGGGTCAGGGGCTCCACCCGTCAGGGTCAGGGGGCTCCACCCGTCAGGGTCAGGGGGCTCCACCCATCAGGGTCAGGGGGCTCCACCCATCAGGGTCAGGGGGCTCCACTCATCAGGGTCAGGGTCAGGGGGCTCCACCCATCAGGGTCAGGGGGCTCCACCCATCAGGGTCAGGGGGCTCCACTCATCAGGGTCAGGGGGCTCCACTCATCAGGGTCAGGGGGCTCCACTCATCAGGGTCAGGGGGCTCCACCCATCAGGGTCAGGGGGCTCCACTCATCAGGGTCAGGGGGCTCCACTCATCAGGGTCAGGGGGCTCCACTCATCAGGGTCAGGGGGCTCCACTCATCAGGGTCAGGGGGCTCCACTCATCAGGGTCAGGGGGCTCCACTCATCAGGGTCAGGGGGCTCCACCCATCAGGGTCAGGGGGCTCCACTCATCAGGGTCAGGGGGCTCCACTCATCAGGGTCAGGGGGCTCCACTCATCAGGGTCAGGGTCAGGGGGCTCCACTCATCAGGGTCAGGGGGCTCCACCCGTCAGGGTCAGGGGGCTCCACTCATCAGGGTCAGGGGGCTCCACCCGTCAGGGTCAGGGGGCTCCACTCATCAGGGTCAGGGTCAGGGGGCTCCACTCATCAGGGTCAGGGGGCTCCACTCATCAGGGTCAGGGGGCTCCACTCATCAGGTTCAGGGGGCTCCACTCATCAGGGTCAGGGGGCTCCACCCATTAGTTCAGGGGGCTCCACTCATCAGGGTCAGGGGGCTCCACCCATTAGTTCAGGGGGCTCCACCCATTAGTTCAGGGGGCTCCACTCATCAGGGTCAGGGGGCTCCACCCATTAGTTCAGGGGGCTCCACTCATCAGGGTCAGGGGGCTCCACTCATCAGGGTCAGGGGGCTCCACTCATCAGGGTCAGGGGGCTCCACTCATCAGGGTCAGGGGGCTCCACCCATCAGGGTCAGGGGGCTCCACTCATCAGGGTCAGGGGGCTCCACTCATCAGGGTCAGGGGGCTCCACTCATCAGGGTCAGGGGGCTCCACTCATCAGGGTCAGGGGGCTCCACCCATTAGTTCAGGGGGCTCCACCCATTAGTTCAGGGGGCTCCACCCATTAGTTCAGGGGGCTCCACCCATTAGTTCAGGGGGCTCCACTCGTCAGGGTCAGGGGGCTCCACCCATTAGTTCAGGGGGCTCCACCCATTAGTTCAGGGGGCTCCACCCATCTGAACACTGGGTTGCATGTAACATTAGGGCCATAAAATATCAGTTTGTTTTGTCCATTGGTTAATATCTTCCTTTTCTC
Source organism: Salvelinus fontinalis (assembly GCF_029448725.1). Taxonomy (NCBI): domain Eukaryota; kingdom Metazoa; phylum Chordata; class Actinopteri; order Salmoniformes; family Salmonidae; genus Salvelinus; species Salvelinus fontinalis. The sequence continues at coordinate 43,829,391 of NC_074688.1, forward strand.
CTCTCCTCCTCTCTCTGTCTGTCTGTCCATCCATCTGTCTCTGTGTCTGTCTGTCTCTCTGTCTGTCTCTCTGTCTGTCTCTGTTTCTCTGTCTGTCTCTCTGTCTGTCTGTTTCTCTCTATGTCTCTGTCTGTCTGTCTGTCTCTCTAGGCGTCTCAGCCAGATGAGTTGAGTATAGAGGAGCATGAGATGTTGGAGGTGATAGAGGATGGAGACATGGAGGACTGGGTCAAGGTAACAACAACAATCAAATCAAAGTTGATTTGTCACGTGCACCGAATACAACAGGTGTAGACCTTACAGTGAAATGCTGAATACAACAGGTGTAGACCTTACAGTGAAATGCTGAATACAACAGGTGTAGACCTTACAGTGAAATGCTGAATACAACAGGTGTAGACCTTACAGTGAAATGCTGAATACAACAGGTGTAGACCTTACAGTGAAATGCTGAATACAACAGGTGTAGACCTTACAGTGAAATGCTGAATACAACAGGTGTAGACCTTACAGTGAAATGCTGAATACAACAGGTGTAGACCTTACAGTGAAATGCTGAATACAACAGGTGTAGACCTTACAGTGAAATGCTGAATACAACAGGTGTAGACCTTACAGTGAAATGCTGAATACAACAGGTGTAGACCTTACAGTGAAATGCTGAATACAACAGGTGTAGACCTTACAGTGAAATGCTGAATACAACAGGTGTAGTAGACCTTACAGTGAAATGCTGAATACAACAGGTGTAGACCTTACAGTGAAATGCTGAATACAACAGGTGTAGACCTTACAGTGAAATGCTGAATACAACAGGTGTAGTAGACCTTACAGTGAAATGCTGAATACAACAGGTGTAGACCTTACAGTGAAATGCTGAATACAACAGGTGTAGACCTTACAGTGAAATGCTGAATACAACAGGTGTAGTAGACCTTACAGTGAAATGCTGAATACAACAGGTGTAGACCTTACAGTGAAATGCTGAATACAACAGGTGTAGACCTTACAGTGAAATGCTGAATACAACAGGTGTAGTAGACCTTACAGTGAAATGCTGAATACAACAGGTGTAGACCTTACAGTGAAATGCCGAATACAACAGGTGTAGACCTTACAGTGAAATGCTGAATACAACAGGTGTAGACCTTACAGTGAAATGCTGAATACAACAGGTGTAGACCTTACAGTGAAATGCTGAATACAACAGGTGTAGACCTTACAGTGAAATGCTGAATACATCAGGTGTAGACCTTACAGTGAAATGCTGAATACATCAGGTGTAGACCTTACAGTGAAATGCCGAATACAACAGGTGTAGACCTTACAGTGAAATGCCGAATACAACAGGTGTAGACCTTACAGTGAAATGCTTACTTACAGGCTCTAACCAACAGTGCAAAAAATGTATTATGTGAACAATAGGTAAGTAAAGAAATAAAAACAACAGTAAAAAGACAGTGAAAAATAACAGTAGCAAGGCTATATACAGTAGAGAGGCTATATACAGTAGAGGCTATTTACAGTAGCGAGGCTATATACAGTAGCGAGGCTATATACAGTAGCGAGGCTATATACAGTAGCGAGGCTATATACAGTAGCGAGGCTATATGCAGTAGCGAGGCTATATACAGTAGCGAGGCTATATACAGTAGCGAGGCTATATACAGTAGCGAGGCTATATACAGACACCAGTTAGTCAGGCTGATTGAGGTAGTATGTACATGTAGATATGGTTAAAGTGACTATGCATAAATGATGAACAGAGAGTAGCAGTAGCGTAAAAGAGGGGTTGGCGGGTGGTGGGTGGCGGGACACAATGCAGATAGCCCGGTTAACCAATGTGCGGGAGCACTGGTTGGTCGGGCCAATTGAGGTAGTATGTACATGAATGTATAGTTGAAGTGACTATGCATATATGATAAACAGAGTAGCAGCAGCGTAAAAGAAGGGTTGGTGGGGGGGGGGGGGCAAACAATGCAAATAGTCTGGGTAGCCATTTGATTACCTGTTCAGGAGTCTTATGGCTTGGGGGTAAAAACTGTTAAGAAGCCTTTTTGTCCTAGACTTGGCACTTCGGTACCGCTTGCCATGTGGCAGTAGAGAGAGCAGTCTGTGACTGGGGTGGCTGGGGTCTTTGACAATTTTTAGGGCCGCCTGGTGTAGAGGTCCTTGATGTACTGGGCTGTACACACTACCCTCTGTAGTGCCTTGCGGTCAGAGGAAGAGCAGTTGCCAAACCAGGCAGTGATGCAACCAGTCAGTATGCTCTCGATGGTGCAACTGTAGAACCTTTTGAGGATCTGAGGACCCATGTCAAATCTTTTTAGTCTCCTGAGGGGGAAAAGGCGTTGTCGTACGACTGTCTTGGTGTGTTTGGACCATATATTTTGTTGGTGATGTGGACACCAAGGAACTTGAAGCTTTCAACCTGCTCCACTACAGCCCCGTCGATGACAATGGGGGCGTGCTCGGTCCTCCTTTTCCTGTAGTCCACGATCATCTCCTTAGTCTTGATCAGGTTGAGGGATAGGTTGTTATTCTGGCACCACCCAGCCAGGTCTCTGACCTCCTCCCTGTAGGCAGACACTAAACACACAGCACTGCCTAATATAGTCTTCTTTCATTGGTTGACCAGGGCTGTCCTTTAACACAGAGCTCTGTAATTGGTTCATGGTCTAACATCCTGTTGTGTGATTGGTTGTTTCAGGCGAGGAGTAAGACGGGGCTGATTGGCTACGTCCCAGAGAAGTATCTTCGGTTCCCCACCTCTAACAGCCTACTGAGCATGCTCCAGTCTCTTGCTGCTCTGGACGCTCGCTCACACACCTCCTCCAACTCCACCGAGCCAGAGATACACACAGGCAGCATCAACGGAGACGCCAGCTGTAAGAACACACACCACTACACACACCACTACACACACCACTACACACACATTCAAACACCACTACACACACATGCAAACACCACTACACACACATGCAAACACCACTACACACACATGCAAACACCACTACACACACATGCAAACACTACTACACACACATGCAAACACCACTACACACACATGCAAACACCACTACACACACATGCACACACCATTACACACACATGCACACACCACTACACACACATGCACACACCACTACACACACATGCACACACCACTACACACACATGCACACACCACTACACACACATGCAAACACCACTACACACACATTCACACACCACTACACACACATGCACACACCACTACACACACATGCACACACCACTACACACACATGCACACACCACTACACACACATTCAAACACCACTACACACACATGCACAAAAACTAGGCAAATACAAACCCTCTCAAAGAATATAGACACATTTCCAACTTGTTTGTCAGATCAAGACATTGATAGAAACAAAGGTCTGAACCAATGTGTGTTCATTAACTTCAATAGGTTCAAGCCTCATGGATTGTTCCAGAATTTAATTATAATCCCCCTCTCCTCTCTCCCTCCTCTCACTCTCCTTTCTCCCTCCTCCTCTCTCCTCCTCTCTCCCCCCTCTCCTCTCTCCCCCCTCTCTCCCCCCTCTCACTCTCCTCTCTCCCCCCTCTCACTCTCCTCTCCCCTCTCCTCTCTCCTCTCACTCTCCTCCTCTCCCCCCTCCTCTCACTCCCCTTTCTCTCTCCTCCTCTCACTCTCCTTTCTCCCCCCTCTCACTCTCCTCTCTCCCCCTCTCACTCTCCTCTCTCCCCCCTCCTCTCCCCCCTCACTCTCCTCCCTTCCCCCCTCCTCTCTCCCCCCCTCACTCTCCCCCCTTCCCCCCTCCTCTCTCCTCCTCCCCCCCTCCTCTCTCCTCTCTCCCTCCTCCCCCTCTCCTCCTCCCCCTCTCCTCTCTCCTCTCTCCCTCCTCTCCCCAGTGAGTTTTGTGAGGGCGCTGTATGACTACGATGGTCAGGCGGATGAGGAGCTGTCCTTCCCAGAGGGGGCTGTCATCCGTCTGCTAAACAGAGACACCCAAACGGACGATGGCTTCTGGGAGGGAGAGTTCAACGGACGAGTGGGAGTCTTCCCTTCTGTACTGGTGGAGGACCTGACTGAGAGCAGAGAGAACAGAGCAGACACACTGGTACACACACACACACACA